>NC_085136.1:22168217-22505480 GCF_035046485.1 Aedes albopictus | reverse complement strand
CCCAACATATATTCTCGTATATCTCGTGATACTTACTTTTTAAAAGGGTGATGTTTTCAGCAAAGATGTTATGTATGTCAATGCCTAACTAGTGATAAACAATTTAGTACAAGAAATTACCGCTAGGTGGCGCTAGAGAGCATTCCAAAATGCTCCCAATCAATAGGATGAAACGTACCTAGCAAGCGGACAAGACGCTCACAACAATAGGGTAAATCGCACTTCTGTAGATGGATAGACTTACATGCCCTGCGGCTCAAAAGGAGTCGTTCGAATATTACGTAACGGTAGGAGGGGGAGGGGAGTTTTGTTACGCTTTAAACAAAATTTCAAAATTTCCCATACACAAGTTGATACGTGGGGAAGAGAGGCGTTCTTAAATTTTCAAATTGAGCGTTTCGTATTATTTGAATGAACCCAAAGAGACATCACAGACAATAACACTGAAGAAATTGACATCTCATATATCGCAAGCTGCTGACTACTAGTAGAGTTGGTGTCTTCGGCAAAGTTGTTTGGTTGGGCAAGGGCTTACAGCTGATGCACCGTTTGATTTGATACTTCTCCAGAAGGCGGCACTAGTGAGCATACAAATATTATATCTCATATGTCTCAGGATCCTGATTTATGAGAAAGCTGGTGTCTTTGAAGTTATTCGGTAGGGTAAACATTCACAATTGATTAGCCATTTGATTCGAAACTCTGACATTAGGTGGCGCTAATGAGCATGTACAGTTTATATCTGTCGTACATCGGGATGCTTTTCATAGAGATTCATAGCGATTTTTTTATAGTGAAGTCAGAGTGCACCAATAGATTATGACGTCGCACAACTCAGACATAGTGATGCTAGTTAGCATTTAAATTTTAAATCTTAGAGGAATCCCGGAAGCAATACCTGGAGAACTACCAGGGCAAATTCTTGCATCATGAGAGGAATTCCAGGAGGAATACCGGGAGGACTTCCGAGGGATTCTTCTGTGAATTTTTAGTTGAATCGCTGGTGGAGTTCCTAAAACAATCCCTGGAGGAATTCCGGAGGATAAGTGGATCTTCTAGATAAAGCCCTCTGGAGGAACCTTGGCAAGAATCACTGAAAGAATCCCTGTATTTATTTTCGAAAAAAAATCCCAGGAGGAGTACCTTCAGAAATTCCCGAAGAAATTCCTGAAGGTATTCGCAAGAGAATCCCTGGAGCAATCATCGATAAAATTATTGGTGACAATTTTGTAGAACCTCTGATGCAATTACTGGAACATCAAGAAGGCATCCTGAGAGAATCCCTGAGAAATATCCGGATCCCTAAAGGAATTTGTTGAAAAATACCTGAAGAAATCTTGGAAGGCATCAAGTGAGGTGTTTTCGAACATGTTTTTTTTTTCAGATAAGCTGGCTCTCAATAACTTGTGCGATTTTGTCAAAGATGCCGTCTTTGTATGTTTTCAATGGACCAAAATTATCAGTAAAATATACTATTGCCACCCGGTAGGAGAATTAATCACTAATAACTACATCAACGGGTGACGCTTAGTCAGACGAACATCTTTGCAGAAAATACTAAAATTATATCTTTTCGTTGAACTGAGATATCGGCAAAATAGATTGATTGTGCAGGAGTGCCATCTAGTGAGATGATTTCAAATCAGAGATTATTGAAATTGAAAAATTTCATTCATATAAATAAATCTGCCGAAGTAATCACTCGAGATATCAAGTACCTAACAAACGTATATTACATTTTTGAAATGTGGTTTGAAAGTCTTATCCATATGTAATCTTTGAAGCTATACCTTCGCCACCTGGTGAGTCAATTCTGGAGTAAATTATCCATCAAATAAGAAGTGTTGGTATTGTTTGTCATTTTATTGCATCAAGACATTCACCTTAAGACAAGTTTACTTTTTTGAGGACGTTTGTCACTTAGGGTGTCTAGGATGCTGAGCAAATATGTATCTATTAGCGCCAGGCTTGCAGTAAAACATTAGCCGAAGACACCAACATTCTATACATTTGGAATATCAAGATATTCAAGCTTTCAATCCGTAATTTGAATACACACTAGCGCGCGCCATCTACTGGGCTAATTTCGATTCAATAAATACTCTACTGGTCTACTGAACAATTTTGCCGAAGACAGCATTATTCTAGGAAATCATGATCAAAAGATACAATCATTTGTGCCGTGGGGTCCAATGGACCCCAGGGGTACAAAATCGCCCGGTTCAACTTTTCAACGAGAATAATTCATAGTATGCCATGAAACTATTGGTATTTTTACACAAATAACTCATCGCGGTGTAGTTTGAAGGTACTTTAAAAATGGGACCGATATGTCAATCCAAACTTATTTACGACAACTTCAAAGTGGCTCTGGGGTCCAATGGATCCCAGGTACCATTTGAGGGTTAAGTAGAAATAGGGATTAATATGGAACTGTGCATTTTGTATGGGGAAAACAGTATTCTGAAAAAGTTGTTCGGGATCCCTCGGTGGATTTTTTTGAGGGACCCTGCAAATGAAAGCTGAAAGCCTCTATTTTTGAATAGCGAAAAAATTGACGATGCCCATTTTTTTGTTATAAACTTTTCCCATACACACGCCGTGTGTCCACTGTTCAATATGTCAAAGGATAACACTAGTCGACAAAATTGTAACTTTTTTCACGCACTTTGACCATTTGTTCCATTTCTAATGGAATTTGGCCCGCTGATTTCGAATCTGACTTCAGAATCCCTGTAACACGTGTACGTTGTTTTTGAGAAAAATAGGATTTTATTCACAAAATTTAATATGTCATAGAAAATAAAATATTGGTATTTTAATTTTAAATTTTACATCTTCTTCTTCTTTACGGCTCTACGTCCCCACTGGGACTTGACCTGCCTCTCTCCAACTTAGTGTGCTTTTGAGCACTTCCACAGTTATTAATTGGAGGGCATTCTTTGCCAGCCATTGCATGAATTAGTATATTGTGAGGCAAGCACAATGATACACTATGCCCAGGGAGTCGAGAAAATTTTTCCGACCGGAACGGGAATCGAACCCGCCGTCTCCGGATTGGCGATCCATAGCCTTAACCACTAGGCTAACTGGAGACCCTAAAAACCCTAAATTTTACATCTGCTCATTATAACTAATATTTATATTCAATAGATTTTGATCCACTGATTCTTAATCTGACCTAAGAATTTCAGTAACACGTAAAATTATTGAGAAAATACGGTTTTATCCACAAAATTTTATATTTTCTATTTTCAATGAACTATTCGCCTCCAAACGTCATCACCCCACCGCACAATCGCTAGCGTAGAACGATCGACGCGCAACCATTTTTCGAATGTTGGAGAGCACAGGTACCTTTTTCGCGATGTTGCTTCACCGTAAACAACACCGCGAAAAAGGTACCTACACTCTCCACTATTCGAAAGATGGTGGCGCGTCGATCGTTGCAGTTTATCGTTTGACAGTCAATTGTCTTTATAAATTTAGTTTTTTAATCTGCTCATCTTAAGCAATATTAATATTTTTTAGATTTTCATACTGACTCGGCATCTGACCTAAGAATCTCAGTAACACGTATTTTTTTTGAGAAAAATAGGGTTTTATTCACAAAATTTCATATTTTCATACAAAACAAAATCTTGTCTTTATAATTTTGAATTTTTCATCTGCTCATCATAACCAATAGTTGTACTCAATAAATTTTGATCCACTGATTCAGAATCTAACCTAAGAATTCTAATAACATGTAAAATTTTGAGAAAATAAGGATTTATTCATCATATTTCATATTTTCATGGAAAATAAAATATTGTCTTTATAATTATATATTTTATTTCATCTGCTGGTCATAATCAATTTTTATTTTCAATAGATTTTGATCCACTGATTCAGAATCTGAACAAATAATTTCAGTAACTTGTGAAATTTTTGAGAAAATAGGGTTTTATTCACAAAATTTCATATTTTCATAGAAAATAAACTATTGTCTTTATAATTTTCATTTTTTATCTGCTCATCTTAAGCAATATTAATATTTACTAGATTTTTATATACTGACTTAGAATCTTACCTAAGACTTTCTGTAACACGTAAAATTGTTGAGAAAAATAGGGTTTTATTCACAAAAGTTCATATTTTCATAGAAAATAAACTATTGTCATTACAATTTTTTCATCTGCCAATCATATCCAATATTTATATTCAACTAGCTGTCCCGGCAAACTTTGTCTTGCCAAGTTGTGGTGGTTTGACAATTGCTAAGGTCATTGTAGCATGGCACTCTAGATGGATTTCATTTCGATCGTGTTGACTTTCTTCCCAGGTCATAAAAAATCAGCATTTTGTCTATTTCCTTACATTTGTAGTTCTTTTCTTAACTTTTTTTTACATATAAACACAGTCACCATGAATACGAATCGAACCGTGCAAGAGTCATGCTGATCGGTTCACCCGTTCTTGAGTTTTGTTGCCTCAAAAGTACATCAAACTCATTTTTATATATAACACGTAACTTTTTTGAGAAAAATGTTTTTTTTTTCACAGAATTTCATATTTTAATAGAAAATAAACTATTGTCTTTATTATTTTAATTTTTTCATCTGCTCTTCTTAACCTAAGAATTCCTGTAACACATAAAATTTTTGAGAAAAATAGGGTTTTATTAAAAAAAAATCATAATTTTTCTGGTCATCATAACCAATAGTTATATTCAATTGATTTTGATCCACTGATTCAGAATCTGACCTAAGAAGTAACACGTATTTTTTTGAGAAAATAGGGTTGTATTATATTTCATATTTTCATGGAAAATAAAATATTGTCTTTATAATTTTATTTTATTTTATCTGCTGATCATAACCAATATTTATCTTCAATAACCTCAGAATTTCTATACCACGTTCAGTTTTTTGTATGAGAACCCACTTTTTATTTGTATGGCGCGAAAGATTTCTCAAACTCCCCTCCTTCCATAAACCCCTACGTCATTAATGGACAGCTTTTTACTAGATCGTAATAGATTGTATTCAATGTATTCACTTATTCCTTATTCTTAACTTAGAATTGCTGTAACACATTCATTTTTTTTTTTCAAGTTGGCTTTTATCAACAAAATTTCACATTCTCATGATAAATTTTTTTTTCATATATTCAATTTTTTTTCATGTAAAAAATGTGTGTTTGTGCAACTCAGTATATATGTATTAAACCCCTGTATGTACTTCTATGTATGTGTAATATATGATAAATAAAAATAGTTAGCTCTTGACCATTGCAATGGAAAGACGCATCCGTGTTTCGCCTAATTTATTGCGTTCGAATGATCACGACGGTTAATTATTCCCGCCCTTGCGCGAACAATGTGTTTCACCTGTTTTTCACTAAAGCTGTACGTTTTACAGAGTTTCTGATCAATAAATCTAAATCAGCTTATCAAAAAAATATTTTATATGAATTTTTGTTTCTATGAGCAGTAGATTTTAAAAAATAAAGAAAATATTTTATTTTCAATGACCATATGTGATGTAGTAAATATAATTCTATTTTTCTCAAAATCTGTACGTGCTACAGAAATAATACGGTATGATAAAAATTCAGCGAATTGTCCTTTTGTATTTGCACAGTCAGGTTTTTTTTTCACGCCGGGGATACGTACCGCGCTAAATCGACCAGTGTAAGCGACATAGGGCGGAATTAAAAGGTACGAAACTGATTACACTCATTCGAAGAGGGTATTCTGCTTACAGGGTTCGAAAAATCGGTACAAGATCAGTCCTCGGTACCCAAGTACACGGTAGGTAATGGATATTATTGGGTACACGATTGGACACACAAAATTCAATGGTTTTCTTCGGTACTTTCAGGTCTTGAAGTTAGTTTATGGTAGTATGCTGTTTGCTTCGAAGGACCACGCGTCTCCATCGAAGCAGGCGAAATCAATCCACATAGCACCACATGTTCCAAAGAAATCAATTACCTCCTGCATATCAGATCCCCTATTCAAAGCCGAACCGCAAATGTAAACTACAAATTCTTCGAATAATCTCCGTTGAGAACACAACAATTGGTTGGCCATATATTTTCACGCAACCGGAGCGGATCCGTGAAGGCAACCATTTATACGCCAAATTTGCTTACACACACGACGACGACAAGATGCCAAACAGTAATTTATCGTCGGAGAAATGCCATCAATCGTCCTCGCGTTGTTGTCCGTCCGCGTCCGCCCGTTCGTCACCGCTCCCTTTGATGATATTTTCTCGGAAAATCGCAACATAACGCGCGCCGGTGCGGTGGTGGTCGCAGCGGGCACAATGGTGGAGTGCCAATGAACACAAAGTAGGCACGTGGGAAAGGGCACTAGCGAAGATCAGAGTTGCGCAACATCAGTCTTGTCAGGTGACTACTGATATTGCACCATCGTCACTATCACTCCAGGCCGTTCAATATCAAAACGACAATGACATGCAACAACTTGATATTTACCCGCACTCTAGATCACAATCATTGCAACTGATGAGATATTTCAGAGGTTTTCGCCAAAACTCAAACTTTTTCTATGACATGTTATTTTATATCACATATTAAAATATCATTTTGGTAAATCTTCATTTGGATTTTTAATAGTTATTTATGTAACGAGTTGCAAAAAGTTGATTTTTTCAGCGCGAGTCGTACATTTATCTAACGAGGCTTGCCGAGTTAGATAAATACGAAGAGTGCTGAAAAATCGAGTTTTGCAACGAGTTCCATACAAAATTTTATGCAATGATTTTTTTCATTATAGAACTCATTTGAGTAGCATGATGTTCATAATGAACATTATGCAACTATTTTTCATTATGCAACTCATTTCAGTTGCATAATGAACTGGTACAGAAAAGTTGGTCATTATGATACTGAAATGAGTAGTATAAAATAGAAATTAAGATACTGAATTGCATAAACGAATTTTAAAGATAGTCTATCAGTGAAGTGCACACACCATCACAGTCAGTTCAATTCTGATGGAGCAAGGAAAGTGATGGTGACTTAACACAGCGCACGTTGACTTGGATCGCAGTCGGCCTATCAAAATCAGCGATTTGCTTACCATTGACAGTGACAGAGTGCAACTCTGGCGGGGATGTCGAGACTGCTTCCCATTATAATCGACCGCGATCATAAAAGATTCATGCTGGACGCGGCCGCTTGCAATCAAATGACCGCACAATTTCTACTGGGCTGAGTAGTTAGGAATAAAGGTGGAGAAATGAAAGATCGAAAATGGAACAAAAGGTCGAATATCGAAAGGTATATTGACGAAAGGTCAATTGGTAGAAACGTCATAAAGTCGAAAAATCTTAGTAGTGAAATGACAAGATCTTAAATTCATAAGTTCGAAAAACAAACAAGTTATTTGAATCTTATGACACAAAGTAACACAAAAGACAAAAATCAAATCTTAAGATTGAAAATTGTACGGTTGAAAGGCCCATTGTGAAAAGGATGAAAAAAAAACACTTATCCGAAATCCAATCGAAAGCCCAATAAATCGGCATAGCAGAAGAACAAATTATCGAAGTACAAAACGTCTAAAAACAAAACGTCGAAAAAACGGCTCTAAAATTAGGCTTTCTCATACGAAATGCTGATCAGGGTTAGAAAATGTCATAAAAATGACATTTGATCATCGGTCAATTTCACAATCTATACTTAGGAATATTTACCGTTTATTATTTTTTTTCATTTCAAACCAGCATTTATTGAAAATTTGCGGTTGAAAAATATACAAAAGAAATAACTAAACTGAAAAATGTCATGACGGTCATGACATTTTTTCCATAACATTTCGTGACCATCCGCTGAATACTGACTTTTCGTGACAGTTTTAGACGTTTCTAACTTTTGTCACGTATTCCGCAGAAACGTCCACGGATGTACAATATGTTCTTTCTGCCACTCTGCACCACCGTCATTGTTGTTAGGCTGGCGAAAGACGAAGGCCCATGATTTAATGGGCCTGTGTTGTTTATGACCGCTGGCAGTTGGCTGACCACCTTCCTATACTGCCCGCTATGCAATTATCGTGTTTTCCAGCCGGTAGGTCAACGGAATCGACATGCAATCAACGTATCGTTTTTTTTTCTTTTTACCGTCAAACAAACAATTGCCGACGGCGACGGATTTCGGATGCGTTTCATTGTTGTGTGTGGCAGTAATGGAGCCCGGTAATGGTTGCTTGCATTGTACTCCTATTAAATACTTAATCATCATTTGGCAGTCAGGTAAACAATTGGCTGATTTCCACGGAAAATTGAAAGTCTGATTGTGGCTACCACAGGCTGAGCTGAAAATATCGTAATTGATTTGTTTGAAAATAAATGGATGTTTGGATGGGAGCTGACGCTGAAAAATAACTTGCACTGCGTTACCTTAGAAATAGAATGCTTCGAAGCATAAAAGATATGAATTACACAATCCCTTAAAAAAGACTATATGTTCTTTTGTTTAACCCGTTAACGCTCAAGGTGTCTCACAATTTAAATCTTCAAATAAATTTGTTATCAAAGGTCAAGTTCCAATAAAATAAGCATGATTTGATGAAAAAAAAAAAAAAATGGAAGTCTATGGTGTAGTTCCAAAAAAATTCTTCATTGTAGGTCCTCAATATCTGATAATTTTCTCGAGTTCTACTTCAGCACAACTTCTACGCTCTCGTTATATTCTGATCCGTATAGATAAAATGCAGCTCTAAACAAGTGAGAGAGATGATAACCACTCAAAAAGAATAGAAAAAGAACTTATAAATTGGGGCAGAAATATAACCCGATAAACGTCTAAAAGTATGCAATGCATGGTTCTTGTAATTTCATGTAGTTTCGACTACAGTGTTCAACATTTTTCATTTTTTTTTTTAACAAATCAAATAAAGAGAGCTCACTGTGTGTGCGTTGAAATACTTTAGAAGTTAGATTTTACACAGATAATTATTTCTAATAAAGTAATAAAAAGTAAACTCTCTTTACGTACTCACCATACGTAAACTTTTCAGAAGTTTTTTATATTTAAAAAAGAAAATCGTGTTAAGTACTGTTCCATTTAATTTGTCTCCTTTGACAGATACGGATTTCGACCTCAACTAGATGGTCGTCTTCGGTGTCTCGTATTTAAAGGGTGAGTCGATAATTATTGTGCCATTTTCAAACTAACGTAACTTTTTTCCTACTTCACCAAAATCAACCAAATTTTGCACAGTTTCTCCTTATAGTCTATTGTTTATATATAATGAATTGAGAAGTTATCAGTGAGATTCCGGTCGAAATAGAACAAATTTAGTTAACAGTTCTAAAAAAGATGTTGTACAATCACATGCAAAAATCAAAAATCATGTTATCGCGCCTTGGAACAATTAATGATTATACATTATCGGATCATCTTAATGTTCGTCAATAGGCTTCAGGAATGGTTGTCAGTGAAACATAAGCTTGGAGCTGGGTGAAAACCAGGCACGATGCACATAAACAAACCAGAGAGCTTCAATTATTTGTTTCAAGTGGAGCCTGAAGATGTCCACATGGAGGGCGTTAATTGAAAATGTCGTGAATTTCACTAAAACGCATCCTACATTTGAACCTATACCAAAAAGTTGAAATACATACATATACTAAACTACTGTAAAAATTTAGTTTCATTTTGTTAACTGTAGACAATTTGCGAATCAGTTGAAGGTAGGGTGGCACAATAATTAACGACTCACCATTTACAGGTATTCTACTAACACGCCCAGGTTCATCATCATTCCATGTTTTGATATAAAATTTCAACCAGGTATACTCTACACGGCTTCTCCACTTATGTTTGTACTACTCCATGATTGTTTATTCGTAAACAATATGTGAATTTTATGGTGTTATTCTAGGCACTATCAAAGTTACATCGAAAAGATAATGTGAAATCCCAGAATGAATCCCGGGAGGATATACAGAAGGAATTCTGAGAGTCATATCTGGTAGAGTTCTGAGGGAATCTCAACTGAAAGCTTGGTAGGAATCCCTGAAATAATTACAGAAGAAATCCCGGGAGGAATTGCTGTATAAATCCCGAGCGAGGATCCCGGCTAATAGAAAGAATTCCATTAGGATTCTCTGAATATGTTTCGACAGAACACTTTGAAAGCATACTAAAATGAATTTGAAGTAATTCCAGAAGAAAACCGTGAAAGAATGCTGGGTATAATTTCTGAAAGAATCCTTTCAGGATTTTCTAAAGCAATTCTGGCAGAAATCCCTGAAGTTATTCCTGAAGAAATCCCGTAAAGAATACCTGATGCATTCCTTAGAGAGATCATGACAGGAATGCCGACCAGAAGCTGAGCAGGCATTCCTGCAAGAACCATAGAAGATGTCTCTATGATCTAGGGTTGCCTGAAAACAATCTCGGAAGAAACATATATTTTTCATTTTTTTTCGGGAGGGATCCCTTAAGGACAACAGCAGGAATCATGAAAGGAGTCTTTGAAGGCATTTCAGCATAACTCCCTGAAAGAATGCAGAATAAAATAATTAACAGAATCCTTTCATGATTTTCCAAAACAACGCCTGCAAAAATCCCTGAAGAGAACTCCGGAGCAATCCATACAGCAATCTCGGAAGAAATATCTGAAGGAATCTCGGGAATAAACCTGAGAAGATTCTCGAAAGAATTCCTGGAAAGAATTCTATTTATTTATTTATTTATTATAATTCATCTGACAAGTAGTCTACATGAATGTGGTTAAATTGTAAAAACAAAACAAAACAAAAACACATTAAGGACAAGGTATTTGGAGTACATAGCTCAAAATTTCAAGAGCACCGTTTTTTAGAACCGTTGAACGAATTTGGATGAAAATGCATCACGCTAATTGTTCAGTGGTTGTCAACAGCGTGATGCATTTTAATCCAAATCCGTTTAACGGTTCTTAAAAACGGTGCTCTAGTAATTTTGAGCAATGTACTACAAATACCTTGTCCTTAAAACTAAACAGCTATACATTGAAATAATAAAATAGAACAGCAAACATTAGACATTTCTTCTTATTCTATTACGAAACGTATTGGAAGATTCGCCGAACTCAAAAAGAGATTCCATTGATGAAAATACTCGGATTACCGCTGTCAAGGGTTCATTGTAGCCATACGCCGTGCGATGATAACTTAGCTGCAAGAGGCTGTTATTCCGAAGTGACCGGTGCGGGACACGAAAGTTTAGCTGCGGGCAATCCACCTCACCATTGAGTAGCTTTGCGACAAATGTTGCTTGTTGAATTTTTCTTCTTTGCTCCAATGTCTCCAAGTCGAGCAACAAACACCTGTTTGGATATGGAGGCAAATTCACTGGGTCGCGCCATGGTAAATTCCGCAATGCCAGCCTGACAAATCTCTTCTGTACACTTTCGAGGCGAAGGATCCAGGTCATCTCATATGGACACCAGACGATAGAAGCGTTTTCTAAAATCGGCCGAACTAGCGAGCAATACAGTGCTTTTAAACAGTGAGGATCCTTGAAGTCACGAGCAATCTTGGAGATAAATCCGAGCTGTCGGTTCGCTTTGGATATAACCGATGAATAGTGGAGACGGAAATCCAGCTTCGGGTCCAGAAGCACACCAGGATCATTCACTTGATCAACTCTACGGAGCAGAGTGCCATCTATGCGGTAGTTGAAAACTATTGGGTCCTTATTACGATGAAATGTCATCACAACACATTTCGGAATACTGACGATCAGTTTATTCCGACGGCACCAACTAACGAATAAATCCAGTAGATTTTGGAGTTGATGACAATCCTCCACCGTGCGTACAACAAGGTAGAGTTTCAAATCGTCCGCATATACGAGTTTGACTTTGGCTCCCAGAAGTGCCGCAACATCATTGAAAAATAGCGTAAAGAGTAATGGACCCAAATTACTGCCTTGAGGCACACCGGACAAACTAGTGAATGGTTCAGACACATAAGAATCCAGTTGCACACGAAGTGTTCTATCAGTCAGGTAAGAATGCAGCCATGATGTCAGCGTTGCTGATGCTCCCAGCCTCGCAAGCTTAGATATCAGTATTCGATGGCCAATCTTGTCGAAGGCAGCTTTCAGGTCTGTGTAGATGACATCAACTTGCGTGTTCTGCTCCATTGCTGTAAGGCACGTGCTTGTGAATTCCAGCAAATTAGTTACCACAGACCTACCAGGAATGAAACCATGCTGGTCTGTAGAAATGTAGCATTTTGAGTTATTGAGTACAGCTTTGCTCAGAATGATTTCAAATAGTTTGGAAGCAGCGCAAAGACTAGTGATTCCGCGATAATTTGTGACATCTCGACGATCACCAGACTTGAACACTGGAAACATAAATGAATGCTTCCATAAGGCTGGGAATTGTCCGTGATTAAGGGATCGGTTGAATATGGCAGCAAGAGGTTTAGCTAAGGCTGATGAACAGCGACGGTAAACCGTAGCGGGAATGCCGTCCGGGCCGGGACAAACCGAATTTTTCAGTTTTATGGACGCAGCTATTACCATTTCTTCAGTTATCACAAACGTTGACAAATCCAACAGATCCAATGGAACATCACGCACGGCAGACTCTATTTCGCTATCGCTGGTTTCATGAGCTTCAAACACAGACGCAAAATGTTTCGCAAATAGTTCACTCGCTTCGGCTTTACAAGAACTCTCTCTGTCGCCGAGCCGCATATTGATAGGGATACTGGAATTTTTCCTCTTGCTATTCACAAAACTCCAAAAGCTACGTGGGTTCTGACGCAAATTCCATTGAACCCTGAGGACATGTGATTTGTACAACGCACCATTCAGTCGAGAATAGGCATTACTCGTACGCTTGAACTCCTGCTTCGTATCGGTTGTCTTGCATCGCCTTAATTTACGCTGCGCTGCATTTCGTTCTCGTTGCAGCTTGCGAAGATGCGGTGTACTCCATGCTGGTGAAACTGGATGTCTTTTCAATGGTGCATTTGATTCCAGCCAGTGTTTGATCACACCACAAAAATGCACAGTCATATCATCAACATTGGGTGACTCAAGAATATCGTTCCAACTTTGGTCAGAGAGAAACTGTAGAAGCAATGCGTAATCAACTCTTCGGTAATCTAGACGTCTAACATTGTCAACCACTGAACGAGAAGTGGAAGTGTGCAAAGTGGGGAGAGCAGCAAGGGATAGCACCAAAGGAGGATGATGGGAATCAACAGGTAATAGCGGCGCGACGGATACATCGATTTCAACATCGTTCTCAGTATCATGAAATACTAAGTCAAGCGTGCGACCAAGGTGGTTTCGAATAATATTACACTGACTTAGGTTCAGAAAGTCCATTCCGTCTAAGAGTGCAATGCTGGCAGCACTAAGCGATGATATTTCGGCGAGGCGAGCCTTGTTGTCTGCTGCTACCCATTCCAGTCGAGGTTGATTGTAATTCCTGAAGGTATCTCAAAAAAGAACCTCAGCTCATCTAACCTCATCTCAATTCTTCACCCTATTCTCCAGCCTCTAACTTACTGTCTATTTGCCCTCTATTAGAATCCTACGCTCTATCATAACCTTCAACCCTGCCATCTGCCCTACCCTCTAAACTATCCTCTACTATAACCACCACCCTATCCTTTACCGTACCCTCTAGTCTATTTTGTGCTTAATCGTACCGTCCACCTACTCTCTACCCTAACATTTTTCCCACCCTCAAACCTACTCTCTATTCTACCCATACTCTATTCTTCTCCATACCGTCTACCCTAACCTTCTACTCCACTTCCTCTACTCTATCATTCACCCAAACCCTCTACCCGACCATCTGCTCCACCTTTTATCCTGCCCGCTACCCTACCATCTACCCTTTAGATACGCATATGGCAAAACTACCATTCCGTGGCCATTAACTTGGGTATGGTCCGCCATCTTGGGTTTCAAAATGGCGTCGGATATTCATTTTTGAGTTCTACTCATGAAGCCCGATCGATAGATACCCCACGCTATGTCTGAACCAACAGATTATAAAAATTGAATGTACATCGGGTTTCTTTCCATAAAACATCAGTATTCGAGCTATATTTTCATTTGCAGAAGGTTTCAAAATATTCTATCGGGGAAATTTTGATTTTTCCATCTTTTTGACCGTTTTTCATACAAATTTGCTTGAAATCCTCATTTTCGGTCAATTTCTCTCCCATACAAAATGTATGGAAAAATTTTCACCGATAGAATATTTTAAAACCTTCTGCAAATGAAAATATAGCTTGAATACTGATGTTTTATGGAAAGAAACCCGATGTACATTCAATTTTAATAATCTGCTGGTTCAGACATAGCGTGTACCCATATTGCATGGTTTTATAGCTCAAACTCTCATTCTGTGGCCGTTATCTTGGATATGGTCCGCCATCTTGGATTTCAAAATGGCTTAAAATATCGGTTTTTTACTTCTACTCATCATGCCCGATCGATAGATACCCATATTGCATGGTACAGTATGCGGCAGGAAAAAATGCGAAAGTGTTTTTCAACTTCAAACCTCGTTTTCGTCCATTTGACGTTAACCAATCTATGTTTCAACGTTCCATGATCTCTAATAGGATAGTTTTCTGAAAAGTTAATTAAAAAATTTCTCATTTTGGTCACTAACCTTTACAGGGCGGCGCCTAAAGCTGAAGACTATCAGAATTTTCAAATCGCAGAAAGTACACAGGTCGCTAAATTTCGTATCTGATAAAACAAAATGTTTAATTTTCTCTACAGTATCATCAAATATATGTACTTATTTCATCTAGTATGTGAAACTACATGGCTCTGGATCAGTGTGGTCTGGTTGTTCATCGAATTCAAGCTAATTTTGTTACTGTTATAGTCATTTTGTTTAATGACCATTGGGCGCGCAGTTTATTGATACCCGGTTATAAGGCTTACACTATCACATGTTAAACATCAAATATGTTCATTTTTATTTTTCAGTGCTAGAATATAGACATTGTCTGATACACTGTCATGAAAAAATAGTCATATATACCCCATATTTAGCGTGTAATAGTGCCTTGAACTTTTCGCATTTTTTCCTGCCGCACCCTGTATCATAGCTCAAACTACCATTCCATGGGCGCCATCTTGAATATGGTCCGCCATCTTTGATTTAGAAATAGGGTCAAATATCGATTTTGAATGCTACTCACGAAGCCCGATCGATAGATACCTATCTCGGTTTTCAAAATAGGGTCAAATGTCTATTTTTGACTTCTACTCATGAAGCCCGATCGATCGATACCCATATTGCATGGTATATAGATCAAACTACCATTCCGTGGTCGCCATCTTGGATATGGTCCACCATCTTGGATTTCAAAATGGCGTTAAATATCGATTTTTTACTTCTACTCATCATGCCCGATCGATCGATACCCATATTTCATGGTATCATAGCTGAAACTAACATTCCGTGGCCGCCATCTTGGATATAGTCCGCCATCTTGGATTTCAAAATGGCGTAAAATATCGATTTTTGGCTTCTACTCATCAAGCCCGATCAATAGATACCCATATTGCATGGTATTATGGATCAAACTGCCATTTCATAGCCGCCATATTGGATATGATCCACCATCTTTGATTTAAAAATGGCGTCGGATATTCATTTTTGAGTTCTACTTGTAAAGCCCGATCGATAGATACCCATATTGCATAGTGTCCGAAGCAGCATTATCGTTAAAAAGCATATATTCTGGAGTTTTGACCGCCATCTTAGAACCTAAGCCGCCATCTTGAATTTAAGTATCCTTGCTACCACCTCCACATCCTGAAGAATGTGTATACAAAATTTGATTGAAATTTCTTGACGTATTTCAGAGTTATGCCTATGTTCCGGCATACATATATACATACATACAATCATACATACATCGACTTGTGTATGTATTGATCAACAACTCTGTCGAAGAAATGAACTGTAAATTATTAACCATTGTCAAGATTGCAGGGAAATAACTTTTTTTTCGCATTGGAAATGATGCTCACAGATCGTGACAATATGCATTCTTTGCAGCATCGTTTACGCCACCTAGTGAACCAGTTACATACTATATTGTCCACTATGAGCAAGATATGGGTGTGGAGAACATCTTCTCTGAAGAAAATATTCTAAAATTTTGCATAATTCTGGAGATATTCACATCCAAAGGACTGTCCTATTTATAGGACGCTGGGCGTTCGGGGCATCTGTCCTATAAATAGGACGCTGGGCGGATATGGGTTAAATTCAAAATAGCATATGTTGCTGCCATTATATATTTGGATGAAAGTGTATTTCGGTGCATTATTGGTCGATCAAATATGACGCAACGTTGCAGTTTTATATGTAAACTTTGTAAATTTTATATGAAGTGTCACATAGTTTATGAACGATCTGTTATAGAATGCTTGAAAAACTGGCAATTCTTACCAGCAAGTTAACGACGGGTGGTGACAAACGGCGAAGGAATGAAGACGTAAACCGCAAACAAATTTATCCTGCCCACGTCGATGGCAGTTTTCCTCTGATAAATTGCTACATTCATGGCAGCAGCCATCGCTTCTTCGAACACGACCGAGACCGAAAAGCGGTGTCCAAATGGGCTCGAAAGCAGCCGTCTTCCCCCGATGGCATACGTGCGAAAACCCTTTTTCGTCGTTCGTTGTTTGAGAAAATTGATTGAGTGAGGTTTGCCTCGTGCGGCTTTTTCCCGTGTCTGACACGTGGAAACAGTGTACTGAGCACAGATTACGTAACGCTAAAATATACCATTTCTCAGCAGCCCATTTTTTTCCGTGACGCTGCGCTCTGTGTATGAAAAGTTTCAATGCAATTGTTCTGCAATGTGATTTGCGAACTCCACCTTCCGACGAAGTAGGCTTGATTTCCCTGATGCTTATCAGGGCTACACGGGTTGTGCGACGTCGTTCCTTTTTGACGTCATGTTTTATTCGGTTTGCCTTTGATTGACTGGTTATTGCAGAGAAATGGTTTAAGTGTCCTTTTATTGAGGCTTCATCGAAAAGACGCTCAACATAACAGTTTATCTGAAGGTTTATCGGTATGACAAACAATAACAGTGACGGTGTTTGCCAGCAGCTTTCGATCGAAATTCGAAGAGAATTTCTTGACAATCTTTGCTTTTTCGATAAGCAAATTTCATCGACCAAAAACGCACTTAAGACTTAGCTGCTGTAGATCGATTGCTTGTCAAATTCGCACGAACAAAAGAAAACAATTTCCTTCCTCAATTTTGCCTCATCCCCGAAAAAACTCAATATAAACAAAACGGATAAAGTTTACTGACCACTTTCTGCGGGCCATCTGATGTCTCGCATTTGCGGAAATGGCCGTTTAATCACATTATGAGAATATTTTCGTCGTTGCCTACTCGGATCCCACGCCTGCTACGTGTGAAGAATTTTCCTTCTATTTATGGTCATCAAAGGAAGCCTGGCGTGGCCAACGACCCGACAAAGATCCATCTTGGCTACTATGTACCAGCTAGCTATAACGGCCAGTGATGATGGGGAAAATTACGTAACTGATATTGCTGCTGCCAGCTACGAGAATGGAATATCCTCACTCAACTTCCTCGTGCGGCAACGGAAGACGACGTATCCTATCCTAATGCCGGAGAAAGTACTCCTCTCAAAAGCTTGTAGGGCCGGCAATCTATTAATGCGATGCGTGCGTCTAATGGTTTCAGGGAGGCGGAGGAGCGAGTAGAAGGTGCGGATGGAATCTTCTCGTATTTCTTCATTGTCAAGTTTGTCATTCAGCTCTAATGGCTGCGTGACAATAGTTGTGGACCATAATCGCAAGAGATGAAAGCGGAGTTGAAGGGAAAGCTATTTCCATAATCATTATGGCATTATTTTTTTTAATGCCCCTTCATAATTAGTAAGCCATCGCAAACTGAAACTGATTTGTAATATTTGAAAGACTAGTAGCATCCATTGAATATAGTAAGTTATTGTAAAAAATCGTATTCGACGTAATTAATTGGTTTTGTACCTGTGACACCGAGGGTTTATTATAATAACTTAAACACTTGTTTAATTACTAATAATGATTTATTCATTAACCTGTGATTGAAATATTATCACGCACTGCGGAGCACAACCGTTCACTCGAATGGATTGTTGCTGACTTGTATCGCAAATATTGTGCCTACCATAAAATGCTAAAAAATAGCAAATATGATTTGGTAAGAAGAAACATTTGGTATAAATAATTAATTCAGATGTTAATTGACCAGTTGACTTTGATTGCTTTAAAGAAATATTTCCATGCTTTATGGCTTGCAGTTGAAAGAGCCCAAAATCACACATTTTGCCCCATAAATTGAAGTATAGCTCAAAATAGTGACGTGCTGGAGCAAATCTGAGCCCGGATTCGGATTCAGCGGCCCAAAAACTATCAGAGACATATAAGTTTGCTCTTGAGACAAAAAAATGTTGCGCTGTGTATGTTTTCTAAGAAAATTTCTGAAGGAATCTTCAAAGTATCCTCATAAGTTAGGCTTGGGAGACCACACAAGAAGTTCTCAGAGGAAGAAGTTTTTTTGTAGGATTCCCAGAAGGAATTCCTGTACAAATGTGATCACAGCCAGAACTATTGGATAAAATCCAGATTAAACTTTGGAGGCATTCCTTGTAAAACTGTGAGTGGGTGGAATTCATTATGAAATTGTTATAGGATTTTCTCGACGAAGATTTTTTAACGAATTCATAGAAAAAAAAATCATTTGGAATTCTTGAAGTGAGCAAAACCAAGAGTGACCAAACTTGGAATTTTTATAATACTGGTCAATCATAGAGTAATGCTGGGCAAAAGTTGGCACCTAACAGACTTCACAAAATAACTATTAAACAAAAAGAAAATAATATCGTTTCTCTTTGTTAAACGGGTCCCTATCATGTTACTTTCAAAACATAGTACTAGATTTTTTCGCGTTGCTTCTGTAGTTTTAGTAATACAATTTTCAATACAAGTACTCTAATGCGAACTTTTGCCACATACTTGGGGCAAAAGTTCGTAATATGCGGGGCAAAAGTTCGCACATTGTACAGGGTAGTATATTGGTGTGAAGTTCATTTATATCTTGTAAATTCATGTTCATCCTAAAAGGCCATAAAATCTGTTTCTCTCTGTTCATGGCGTTACGGCCCAACTGGAATACGACCTGGTTTCCAGCTTTCGCATGCAATGTATTTAATGATGACTTGCACAACTATTAACTAAGAGCTGTCCTTCCCCGCATTATTGAAGTTGTCAAAATACATTGTGGGGTAATCATAAAGATACGTGTTGCACAAAATACGAAAAAAATATCAAAAAAAAAACAGCAAAACTGTTGAACGGGACCGTAATCGAATCTTATTTCCTTCAGTATGATGATGAATTATAACTGTGAATTTATAAACTAAGCTATGAAAGACCCCGGTAAAGTAGATGAACATAAGAGCTTCAAAAACATACGAAAAAGACTCGACGAGGATGGTGAAAATAATGTTTTAACATTTTTTAGCCAATTTTTTATTTTTTGATTTAAATGGTTGAACAAAATATTTACCTATCAATCGATCTTCTTACAAAACTAAGTTCAAACCCTCTGCCGGAACGATTTGAGGATGCATACTACACACATTATACATATATAGTTGTTTCTATACGGAATCATCATTGCTTCAAAGATTCTGTAATTATATTGATGTACTAGATTCAGTAACCTAGTGCGAACTTTTGCCCCACTGCAAGCATGGGAAAACTCATTCGCTCACCCGAATGCCGGCGATGCAAACTAGCAAAAAGAACGCCAACAACCCAATACTGAGTGAGAGCACGGCGCACTAAGAACGAACGCAGCACGAACGGCTCGCTACCGACGCCAACGAAGCGAATCAGGAGAGAAACAAATAGTGAGCGAAATGAATCAGCCTGCATCGGTGTATACGAAACGAACGTTCGCTCTCTCAACTACCGAGTGGCATTCAGCTGATTGAATCAAAACGCACTCACTGATTCAATTCCCAGTACTGAATGCTTCCACTGAACGCTAAATAAACGTTCCAAAACGATTGCTCTCGCACCCCACTCAGAACGCAAACATTCGTTCAATATTGGTTCGTTCGACTTCGGTACTCAGATTCGGTAGCGATTCATTCGGCCGCCGTTGCTTGCGTCGCTCGGTGCTCGGCGATTAGAAAGAATGGGCAATGAAAGTGGAAAGATTTTGCTTGGCTGGGGGAGAAGCACACTCGCATCAGATTGTGCGTGGATGTGAGTGAGGGATACGCAATAAATTAATGATTTTTTCCCATCCTTGCCCCACTGTCAAGGTTTTAACAATGTTCCTTTATTCAAGAAGCACTAGTAGTTTATTGTCTATTCGAGTGCACCACTCCAACTACTATGGAATAACGATTCTCCGACATCAAGAGGTTATGAGATTCTTCTTCCAGTTACTACATATTCTTATTCCAAAAGTTACAAAAATTGTATCGAAACACCTAGAAACACGTTTTTATCCATAACCCTGCCATAGCATGACGGAATCGTTCCAATTTTTATTGACGAGTAACTGACCTGATTCTGTGTCGAACTCATACAGATTTGTTTGGGTTCTTAACTCAGGCGCAGAGAAAGACCCACTGTGAACTTTTGCCCCGCATAACTCTATGATATGTATCGACCAAAACCTTATACTGACCGAACAGATCATCCATTCCATGAGACAACTTGTTAATTTTTCCCTGAAGAAGACACCAAACCCTGTGTCCAGTGGCGTAGCCAGAAGTTTGCTCTGGGAGGGGCTTTCGACGATCAATGTTAACTTTTTTTTAAATTTGACACTCACATTTAGTAAACAGTAATGAACAATGAGGTCAAATACATCAAATTTTAGTCATAGTTTCCAAATAGCGGCGCAACCGAAAACTTTCTTCATCAGAAAGTGTTTCATAGTGAAAATTTGTTCCAAAAAATTTGTCTGGGGGGGGTCTAACCCTGAACAACCACCCCCCCCCCCCCCCCCCGTGGCTATGCCACTGCTTGTGTCGAAACGTCGGACAAAATTAAATAGTTTGTTCCAATAAAACAAGACTGCAAAGCCGAACCAATAGGGGGATTAGGGGCATAATGGACACCCTAAGCAAATGAGTGTGTTAGGCCTGTATAACAGACAAAAATTTAACATATTATCAGTTGGCTTACAACTTTAACTTGTTTGCTACGTATTTCAATCATTTACAGCAGGTAGAATGTCATTATTGTGAAGATATAATGAATTGTAAACCGTGTGTTTTTTGGGGCTGGTAGGAAAGGTATGGGGCGAAATGGACACCCATCGGGGCATAATGGACACCCCTGCATATTGTATGCTGTATCTGTAATAATATTGACCAGTTAAGTAATTTGCCTACGGAAATCATTACCACAGATATGATACTCCATTTTAGATGAGTTTACATAACATCAAAGTTAATTAAATAAATTTTAGGCTAAAATAATCGGAATGATTTTTTCCAAACTCTCTAAAACGCCTAACAGTATGCAACGCGTGTACATCCATTCGTAATTGCCTGTGTTCATTTCGCCCCGAATCGACTACAACATTTAAATTGCTGTTTTGAGTAAGTTCTGATAAAAAATATAATACTTCATCCATTGCTAAATCTGCGTATACATGTAGATAAGCTAACAATTCACTAGTTTTTATGGTGGACATACTCAAACGCTCGTAATACCTTATTTTCTGCTGCTTCGAAATTATAAGAAATCCAGCATATGAAAAACAGTCTTCAATTTCAATGATATTTTGGTTATTTTGAAGGAATATAAATGGTACTTTTGAAAAATAGAACAATTACTTGTTCCTTTACACTTATGCATTAAAAGTTTTACATAAAAGTCAACGGTTTCGACAAAAACAGGGGTGTCCATTCCGCCCCGGGTGTCCATTATGCCCCTAATCTCCCTATCCGATCTCAAATCACAGTCGAACCAGCATTACAGTCATTCAGAAAAGAATTCTAAAAAAACATCTGAAGCATTTCCGTAAAAAAAATTTGGAAGATTTTCATTAGTAACATCTGTAATGAGCGCTTGGAGGCTTCCCAGAGGGAGCTCTTGGTTCGATTCCGAAAAAAATATGAAGACATTTCTTAAAGACTTCCGGTGGATTCCCGTGAAGGAACTCTTGGAGGAGTCCTAGAATGAACTTCTGGAGGAACCCCAAAAAGAGCTCTTCGTGGAATATCAGAAAACGGAATCGTGAATAAGGTGAAACCCAGAATGAGCTCCTTAAAGAGTCCCACAAGGAACTCCTAGAGCAATGACAGAAGGAACTCATTGAAGAAACTCAGATGGGACTATTGATTAATCTTAGAAAAAAAAATCTGAATGAGTCGCAGAAACTCCGGGAGGAATCCTAAAGCAAAAATCTGGAGAAGTCCCAGAAAGAGCTCCTGGAGAAATCTCCGAAATCTGAAATGCTCAATTGGAGAAATCCTGCAATGAAGAATCCTAGAAGGAATCCCTGTAAAATCTCCAAATTAAATCCTGGAAGGCGTTCCTGGAGAAATCCTAGATGGAATCTAATCTAACTCATTAGCAGCCAGTACGAGAAAGTATCCTACAAAATAATTGGGTTAGATTAGGTCCAATTGTTCTTCTTGTCAATATTAATGCTTGTAGCATATCAAAATTATGATACAAGGGTCAAGGCAGCAAGGTCTATTGCGTTGTGTTTACCGCAGAGATGATTTTTGTCTTACTCGTACACCAATGTGTAGGGTAGCGAATCACTTGAGCAGCGGCCGGTATTTTGGGCACTCTTCGCTATAACTCAGTCAATTTCAACTCAATTGATTTGAAATTTTGTACACGGCTAGATACTAGACGTACCTCATCGCGTTCCAAAAATTGTGTCAATTGGTTCAGAATTGGCAGAGTTCTAGCAGAAAAGTATCCAAAATAGGACCCCCGCCGATATTCCACTTCCACTTCCACTTCCCTACTGAAAAGTTATATGTTCACTCAAAAACCGAAATTTCGAAAAAAAGCTCGGATGGTCAAGTCACATATAGCAATCAACTCAGCTCGACGAATTGAGATGAAAAAGAGTTCACTCACTTTTAAGAAACTTTCAATTGGCCGATTTTTTTAGATTTCAGCATGAATCGATCCGGAGTTTTACCGCATTGCTATTGAAAATGGTTCGGATCGGTCCAGGCGTTCCGGAGTCATGGCCATTTAAGTGTTCAGGACCAGCACCGGCGGAGGTGGTTTAACGTGAAACGCTGATATATTATGTTTGTCCAAAATCCAAGAAGGAGGACAAAATTCAAGATGGCGCCTTTTTTAGAGTTTTTAGCTTTAAAACTATGCAATATGGATATTAGAGTGAGTCAAAGTTATATGGAAAAAAAATGAATTTGATGGTATCAATCCGGAACGAAGGTTTTTCAATTCATGAGTAATTCACGCTGAAACCGGTCCACTACTTACACCTTGTCTTCTAAAATGTTTAAGGTAACGATTTTCTGGAAGTCCCCCCCCCCAAAAAAGTAAGGAAAATTAAATTGGTTACTCAAAATGATGGACCCCCCGTTAGTTGGAGCTACAACCATTTTTGCTGACCCCTCATTTTTCGACAATTGTTGGCTCGTTTAAACCGTTATAACACGAAAGGTTCTCCAGAAACCGCTTCAAAACAAAAAGGTGTTGAAAAGAGGAAAAATAGAGGTACTTTTTGCAGTTATAAAAAAGTTGGGTCGGCCATATTGAATGCGGTTGCCAATTTGAATTTATACCAATACTTTTTTTCACCATGTTGGCAACCACCGATTTTCAAAATTTTTGCTCCAATTGAAATCTATGACATATATACACAAAATATCAAAAAAAAAAAAAAATAGAAATGTATTTTTCTCCTATCAAAAATTATATGCCATTTTGTAAATAACAATATTTATTTAGCATTGGAAATATATCCGGAGTCCAAAAATGATGATCGAAAGATTTAAGATGGTGTTTCAATATTTAAAATGGTGATTGTTTGCTAGAGTTTATGCTCTGAAACCATTCAATATAGTTCTCATTGATAGTTAGCGGAAAATAAGCGGAATCCAAAAATAATGACCTGAAAATCCAAAATTATGCGATTTGCCCTGAAAGTCTAAAATCGAGATCAACAATTGATTTTTGTATCGTTGTCTTAGATTTTCTGACTACCGGACATCATGCTCAAATAAAATACCATAGGGGTAGGCGGGGCATAATGAGCATCTTGTATTTTTACTGTAAACTAGCTGTACTCGGCAAACTTTGTCTTGCCTACTGCGTTTTTGACGATTCAAGTTTCTAGCCAAGACCCAAGTCCCCGGTCAAAATGTATGGAAATCGATTTTCAAAAACTTTAAATTTGTCCATCTTTTTTGCCTCATAAACCTTCCTTGGATGAAAACTAACAGAACAAAACTAAGACGACTCGAATCTGATCCTCCGATCGCTAGTTATGTGCGGTCCCACGTATACCACTGCATTTTTATATATATAGATTTCCCAATTTTCAAAACAAATTGCTTGCCTGTAGCTTCATTATCTCAAATCCAATGATTTGATGACGAAACATTGTCAAAAAAAGCCGTTTGCTTTGAAAAAATGGTTAAAATGCGTGAAGTGATCATGTACCGGGGAAATATTATTAGAATCAGCTGACCTAAAATAAGGTTTTGGAATCAAAATAAGAACGTAGTGGGTATCTATCAAGATTCTTGATATTTCCTGGGTAAATGAAATGTATTTGTAACACTTTCAAAATATTTGTATAATCATTTTGATAAAAAAATATACTTTAAAAAGCTGATAGTAGGGTGAGGCAAAATGAGCAACTGGTGGAAAAATGATGAAAATGATTAATATCTTAAGGCGAAACTAGAAGCATATCGATATTTTTTTGGTCTTTGATTTTTTTATAAAATAACGAAGCAATATTTTCAAAATCGGTTTTCATACACATGTAAAGTATGGATCAAGGTATCTCCTAATTTTTTTACAGAGGGAAAATGTTTTTTGTTTTTGCAGAAACCGTTTTGTTTTGTGAAATTTTGTTTAAAAATGGTTTCTGCAAAAATAGAAAAAAAAATTTTCCATCTGGAAAAAAATCAGGACATACTTTGATCCATAATCTACAAGTGTACGAAAACCTATTTTGAAAATTTTGCTTCGTTATTTTATAAAAAATCAAAAATCAAAAAGTGAGGAAATGGATCCAGTTTCGTCTTAAACAAACGAATTTCACTTCTGGTTTTCTCCGTTATTATGCATGTAAAGCCTGTATCCGCAATAATCGGAACACAGAAACACAGCTGTAACTCTGCAATAGATACATTAAAATTGCTCAAATTTTGTCTAATAAGGGGCCGTACACAAATTACGTCACGCTTTGAGGGGGAGGGGGGGGGGGTGTGGTGGTTTGCAGAGCGTGACGACCCTTACAAAAAATATTAAGGTCTTATACAAAAAGTGTGACAAAGGGGGGAGGGGGGGTTGAAAAGGGTCGATTTTTGCGTGACATAATTTGTGTATCATCCCTAACGCTTTAAGATGTGTTCACTTCATCTACAAAATTTCATGTGAATCGGTGCAGTACTTTTTGTTGTAGCAATGAAAGTGAAAAATGTGCGCCATTGAATTTTGTACAGCCCCTAGTTTTGCTTGTCAGCGCTGTACCTTTTGAATTTGGCAAAGGAAATGGCTGAAATGTTGAACACAAACCTCTCAATCTATATTTGTTGTATAGGCAAAATTAAAAAAAAATCGATGCACTAACAACAATGTTATAGTCGAAACATGTATTGGGACTGAACGTGATTTTGGCCCCTCAGACAGCAATTAGTCAGCTCTCTTTATTGTTTCGATTGTACTATTGAAAGTACTATACCAATAATCATCTAATTTTGCAGGCATAATATACACATAATCTACTAGCATCTGTGAAAATTTCATGAAAATTGGCAGATAAATTCAAAAGTTATAAAAAGACAAGAATCGCACATGACAAACACGAAACATTTTCACTAACACTATCAACACCAGTAGCTTTCAAACCAATTGATCAAAGTTGATGAAATTTTGCAAGAAAGTGTCTCTATAAGTATCATAACTGCTTACGAAATTTCATAATTATCATCACAGAACTTTGAACCGTAGCGTAAAGGAATCATCTAGTGTGCGAATGAAAATTGATCATGATTGTACAAAATGCTTAAAACCACGTCTGTTTGTTTTTCATCCACAGTTAAAAATAATGTATCGATTTTTATGAAATTTTGCACAAATAATAAACATACACCAAAGAGTTCTCAGTCAGTTATTTGACCAATTTTACCGATTCATTACAGAGCTACTGACGTACTACTGTGTCCCGATTATTGCGGATACAGGCTTTAGTAAGGTTTTGTCATAAAATTTCAATTTATTAGCTTAAAAAAAAACAGTTTCTGTATATTTTTACCAGTTCACCAGGGTCTCCAGTTAGCCTAAGCAAAGAAAGCCCTTCAATTAATAACTGTGGAAGTGCTCAAAGAACACTAAGTTGAAGCGAGGCAGGCCAAGTCCCAGTTGGGACGTAGAGCCACAAAGAAGAAGATATTTTCATCGTTTATAAATGCCTTAATAATAAACTCCATGGAACCTCGCAGTATCCTACAAATTAAACCCCATTATCCCCTATAGCCCATATAGCCGAGGCGGTAAACGCACGGGTATTCAGCATGACCATGCTGAGGGTGACGGGTTCGATTCCCGGTCGGTCCAGGATCTTTTCGTAAAGGAAATTTCCTTGACTTCCTTGGGCATAGAGTATCTTCGTGCCTGCCACATGATATACGCATGCAAAATGGTCATTGGCAGAGGTAGCTCTCAGTTAATAACTGTGGAAGTGCTCATAGAACACTACGCTGAGAAGCAGGCTTTGTCCCAATGAGGAAGTTACGCCAAAAAGAGAGAGAGAGAATCCCCTAAAATTCTCATTGGTTATTGCCGCTATGCTTTATCATTGACAAGAACAGTCAATTAGCAATTGATTGTGTATAAAACAGGGATTGATAATCCTGCCCCACCTAGGGTGCTCATTATGCCCCACCCCCAAAACGCAATCCACTATGTTATACGTTTTTAAAAACATAAAATTTTAAACATTTATAGCTTTATTCGAAATTTCAACGATTACTTTTTGTCAGTTAAGGTTCAAATGAGGATTATACGTAAAAAATACACATTGATTGCGCTTAATTCACTGGATTTGGTTGCAAAATGCTTAAGGCTCAAGCATCCGTCATCAATTTTCGGAAATAGAAAAGCAGTTTTTTCGCTGTAAATCAAAACAACGACCAGGAAAATGTATTCACTGTATTCTATTCCTCATGGGGAACACAGTGAATCCATTTTCGTTGCAAAAATGTTTGATTTGAGCGAAAAAACTGCTTTCAAATGTTTAATGATGACGATGATTTCAATGACGAATGGTTCAACGTTAAGCTGCTCATTATGCCCCGCCTACCCCTATTGGGTGGATTCAGAAAACAGTTTTAATTTTTATGCCGAGGTCATCAACATGACGCATGAATGGAGATTTTTAGGCACGAGGCATTATCATGCGATCGAATTTAATATTTCCCATATTTCGGATGGCTCATTCTAGTCTGGAAGTCTCTGCAAATGTATTTAGTAGGTATTCAACAAACCATCATCTTTTCCCATACCTTGCAACTGGGTACGTGACAAGTACAATCCTAGAGTTTTGCAGGATCGCGAAACCGGTAATTGTTGGAAAACAGGATAGTTTTGTGAAAAGTTAGTGAATAGAAATCAAGAATGGTTAAAGGGTGATACGGTCAAAATTTGGTCACACAATTTGTTTCATAACTTGAGACTGCGTACACCAAAACAGCTGATTTTTGGACCAGTATTGGTACATTATATGTAGCTTATACCATAAAATTTTCATCAAAATCGGTTTAGTATTTGCGGAGATATTGTGAATCCTGAAAACTGCAATTTTAAAATTTTGTACAAAGTGGATTAAAAAATAAGAACACAGTTTTACTCTTTTTTTTATAGAGCCAGAAATACTGAACCAATTTCAATGAAAATTTTTCTGTGTGTAAAGTATACATATCAAAATGTTATGTAAAAATTTCATCCAATTTGATTCAGCCGTTACAAAGTTATATTTGTTTAGGTGGTCAAATTTTGTCAAATTTTGTCAAGTCAAGTCAAATTTTGGTCACACAATTTTTTTCATAACTTTAGATTGCGTACACCAAAACAGCTGATTTTTGGATCAGTAATGGTACATTATATGTAGCTTGTACCATAAAATTTTCATCAAAATCGGTCTAGTATTTGCGGAGATATTGTTGAACCCTGAGATCCGCAATTTTAAAATTTTGTGCAAAGAGGATTCATACATTTTTACTGTTTTATTTATAGAGCCAGAGATACTTAACCTATTTCAATGAAAA
Source organism: Aedes albopictus (assembly GCF_035046485.1). NCBI lineage: Eukaryota > Metazoa > Arthropoda > Insecta > Diptera > Culicidae > Aedes > Aedes albopictus. Next base: position 22,476,917 of record NC_085136.1, on the reverse strand, counting down.
TTTTTCTGTATGTGTAGTATGCATATCAAAATGTTGTGTAAAAATTTCATTCAATTTGATCCAGCCGTTACAAAATTATATTTGCTTAAGTGGCACCCGGTCAGTTTTTTTCATATTTAAACTGCTACAACTTTGAAAGTATTCATACAAAATGGCTCAAAATTTTACTAAGAACGTATTTTCATAATAGTACTATACTGTAAAATTTTGATAAAAATCGGAGCAGTATTGGTTGTTCTATAATCAAAATTGTGCTTTATTGACCTTAAATTTCCAAAAATTTACTATGGAGCGCCTTTGTACAAAATTTTAAAAAGGTAGGTCGATGGTTTTGTCTATATATCAACCAATACTCAATCGATTTTGATGAAAATTTTATGGTATAAGCTACATATAATGTAGCATTACTGGTCCAAAATTCAGCTGTTTTGGTGTACGCGGTCTAAAGTTATGAAAAAAATTGTGTGACCAAATTTTGACCGTATCACCAATTTAGGCTATATTCAATTATAATAATAATTATTATATTATTATACTTTCAATTATAATTATAATTATCATAGGTTCACAAGATTGATATAAAATTTGAAATCAAATTTAAATGCAAGCATATGAAATTTCACATACTAAATCCCATACAAATTTCAACCACATTACAGAGTGCGAGTAATTTTAGATGCAAAAGAGGATTGAAAAAACTGTTTTCTGAGTTAATGCGATTTAATTTTAATTTTCCCGTATAACGTTGGTCCATACTATTGTATATTTACACCCTAGGAGTCTGAAATGGCATAGTCGACGGCGTCGACTAGGATTGAACCTAAACCACAGAGGACAGTGACAGACACCAGACAAGAACAAATTTCATTCAGAAAGTTGTGTAAGGATATGAGAAACACAAATTAAAAGCGAACAAGATCAAGTAAACGGTGACCAAAGCCATATCAAGAGCGATTAGTTTTCTTATACATTTATCCACTTCTGGCGGGAATCGGTTCTGGAACACTACCTGTTGTCTGAAATATGGTCTGAAACTATTTTCTTGCTAATCGTGCTTATCATGTTATCGAAAGAGCCGTGATTTGGGTTTGGGTTTGGTTCGCCAAATATAAAATGGCTACTTTCAGCGGGAAACTCGGAATCGATTCCTGAATAATACCGATTCCGGAGAGATAGTTTCTAATGCGGCCTGCGTGTATTTTCATGCTAACCGTTCATTAGGCTATCGAAAAAGCCACGATTTGATATTGTGCATGCATGGGTTTGATTCACTTTTATACCTGGTCACTTCCGGCAGGACACCTGGAACCGGTTCCGGTTCACTACCGGTTCAGATATGTTCTGAGAATATTTTCCTGTTAACCTTCCATCAGGTTATCGAAAATGCCGCGGTTTGATGGGTCGCATGCATGGGTTTGTAGCATTTTCATATTTGGCCTCTTCCCCGGGTACCGGTCCAGAACACCTAAATGGCCATAACTCCGGAACGGCTGAACCGATCCAAACCATTTTCAATAGGAAACAATGGAACCAGATACCGCGTCGAATGAACCGTCGGTCATTAAAATCAGTTGAGGTTTACTGCCAAAAAGTGATGTGAGTACACATACACACACACAGACATCACCTTAATTCATCGAGCTGAGTTGATTGGTATATGTAACTCGACCATCCGGGCCTTCTACCAAAAAGTCATTTTTGGAGTGAACATATAGCCTTTCCAGTACACTTAGTGTACGAGAAAGGCAAAACATTTCAAATTTAATTTTCATACTTAATTTTTCTAGACTAAATCGGTGATTCTAGAACCCATTTGGGCCGAATTTGTGCTCAAAGTTGCGATATCTCCTCTGGTTTCCGAGATACTTGAAAAAATGTCATATTTTGGTATCCAACCCAAAAACTATTAAAAAGCTAGATTTATTTCAAATATCTCAGAAACCAGTAGAGATATCACAATTTTGAGCACAAATTTGGCCCGATAGGGTTCTAGAATCACCGATTTAGTATAGAAAAATTAAGTTTGAAAATTAAATTTGAAATGTTTTTTGAAAGTTTGTCCCAGCTAAAATTTCTGAACCCTTTGCGCCACCCCTAAATATAAACCGAAATCGCTCATTTTTGTACAGCTCACTTATTTCGACAAGTAGTTCACTTTCCACTTGGGAAATCATATATCGGAGAGATTTTTTGAAATTTGCCCCACGGGACACCCTTAACCGGTTCCGGAAAATTTACATGGTTCATTTTTACATTTGACCAATTCCGGCGGGACACCTGAAACCGGTTGTGCAACACTACCGGTGGTCTCTAACGTAATCTGAGCTGATTTTCTTGATTGAAAACCGTTCATCAGCTTATCGAAAAAAACCGCGATTTGCTGAAGCGCATGCATGGAGTTCGGTTCTCTTTTACATTCGACCACATCCGGAGGGACACCGGGAACCGATTCCGGGACACTACTAGTTTCCCAAGCATGAAATTTTTTCTTGGTAGCCGTTCATCAGGATACATTAAAACCCATTTGATGTGTCTTTTTTGGTTCTCTTTTACATTCGGCCACTTTCAGCGAGACACCTCAAACCGATTCCGGAACACTATCAGTAGTTTCTAATGTGGGCTTAGCTTATTTTCTTGCTGATCGTACAAGTTATCGAAAAGGCCACGATTTGATGTGTCGCATGTATGAATTAGGCCCCTTCCGGCCACTTCAGATATGATCTGAGGCTATTTTCCTTCTTACCATTCCTCAGGTTATAGAAAAAGCGGCGATTTGATGTGTCGCATGCATGGGTTTGATTCACTTTTATATTTGACCATTTCCGGCGGGACACCCGGTACCGGTTCCGCAACACTACCGGTTCAGATATAGTCTGCGACTATTTTCCTATTTACCGTTCATCAGGTTATAGAAAAAGCTGTGATTTGATGTGTCGCATGCATGGATTTGGATCACTTTTATATTTGGACACTTCTGGCGGGATACCCGGAACCGGTTCCGGAACACTACCGGATCAGATATGGTCTGAGACTATTTTCCTGTCTATCGTTTATCAAGTTATACAAAAAGCTGCAATTTGATGTGTCGCATGCATGGGTTTAGTTAACTTTTATATTTGACCACTTCCGGCGGGACACCCGGAACCGGTTCCGCAACACTACCGGTTCAGATATAGTCTGCGACTATTTTCCTGCTTACTGTTCATCAGATAATCGAAAATGCCGTGATTTGATGGGTCACATGCATGGGTTTGTTGCAATTTCATACCTGGCCCCTTCCTGGGGTACCGGTCCGGAACACCTAATTGGCCATAACTCCGGAACGGCTGGACCGATTCAAACCATTTTCTATAGGAAACAATGGGACAATATTCCGCGTCGATTGAAACCAAAAGCGTTGAAATCGGATGATATTTACTATCCAAAAGTGAGGTGACATTTTTGTACACATACACACATACACACGCACACACACACACACATACACACACACAGACATCATCTCAACTCGTCGAGCTGAGTCGATTGGTATATAAGACTTGGCCTTCTGGGGGTTCTATCAAGATTTCATTTTTGGAGTGAACGTATAGCCTTTCGGTACACCTTGGTGTACGAGAAAGGCAAAAAAATAAATCTTTGGTGGTTCTTTAAAAATTCTGTCAAGGTGATTCTACGGCAATTGCTTTTGAAGTTATTTTTAAATTTTTTTTCAAAAATTCCATTGATGCTTTCGGAATATTCTTTGAGAATTTCTTCGAAATTGGTTTTGTTTTTTTATTGAATATATTTTGTGAATTTATTTTGAGATTGGATTTGGCCAATTTTTTTAAAAAGTCGTGATATTTTCTTCAGGAATTCCTCTGATAATTATTATATGAATTCTTATGGCAACTACTTTGAAAGTTCTAAAGTAATTTTGATGGATTTTTTTTTCCGGCAATTTCTTTGGGAATTTGTCAGTAAGTTTTTCGTGAATTTTATAGGATTTTCTTTGACCAAGACCAGTTGAGAGTTTCTGATTTTCAAATTCAGCAATTTTTGGAAGCAATGTATATACAAATACAATTAACTCACAAAGAATTTCGAAAATAATCACGATAACATTGCCTAATACATTTTCCAAATAATTGAAAAAGAAATTGTTGAAATAATTTCAGAGGAATAGCCATTGAAATTATAGAAATAAAAATCCAAAAAAATTTCTGATGAAATGCTAATGAAACTACCGCAGAAATTAAAAAAAAATAACCATACCGAAAGAATTCTCAAAGAAATGGCCCTACTACGGTCTAGCGAATACGGAGTCGTAAGTTCAAATCCCACCAGAACGCGATTTTTTTTTTCAAAAATTTATCTCTAAATTTGTCAATTCTGTGCCTTTTAAGTAATTACAAGTTTTTTCCCGTACATTCCTATACGATTTCACTAGAGATTTCTCGAGTAATACCTCCTAGGATTTCTTTGGAAATTCCAACTATTCCCGAAATTCATTTAGGGTTTCCTCTAAAGATTTCTACTGGAATTCCTTGAAGAAGCCCAAAAGAATTTCCAGGAGTAATACCGTGATTAATTTCTAATGAAATCTACGAATAAAAGCTCTAGATGAATTCCTGGATGAGTTTTTGGAAAAATCCCTGGAAGAATCAAAGGCATTTCTGGAAGTATTCTAGGAAAACTGCCTAGAAGAATCATAGCAGGAATCATACCAGGAGAAATCCCTAGAGGGATTCCTGCAGGTATCACAGTGAGAATTTCTGGAGGAGACCTAGGAGGCATTCCTGAAACATTAGAAGCAGCAGGAATGGCTTATGGAATCCCAGGAGGAGTTCCTGGATTAAAGTCAAGAGGATTTCCTGGAAGAGTCCAAAAATAAATATTTTGAGAAATCCCAGGGTAAAAACCTTTAGGATTTCCAGGAGGAAACACCGAAAGTACTTCTGCAAGGCTCCTAGAAAGACTGCCTTGAACAATCCCAGCAAGTTTTTGAAGGAAACCCTGGAGAATAATTTCTAGAAGAATTTCGGGAGGTATTACAGTAAGAAATTCTGGAGGAGTCCTAGGAGGAATTGCTGGAAGAACCCATGAGAAATTTTTGAAAGAATCCTTGGATAAAATATCTTCGATAAAAATTCCTGGAGTAATCACCGGCAAGGTTCTCAAACAGTCACAGTATAAATCTCAAGAGGTATTCCTAAAAGAACTCTGAAGTGTGTCATTGTAGAAATCGCAGCAGAATTCCCAGGAGGGATGGCTGGAGGAAACTATACAGGAATTGATAAACAACCCCCATCAGAAATGCCTGGGGGAATCCAAAGAAACAATCTTTGGAATGCCTAGAGAAGTCCCTGCAAGAAGCGGTAGAGGTATTCTGGAAGAATCTATAGAGAAGGCCCTGAAGGAATCGCAGGATGAATTTCTGAAGAAATGTCAGGAAGATTTCCCGGAAAAATTCCAGCTATAATGCTAGGATGATTTCGTAAAGGAATCACTAGAAGAACTTCTGGACGTATCATAGTAAGAATTTCTGAAGGAATTGCTGGAAGAACCGCAGGAGGAGTCGTTTGAGGTATTCTTGGAGGCCAAAGGGAGTTTCTGCAGGAATTCCATGAGGAATTTCTGGAGGAATCTTTGAATAAAATCTCTGGAGGAATTCCTGAATGAGTCCTTGGAGAAATCGCTGGTAGGGCAACCAAAAAAATTTCTGCAAGAATTCCAGGAAGATTACCTGGAAATATCCCAGCAAAAAACACGGAGAAAGCTCTAGAAGATTCCGTAGCATTATGTCTGAACTACCACAGTTAGAATTCATTAAGGTAGAATAGCTGGAAGAACCGCAGGAATGGCTAAAGGAATCCCAGCTGGAATATCTGGAGCAGCGCTTCCCAAAATCAGTTTTCGTGGCGCCCCCACGTGTCGCAGGCTCGCATTTTCTACTCCTTTTAGCGAGCCTGCAAGAGGTTGGTGCGCAGCGTAAACGGAGTTTGGGAAGCGCGGATCTGGAGGAATCCCTGGAATTCCGGGAGGTATCATAGAAGTAATTTCTAGAGAAATCCCAGCATGATGAATGGCGGGGATATCATAAGAGAAGTCCCTGTAACAAGTGCCTGGAGGAATACCTACAGTTCTTCTTGAAAGAATCGGTAGGATACTGGAGTAATCCCTGATGGAATCGCAGGAGGAGTTATTCTGGAGGAATCTCAGGAAGATTTCCCGAAAGTGTTGCAGCAAATAAGTATGCCAGGTGAAATCCCTAGAAGTATTTCTGAATGTGTCCTAATGGGAATTGCTTGAACAATTGCTGGGATTCATGGAGGAAGGCCAATAGAAGTTCTTGGAGAAATCCCCTGTGGAATTTCCGGAAGAACCTCTGGATGAAGTCCTGGTTAAATCCTTGAAGAAATCTCTGGAAGAACCACCGAAGGGATTTTAGAAAAATCCCATGGTGGTTTTCTGGAAGAATTTTCGAAAGAACTACCCTAGTAGAATTCCTGAAGAAACCACAGTGAAAATTTTTGGAGGAGTGCTAAGAGAAATTGCTGGAATCCTAGCCACAGTTTCCGGAGGAAGGCCAATATAAGCTCCTGGAGGAATTTCATGACAAATTTCTGGAAGAATCTCTGAATAAAATCTCTGAAGGAATTCCTGGAAAAATCACCGGAGGAACTTCTGAAAGGATCCAGGCATTCCTGAAAAAATCCAAAGAGAAATTTTTAGAAGAATCCCTAGAAGAATTCCAAGAAGCACCATGGTAAGAATTTCGAAAGAAATACTACAATAAATTGCTGGATCAATCTCTACAGAAATTTGTAGAATGTACAACCCCATCAGAACTGCCTGGAGAATCCTGAGGGAAGTTTATTGAAGAAATATCGGGAGGAATCCATAAGGAAAGTCTAGAGAAATAGCTGTATGCATAGATTGAGGTATTTCTGAAGGAATCCATGGAGAAGTCTGTTGATTGTTACCTTTATTATTATTACTCATTATTATTCTAACCAATATCCAAAACGCCAGAACGTACAACATGTATATAAGTAATTATGGGTATGTATAAGTTTTATTCGAATGTATCATTAATAAATATTGGAATTTATTGTGCCAAATTTTTAAATTTTAAGTGACTGTCAAGAAAAAAATCTAGGGGGTGCCAAATTTGTTCTAGGGGGTGCCAGGCACCCCTGGAACCCCCCCTAGCTACGCCAATGATCATCATGCTCTCCCTACACTTCATATGCAGGACACGGCTTGAACGAACACCTATTAATCCCGTTCATCACTATTCCCAGCATCCCTCATTTACTTACCGTGTGTTAAAATATTAATCGTCTCGTTATGCACGTAGAACAAACTGCTGAGACATCCTTTGACGCCTTGCAGCGGCCGGTATCCGGTCAGGACGTACGGGTTGAACTGCAAGTGCTGGGGCATGTCCTTCCACTGCAGCAGATCGTCCGGTGGGGTGAGCAGTTTGTTCAGTTGCTTCATCAGCGGCGCCCGACCCTGCCCGTCGTCGTCATCGCCCTCCCCGAAGTCGTCCGGTTGGCACTGTTTCGTTTTGATCACCGGCGAGGTCGGTGTCGGTGTCGGTGCGGGTGTCGGTGCAGGTGCCGGCGCTGGGGCCGTTTGAGGTGCTGCCGCTAACGAGGATGTTGTTGACGATGATGCACTTCGCACCGTTTCTGGCGAGGACGACAACGAGGACGACGTGGACGACGACGACAGCAGCAACGGATGGCCAACACCACCGGTTAGCATGATGGAACTATTATTAGCTGTAGTAGTAGTAGTAGAACGAGGCACCACGGAAATGGGGGCAGTAGCCGATTCGAGCACCACCGGCGAAATCACTCCTGCACACTCGGCTGGTTGCATTCTGTCCGGTTCCTCCAGCTTGAGGAATTATTGTGCCACCGCCGTCGCGAACTACCGTGCTGCTGTGCGCGGTCGAATGATGATGGATGCGTTTCGACGAGAGAGACTGTGTTGAAGGAAACAAGAATAGGATCACCCTGGATTTGTACAACTTTTCACAAACTATTATGCTCATCAAATTTATATCTACAGGATGGTTAGAAAAGTATGATTTACTTTGATTACAAATAAATTTTGAAGATATTGCACGAAGAATTTAGTCTGATAAAAATAGAGATAGTGCGACAGAGTATTTGCAACAAATTTATTCAAAAAGTTCAAGTCGCCTACTAAGCCCTGCTACTTATTCATCGAATGCCTTAACAATCTCAGGAAGATTTCTGATATGTATATCGATGGAATTATTGGAAGAATCTCTAGCGGAGTTCTTCAGGAATATACGGAGAAATCCATGAAGAAATCTCTAAAGGAATACTTAAAAAATACTCAAAGATATGTCTAGGTCTAGAGAAATTCTTGAAGTAATCTTCAAAAATGCACCGAAATAATTACTGGAAGAACCTTTAAGCGCTGTTTGCAGATCAGAAGGAATTTCTCAGCCTATCTTGATACATGGGAAATTCCTTGCCTGAATCGCTCAAGAAACCTGTTTTTCTTTGATCGCAGTACGCAGTTGCGAAGAAATGACAGTTCAAATGGCAGTCACCGAAGAAAGTTTCTGTCAGGAATCACTCAAGAAGTTTCTTGAGCGATTCCTTTCGAACCCGAAACTGCGCTTTAAGCCCAATGTCCCTTAAAAGGAATCGCTCAAGGAAACTCTTGACTGATTCCTGGCAGAAGCTTCCTACAGAGCCTGCAATTCGAATTATTCGAATTGCAGTCTCTGTAGGAAGGTTCTGCCAGGTCAAGAAGTTTCTTGAGCGATTCCTTTAAAAGGACATTGGGCTTAAAGGTTCTTCCAGTAATTATTGCGGTGCATTTTTGAAGATTACTTAAGGAATTTCTCCAATTATTGTCATTTCTTTGCTACTGCGTACTGCGATCGAAGAAAAGTGGTTCCTTGGACGATTCAGGCAAGGAATTTCCGATGCATCAGATAGGCCGCAAAAAAAATCTACTGAATTGCAAACAGCCTTTCAAACACGGTGTAAAACATTCAGAAAGTGATACCTGGTGATACATCCGGAAATCTGACAGTTTTTTGATGACGTTATTCAAAGGCGTGAACAAAATGATCTAGTACTCCACACCAATTTGATCACGCGAAAGGACAATAAGAACGACGTCACATGTTTACATAGGTTACTAGCCTGCCTTGTGATATTGTATGCCGTGCTTTGCTTTTGAAGACATCTGAGAAGGAATATCTGCAGAAATCCCTAGAGGAGTTATTAATTGAATTTCTGAAGGAACTCATGATGGAATCACTGAAGAACGCCATGGGAAAATTTCTGTAGGGATTCTCCGATGCATCCTTGTAAAAGTCTATGTTTGATTGTCTGAAAGAAATAATGTGGGAGAAATTTCTGAAGCATTTCTCGGAAAAAAGCCCTGAAACAATCAATACCAGAACCCCGCAAGGTATCCCTGGAGGAATTCACGAAGGAGGAATTCTTGGTTGAGTCCCTTGAGGAAATACTGAAGGAATCCCAAAGATAAACCTGTTTTTTTTGTTTTAGCAGTACGTTTATTTGAAGTGCTAGTAAAAATCCATGAATTGTCAGCGACTGCACGCTAGAAGCATATGGTGTTCTAGAAAATCCTTCTCTTATCTCTACCGTTTTCTCATACTTGGCATGATCCTTGTAGGAATGAAAGCCTCATGAAATCCGGGAAGGAATCTCGAGAGAAATCCCTGAAGGAGCCTCAAAAGGAATCCCTGAAAATATTGCAGGACTTTTTGGAAGAATCTCGGGAGAAATCCCTAACAGAGACCCATGAAATAGCCCCATGGAAGACCTTAACAAAATTTCAGGAAGAACGAATGAAGGAATGGAAAAATTAGTGACGGAATGCAGAGAAAAAGACCAGTTGAAATCCCGAGAGGAATCTCTGATAGACAGCTGATGGAATCTCTGGATAAAACACAGGAGGAATCCCTAACACAAACAAATAAACAAGAATAGGATCACCCTGGGTTTGTACAACTTTTCACAAACTATTATGCTCATCAAATTTATATTCATACAGGAAGGTAAATAAGTATGCTTTTGTTTGATTACAGTTCAATTTTGAAGATGATGCACGGAGAATTTAGTCTGATAAAAAAGAGATACATAGTACGACAGAGTATTTACGACTGGTAAGTATCTAAAAATTTGAGTCGCCTACTAAGCCCAGGGATTATCTTAACAGTCCCCTGTAGAATTGCCGAAATATTTATCAATGGAATTATTGGAGGAATCTCTAACGATGTTCTTGAAGACCCTTAAGAAATTTCTGAAGTGAAATGTCTTCAGAAAACCCAGGAGAAATTCCTGAAGGAATCTTCAAAAAATGCACCGAAGCAATTATTGGAGGAACCTTTAAAATCATCTGAGGAGAAATATCTGGAGAAATCCTTGGATGAGCTCTTGATTGAATCTCTGAAGGAACTCATAATGGAATCGCTGAAGGATGTCATGGGGAAATTCCCGGAAGGGATTTTTCGATGCACAAGTCTGTGTTTTCATGTCTGAAAGAATTGTCCTGAAGCATTTCTCGGAACAAGCTTCGAAACAATCAGGATCAGTACCCTGTGTAGAGTATTAGATAGAACTGGTTGGAAATCCAGGTATCGTAGTAGGCAGAAGGAAAGGGAGTTAGTTAAGAAGTGCGAAGCGTGACGATTGGTTGTGATGCGAGTTGTTTGCGTCCTGATAGTGTTTGCGTGGAAAGATTAATAAACCGTGTTTGAATCCTAATTCAGTAATTGTTATTAATATTGAAATACCTGCTTATTCTCTACAACTGGCGACGAGGGTAAAGGTATGATATTAGCTTTGATTAAAAAACTAAGTGAATAATTTGAGAAAAGTGATTCAATATCTGAATTTTCCGGATGATGTGCTGAGTGAGTAAAGTGGTGTATTATTGAGTTTTAACGTTTTAAAGTAAAAGCGAGAGTATCTGTAAGCGGTAAAAGATCCGAATATTTGAAAATTTAAGTTTTTTCTGGTAAGTAATGATTTTTTTTTCATTTTGATGAAAAAATGTTTGTCGTTTCCATAGCAACGACAGCAACACTGTACACCGAGGCTCAGGGGTGAACAATTCCATAACTAATCTAATGATGGTTCGAGAGGCGATGATGAATCGAGCAACTGTTTCTATAGTAACACCGCTGTTATTTGAGGGGAGGTTCTGATTCGCCAATGGCAAGGAGGCCTATTTTTATAACAACAACATTTTGTCAGAGTGTCATTGACAGCTAGCCGATGGACAATTGAGAAGCAAGATATAGCAAATCGTTTTCTGCTAATGTGTTGGTGATTTACTGCTGCAGTTGGTATTTTCCGAATGAATGAAATCATTGAATGACGGGTAATGATGATGGGTGTGTACAATGAAGTGGAATAAAAGAGATGGCAACAATATAGTAGCTGAGATGTGGTGTCGATTTTCTTGTTTACATAAAAAAGTGTAAATACAGTTATGTTGAGTGTTCGGTTGAATCTAGATTTTTCAGTACGACTGCAGCGATCGACACGCTCGGTCGTGTTCGCGGCGTGCTCACCAGAAAGTAAACTCTAACTGAGTATAAACCAAAAATTAACTGGCAATATAGCGCTAGTTCGCTGCGCCATTTTTCGCTCTTTGTTAATACAAAGAGCACCTAGAAGCAAGAAGAAGAATCTAGATTTTTTTTTTATCAATTTAAAACCAAGCAAAGTAATGTGATACGGTGTAAGTAATTGACAATTATTGAAATTATATAGATTTACCGTTGTTTTGATACGGTTGATGTTTGGATCTGGATTGGGAGTTTACTAGGAGAACGTAAGTATTTGTTGTGTTTTGATTCTATACGAATGATTGTTTTATTTGAACCAAAAGAGTTTGATTGGTAAATTGAATCGAACCAGGAGCGTTCAAGAGAATTTTGTGTTCGGTTTAAACAAGGAGCGTTCATGGAATGTATTGATTTGAACCAGGAGCGTTCGAAGGGTTTTTGTGTTCGGTTTGAACCAGGAGCGTTCATGGGATATTTCGAATTGAACCAGGAGCGTTCGAATGGAGAGTTGGATTGAACAGGTGCGTTCGAAGGATGTTTTGAACCGGCAGTGTTCAATTATTGACAAGTAATTTTGAACCGGAATTGAACCAGGAGCGTTCAGAGGACATTAAATGACCAGGTGGATTCAAAGGAAGTTTTGTTTTCGAACCAGGAGCGTTTGAACGGAAATTTGATTTGAATTTGGGGAGTTTCTATGGATATTTCGAACTGAACCAGGAGCGTTCAAAGGAAATCAGGATCGTTAAGGGGCACTTTGAATTAAAGCAAAAGCGTTAAAAGAATGTTTTCATTTTTTTACCATAAGGATTCTTTGAATGTTGTGATGTTAAGTTGAAATCATTCAAATATTTTTTTATGAATTTAAACGAACAATGAAAATCTGTCGATTGAATTGATTTAGCTTTATTATAGAAACTTTCAGCCTTTGGCTTTCATAATAAAAATATGTGTTCGAACATGAAGTTATTTTCACGATTATATGATTTTATCAAGAGTTATTCAAATGTCTACAGAATGGTTTGATTAGAACCAATAGTATATATTTCAACGTTATTGAAATTGTTTACTTGTGTGTATTCATCGCAAATTGATTTTTTATTTGATCTTATTTAACAATTGACTTGAATTATAATTAATGTTTGAGTTTGATGTATGCCATACGAGACAAATGTGGGATTTGGGCCGGTGTACAGTGTAAGGAAAAATATATACATATATATGCGTCAGTATTACATTTATGTTCTTACTGTTTTGATTTATTATTTATTGTTGCACACGCCATCATCCGGTAATTCAAATAAAATATAAAAAAAAATGTTTCATTTTTCTGTCAAGTCTAATTGGTTAATTAAAAAAAAACGTTACAGATGGAAGAATCGCGTCAAATAGCACCGTTTAGATGTGACATGATCGAGAAAGGAAAACTCTCAAGAGAATGGGAAACGTGGAAGTGGTCTCTCGAATGTTATTTTGAAGCGTTCGGTATAACAGACCAAAAGATGAAGCGCGCGAAGTTGCTTCATCTAGGAGGAGTGGAACTACAACGGGTATTCCGCAGTTTGCCTGAGCATGCCAAAATGCCGTTGGTTACTCTTGAGCCGAAGGTCTATGATCTAGCCATAGAGTTGCTCGACTCGTACGTTCAAGCCGGCAGACAGGATGTTATCGAGCGCAGGAAGCTTCGTAAGCTAAAACAAGATTCAAACGAGAAATTTTCGCATTACATCATTCGTCTTCGTCAACAAATCATGAATTGTGGTTTCGAAAAATATTCATCAGAAGTATGCGAAATTCTGAAGGAAATATATTTGATTGATGTGGTAGTGGAAAACTGTCGGTCAGATGAGTTGCGCAAATCAATTTTGAAACGCGATCGCACGCTGAAGGAAATAGAAGAGATTGCTGCAACTATCGAAGACACGGATCATCAGATGAAAGAGCTAAAAGAAAGTAACGCTGTTTCGCGGGAATCATCATTTTACGAGATCGAACGAGGAAGAGGTGTAATTTCGACGACTAAAAAGTTTGGCGAACGTGTGGGAAATTTGTCTGCTGTTCATAATCGTCGTTTAAATCAACAATCATCTTCAATGAGCTCCAAATCATCTTGCTACGCGTGTGGACAGATGGGCCATATTTCCAACTCACCGGAGTGCCCAGCTCGAGGTCGTACCTGTCGTCGGTGTCAAAAACTCGGACATTTTGAGATTGTGTGTAAGAAACGTAAGCCTGTTAACCAGTTTGGGGTCTCCAAGAAGGTATCGAAGAAGGTGTACACGGTGGACAACCAGCCCGATAATATTACCGAAGTTGAAGAAGTTGATGATTTCAAGCCGGACGAAAAGATTTACTATGCGTTTTATGGAGGAAACGAAAGCAACATGCTGGAAGCTACGATCGGCGGTGTTCAGATCAAGGTTTTGATCGACTCTGGTGCTGATGCGAATTTGATAAAGTTGGAGACGTGGGAGATGCTGAAAACGAAAGCAGTACGAGTTGTGAAATCGATCAAAGGTTCGGCGCGCATTCTGAGAGGATACGGTAGCGAAAGACCCCTCGACGTTGTTGGAACATTCGAAGCGGAAGTGAACATCGGTCGGCGATCAGCGTTTGCAGAATTTTTTGTCGTCAGAGGGGGTCAGAAGGATATTCTTGGCGATTCAACGGCGAAGAGTTTGGGTGTCTTGAAGGTTGGTGTTGAAGTGAATAACGTCGATGTGAAAGCTAAGCCATTTGCCAAAATCAAGGGAGTGAAGGCGTCAATCGAAATGGATCCGGAGGTTAAACTAGTGTATGCTTTATTTTGAGAAACTAAATTTAAAATGAGTAATTTATTCAATAGATCAAACCAGTGTTTCAACCTCTGAGAAGAGTACCAATACCAATGGAAGCGGCAGTCAACAGTAAGCTGGAACAACTTTTACTTCGCGATATAATCGAAGTAAAGAAAGGACCTGCAACGTGGGTGTCACCATTAGTTGTTGTCGGAAAAGCTTCAGGAGAACCGAGGATCTGTTTGGATTTGAGACGAGTTAATCAAGCAGTTATTCGGGAACATTTTCCTATGCCTGTGGTTGAAGAGTATATTGCGCGATTGGGGAAAGGAAAGATTTGGAGTAAGCTAGACATCCGTGAAGCCTTCCATCAAGTTGAGCTGAGTGAGGAATCAAGAGATGTAACAACATTTATCACCAACCGAGGACTCTTCAGATTCAAACGTCTACCATTTGGACTAGTGACTGCACCTGAGATCTTCCAGCGTATTATGGAAGAGATGTTGTCAGGTTGCGAAGGAACTTGCTGAAAGAGGCGTAGAGCTAAACAGGGACAAGTGTGCTTTCGGGGTTTCACAACTGGAGTTTTTGCGACATCGGATCTCTGATACCGGCATAAGTCCATCGCAAGCCAAACTGAATGCAGTTTCGTCGTTTCGCTCACCGTCTACCGAGTCCGAAGTAAGAAGCTTCTTAGGTTTAGCAAACTATTTGAACAAATTCATTCCGAACCTTGCAACGATTGCTGAACCTCTTCGAAATCTTACGAAAAAGGAGACGAAATTTGAATGGACTGCTGAACACGAGAGAGCTTTCCAAGCCATAAAAACAAAGCTCGCTGCTGCAACGTCTCTAGGATTTTTCAATGCCGAAGATAACACAACAGTTATTGCCGATGCAAGTCCATCAGGATTAGGAGCAGTTCTGTTGCAAGAAAATGCAGATGGCGATCGACGAGTAATTTCATTTGCTTCTAAATCATTAACGGATACTGAAAAACGCTATTGCCAAACCGAGAAGGAAGCTTTGGAAGTATGGAGCGTTGAGCGATTTCGGATGTATCTGTATGGCAAATCATTCATCTTGATGACTGATTGTAAAGTTTTAGAGTTTTTGTTTACTCCTCGTTCGAAGGCATGTGCAAGAATCGAGAGGTGGGTGCTACGATTACAGGCGTTTGACTATCAGGTGGTACATATTCCTGGAAGTCAGAACATTGCTGATTGCCTTTCTCGATTGTCGACTCTAAAATCATCCGCATTTGATCCGGAGGAAGAAATATGTATTCGAGAAATAGCTGTAATGGCTGGATCCACGTTTGCTCTTGATTGGAATGAGATAAGGAACGAAAGTCAGAAAGACACTGAAATCTCCAATGTCATTTCGCTCCTCGAGAATGAGAATCAATCAGCGTTGCCGTTATCTTACCGCGTGATTGCAAACGAACTCTGTTGCATTGATGAAGTGCTGTTAAGAGTTGATCGAATTGTCATTCCTAATACACTCCGTAACCGAGTCCTACAGATTGCGCATGAAGGACATCCAGGTATTAATATGATGAAAAGTCATTTGAGGACTAATGTGTGGTGGCCAAAAATGGATCAACAGGTGGAGAAATTTGTGAAGCTGTGTAAAGGTTGTACATTGGTTTCTGCACCAAGCTCACCTGAGCCTATGGTGCGTCGTGAGCTTCCTGAACAACCCTGGATAGATGTAGCAGCTGATTTTTTGGGACCATTACCAGAAGGACTGCATTTATTGGTAGTTATTGACTATTACAGTCGATACATGGAAGTTTGCGAAATGATGGAAATAACGACAGCGGATACTATAAAGGAATTGGCCATAGTGTTTAGTCGATATGGACTTCCTATGACAATACGTGTAGACAATGGCCCACAGTTTAGCGAGAAGTGTGAAGAATTTCAAGACTTTTGTAAAAGCAACGGAATAAAGGTCGTAAATACCATTCCTTACTGGCCAGCAATGAATGGCGAGGTTGAACGCCAAAATAGATCGATTTTAAAGAGATTGAGGATTGCACAAGAACTGGGTAAAGATTGGAGATTGGTGTTGAGGCAATATTTGCTAACGTATCATTCAACAAATCACAGCGTAACGGGAAAATCGCCTGCTGAGCTCATGTTCGGAAGGAAGATTCGTAGCAAGCTGCCCAGTGTGCCTTTTGCAGAATTAATGGATGAAGAGATAAGAGATCGCGATATGGTGCATAAGGAAAAACAAAAAGAATATATTGATAAGAAAAGGTCGGCTAAGGAAAGCGAAATTGTTGTTGGAGATAGTGTGGTAATGAAAAGAATGAAGAAAACTCATAAACTACAATCAGATTATGCACCGGAAGAATTACAAGTCATCCGTAGAGTAGGAGGAGATGCTACAGTACGATCATGCGGTTCTGGTAAGGAATATAGGAGGAATGTGGCACACTTGAAGAAGATCCAACAAACAGATGGAGATTCAGCTGGAAATGATGAAGAACAAGAACAAGAAGCAAGCACATCAAACATGAGGAATAGCGAGACTGAAACTGATGCCGGACAGATCGATGTCAATACACGTAGTTGGGGGGAGGGCGAAGCTGAAAAACTAAGAACACAAATGAATATGAAGAGAGTGAGATCCGAGCCGAAGAGATACAAAGATTACATTTCTTATTAAAATCATAAAAGTAAGGGAGGGTTGTAGAGTATTAGATGGAACTGGTTGGAAATCCAGGTATCGTAGTAGGCAGAAGGAAAGGGAGTTAGTTAAGAAGTGCGAAGCGTGACGATTGGTTGTGATGCGAGTTGTTTGCGTCCTGATAGTGTTTGCGTGGAAAGATTAATAAACCGTGTTTGAATCCTAATTCAGTAATTGTTATTAATATTGAAATACCTGCTTATTCTCTACACCCTGCAAGGCATCAGAGAATTCACGAAGAAGAAATTCTTGAATGAGTCCCTTGAGAAATAACTGAAGGAATTCCTATAGAAAAATTCTGCAGGGCTCTCTGGAAGAATCCCGGGAGAAATGCCTATCGATGACCCAGTAGAAATCCTTAAGAAAATTCCTGAAAAATCGCAGAAAGAATCCTCGAGGAATCCATACAGGAATCCTGGAGGGATTTCTGACGTAATGCCGAGAAGAATACCAGCTGGAATCCCGGGAGGAATCTTTGAAAGTAATCTCTGGAAGAATTCCAGAACAAAAAGAAGTGTCTAATGTCATTTCTGAAGGAATACCAGACGAACTCCCGTTATGAATACCGTTAGGAATTTCTGAAGAAAACCCTGAAAGGATCCCG
Source organism: Aedes albopictus (assembly GCF_035046485.1). NCBI lineage: Eukaryota > Metazoa > Arthropoda > Insecta > Diptera > Culicidae > Aedes > Aedes albopictus. The sequence continues at coordinate 22,459,252 of NC_085136.1, read as the reverse complement.
GAGAGAAATAATGAAGAAATCCTGGGAGGAAGCCCGAGATGAATCCAGGATGAAATTCCGGGAGTAATCCCTGAATATATCCCGACAGAAATCCTTGATGGAATACTGAAAGAATCGCGAAAGCAATCTATGAAAAAAAAAAACTGGGAGAAATCTTGAGGAAGCCTGGGAACATTTTTTGGAGGAATCCCGGGAGTACTCTCGGCGAGGGATAGGACTTTGCCGTGCGCTAGAATCTTGTTATCTCTCGAACATCTGCCGTATGCACTCTTTTTGTGGTTGCCTCTAAGCTCGACTTAACGTAAAATTGTTTCAAGGGCGTTTCGGAGGAGATACAGGAGAGTCTTAGGGGTACCAGAGGGTTAAAGAGGGACTTCAAAAGCGTTTCAGAGGGTGTTATTTAAGGGGTTTTAGTGACGTTGTTGCAGGGAAATTAAAGGGGGTTTCGGGGGATTTCAGGAGAGTTTCATGAAGTTTTGGTGGCGTTTTAGGTTTCCAGGGAGTTGCAGGAGCACTTTAAGAGGTTTCAGGGGGATTCCAGGGCGTTCAGTAGTTTCAGGGTAGTTGCTTCATAAATTTGGCGATTCAATTTGTTTCAGAGCAAGTGTTTCATCATGGCTTCAGAGCGGATGTGATGCGTCCTGGTACCGCTGCCCATTTCAACCAAATTCAACCGCTGAAAATTTTCTGGAACCGTCCCAGAGACCCTCTCTATAATGTCCCAAAACCCCTAAATGTTCCTAAAACCTTTTGAAACATTCCTTTAATCAGCTTGCAGTTCTCTGAAACTCATACAAACGCCACTGAAATCTTCTGAAATACCCATGGATCCTCCTACGATTGCTCTGGATCCATAGTGTTAATACTTGGCTTCGAATAGCACTACGTAATCCTAAGGTGTCAGGCCACCCAGAAGTTTGATGGTGTTTCAGGTGTTTCCATTGAAACGTCCCTGAAAACCTCTTGAAACTCTCTGAAACGCCTAATAAACGCTCTAAAGGCTCTGAAACATCCCTGAAATCCCCTTAAAATCCTTATACGACACTGAAACTCTCTAAAATCCTCATGGAACCTCCTAGGGTCGTCCTGGATCCTGGATAGTAACTACATTCTGTTGGCATAAAACTTTGTCGAAGACACCAACTCACAAAGTAATCAGGTTCAGAGATAAGTCCCAGGAAAAAGCATGTTAAATCATAACTAAATTATAACAAATCCTGTTATCGATTTCAGAAAAATCTAACATATATTATTGTAACTTTGTTATGGATACTCACAATGAAAGATATCAGCTTCTGTTATTTTTAACAACAATTGGGTTGTTTAGAGAATACAATATTGCTATTTTCTATAGCCATATCGAAAGAGCTCATTTTTCTGAGTATAACGTGACAAAACAATTTGAATTTCCGTGGATAGAATGACAGCTCAATTGATAAAATGGCAGTTCGGCCCGAACAAAAAAATCCCCATACAAATTTTAAATGCATTTTAAAAATACTTCCCGGACTCCAAAAATTATGAATTTTGGATTTCGACTAATTTTTGGGCGGAGATTTTAATTATAAAATAATTTGGAAACCCCTAAAGACCCCAATTGCCCAATTTATTAATTTTAATTCTTTCGCCTCCTGTTCACATACTTTTGTTATAATGTTATTATGTGCTTCTGGTCGTTGGAGCTTGTGTGGCGATTCATATCTGGCATAGTTACGAAAGCTCTCACTCATTCGTCTCTTGGCAGATATTCTTGAAGGGGTTTTCTGGAGGAATCTCTGAGTAAAGACTGGAGTAATCTCTGGAAGGATCTCACGAAAATTTAGGAGACATACCTAAAGTAGCGAGTAGCGAAATCCCGGGATGACTCCTGTGGTGGATTGGATATGAGGTAGTTTGTGTTCGTTCTTACTGACATCTCAACTAGTAATAATGAACATTAAACTACAACATCCATTTCTTCTTTTCTTTATAATTGAATAAGCCTTCTAAATATAAAGCAAGACTTAGATTTTGTCGTGCCTTCACCGTACCAACCATCTGGTTATCCGTGAGGGACCAATGAGGGACTTTATTTGTCACGCCCTCACCGGACAACCAGCCCGTTGTTCGTGAGGGACTTTATTTCTATCCACCGGATGTAAATCTGCAGCTAGATTCGTGCTCAGTTGGTGAATCTTATCCCAGTAGGTGCACTTGTGCGAATGAATTCGTGGGCCAGCTGGTGGAACTTGTAAGCCGAGTTTCTGAAATGGTCTTTCTATTTGAAATTCGGTTTCTATCTTCGTTTTATTCATCTTCTTCCTCATTGACTCCAGAAATCATCTCCACGATCCGATCCTCGTCGGCCATATGTGGTGGGTTGTGTTTGTTCTTACCGATAGCTCAACTAGTTCTTCTTCTTCTTTGTGGCTCGACATTCGCAATGGAACTTGGCCTGCCTCTCTTCAACTTAGTTTGAGCACTTCCACAGTTATTAATTGAAGGGCTTTCTTTGCTTGCTCAACAAGTAATGAATTGAATTATGCCCTTAGCCTACTTGATGAGCACTAACTACCAGAACTTCCGTAAAGAATCCTATAAGAAAATCCTCGAAGGAACCTCTGGCAGAATCCCGGGAGAATTTCCAAGAGAAAATCCGAGACGAATCCCGGGAGATATCTCTGAAGGAATACCGAAAGAAATCAATGAAGAAATCCCGGAAGAACTCTTGAAGGAATAGCTGCAGGTATCCCGGAAGAAACTTCTAAGGAAATTCCAGAAGGAGTCCTGGTAAGAATCTCAGGCACAGTCCCTGTAGCTTCGGCTCCGGTATGCCCATGTGGTGCCGGTGCCCAAACTTTCCAAATAAACGAATAAGTAAAACAAATGCCCTTGATTTAATCCCAGGAGCATCATTGAATGAATCTCGGAAGAAAACCCTGTAGGAATCCCAGGTGAAACTTTGCAAGGAATTTCAGGAGAAATCTATAACGGAATTCTGGAAGGATATAATGAAGGAATTCTGGAAGGAGCCCTGGACGAAACCCAGAAAGAAAACCTAAGAAATATGTGAAGAAATCCTAGAAGAAATACCTAAAGGAAACTGAGGAAAAATGCCTGAAGGAATTTCGAAAAATATCCCTGAAAGAATTCTGAAGAAAACCCTGAAGACATACTTATATAAGAATATCGGAAGGAACCCTGAAGGAATCTCACATGGGATCCTGGAAGAACTCCTTGACGGAATCAATAAAATAATCCCGGAAGGACTCTCGTGAGAAATCTGTGAAGAAATCTCAGGAAAAATTCCGAAAGCTGTCCCGAGATAAATCCTTCAAGAAACTGCGGGAGAAATCCTCTAAGGAATACCGGCAGGATTCCATGAAATAATCCCGAGAGGGATCACTACTAAAATGTTGAAAAGTTTCAGAAAAGCTTATTATAAATCGAACCTATTTAAGTAATACTCGCTAACTTTAAACGGCTGCTATATTATAAATATTTCAAAAATTTAAATTTTTGAAATTTTAAGAAATGGCTGTTACGGAATAACGATAATGCAGGGGAGCTTCAAGGTGTTTCATGGTCCTTCCAGGGATTTTCAAGGGGCTTCAGGAGAGTTTCAGCTACACTCCAAGGGGTTTCAGGGAGTTTCAGGGTGTGTCAGGTACGTTCCAGACCGTTTGAAGGGATTTCACATGGATTCCAAGGGTGTTCCAGAAAGTTTCCGGGATTGCAAGAGCGTTCTGTGGGATTTTAGGGACGTGGGTTATTCGAAGGGCGCTCCAGATTTGCTGTAGGGGTCTCAGGACGTTCAATGAGTGCTCTGGGGGTTTCAGGGAATCTTAGAGGTTTCCAAGGGCATCCCAGAAAATTTCAGGAAGCTTTAGGGGTGCTCCAGAGTTTTCAGGCGGTTTCAACAGCGTGTCAGGGTGTCCTATGGGTCTAGGATGTTTCTGCAATTCTCTGTGAGGTTTGGGTTGGTTTTTAGGGTGTTCCAGAGGTTTCAGGGACGGTTAGGGAAATTTCGGAGGCGTTCCAACATATTTCAGGCGGTTTCAGGGCGCTCTAGAGGTTTCAGAATCGTTCTAGGGGATACGATTAGATTTTATTGACCTCTGGAACTCACCCAGCACAGTTAGATTTTATTTGACATTTGGAAACACACTGGAACCATCTATGAAACGCCTTGAAGCTGCTCCAATGGAATAAGGGAGTAGTTTTTTAAACCCCCTGAAACGTCTTGTTTTGCCTTGAATCCTCGCTGGCACATCCCTTAACTTCCTTGAAACCTTTATGAATCATTAACCTTCGGAAACCACTTCCAAACTTCCCTGAAACGGCCTGAAACTATCCAAAATTTTATAAAACTCCATGGAATGCCTCATAACTTTTCTGAAAACCTCTTAAATGTAATAGACGTACTGAACGTTTTTAATCTCCTCTGAAACATCCCAGGCATCTCGAAATTTGTTGAAAATGGAAACTTGTGTACTGTAGACTCAAATTGTGTACTTGTAGACTCAAATTACACAAAAGGAGAAACCTCCGAGTTTTTGAGTTTTAGAGATTTAGAGGTGCCCGACTTTAATTGTCGAAACTTTCTCAATTTTTAACCGATTTTCAAAATTTTTTGCTCTCTTTGAAATTATTTTTCATTAAATTTGTGACTTAATTTTTTTTCAAAACCGCTCAAGCTGCCTTCAAAGATATTTTTGGTGTCAAGAAGTTTTATAAATAAATAATTGTTCCTCAAACAAATTTATTTCGACATTGTAGTATACTTTTCCAAAAATACGAGTTTTCACAGAAAAAATGATAATTTTGACTAAATTTTGATCGCTTCCATGTATGATTACAGTCTTAGAATAAAAACCTAATTCTAAATAATTTCGGCGGGCCGAAATTTGAGCACTACTGGTTTATGGGGTAAAAAAAAACAAAAAGAAATCGTTATTTTTTTGCAAACCGATTGTTTGTGCATTTTGATCGCAGACGTGGACTTGGAACGTTAAAAAACGCAGTAGGCAAGACATAAGCAAGATGCATTAAAATGCGCTAAATTCACAGAAAAGAGACCATTATTGATTCAATCTAAAATATCCTAAAAATCTCACGTTTACATTCCTGTGAGTATTGATATGATGAGCAAAATAGTTTATAACAGTAGAAAACCAAGGCGGTGCGATGTCGATTTCACTGAGTCGTTCGTTATACGCACGGGCACAACACGCGCAACCCTCTCAACGACCATGCGTCTCCACCACCCGGCCTACTGATTTCCCAAAGTGTAAACACACACGCGACAAGCGCAAAAATCACGAGACGTCGTCTGTTTTTTTCTGCTTCTTTTTCTCCCAATCACCCTTTTTCACTTGACCCACCTGCTCGAAGAAAATGCACTTTTCACCCCACACAGCACCGTCGTCGGTCCGTCTGATGAACGCCGCGTTGCTCGCTGATCACTATTTTTTGCACGTTTCCCACTTTTTCTCACCTAAATTTCTTCGCTCCGTGCTCGGAAGCAATCGGAAACAGAGCAGCAATCGCGTAATCTTTATATAATCTGCTTCTTCTTTCTTCCCGTCATAAAACACACTTCTTCAACGTCGTTCCATCCAAGTAAGCTGCTGATGGTGTCCCGAATGGTGCGGTGATTTTCCAGATTTTCCTTCCTTCTTGTCGGGCTTATCGCGGCACAAAACGGCGTTTCGGATGGTTCAGGTCTTCCGCGCGCGCGTCCGTCGTCGGCTCTTTCCCACAGGGAACAATCTTCCACGGACCTGTTGGGGGATGGACGGAAAAGAACACGCTTATTTACCTCGTTTATTAATTATATCACGACAATAACGGGTGGCGGCGAGTACACTGCTACTCATCGCGCAAGCAAGCCCACTTTTCTACTGCATAGAGTAGTCAGTCGCTCTTCTACGTTCAGTCGACAACAAAAGGCCATTTTCCGACCTCGTCGTCACCTCACATCCTGTACCTGTACCTGTCACCTGACCGTACAAAAAAAACTGACGTACACCAGATTCCCGGTGGACCCACACCTATGCATGCGGACCGATTGACCAACGAACGAACGAACTGAGGGAGGAGATGCAATTTCGGACTCTCGCTCTCCCGGCTCTCGGAAAAGCAACCCCCTCACTAATGGGATGGACGCTCAGCTCACTCAGTGGCCGGCGGCCGTCGTCTATCCAAGCAGGCCGGCGCGGTCCCAGTAGTCTACTGTTGTTGGTTTACTCGCGTGCACACATTTTTTTTATACATAAATTCATTTTTCCATCAATCCATGCACACCCAGAGTTTTGAACCCTTCTTCCAAAAAGATATATTCGTCCTGTTCAATGAAGTAGGTTGAACATTGTTGAAGTTGCTGTATCCTGCTCCTACCCATTTGTTGACGAATAGCTAAGAACAAGATGTAGCAACTTCAACAATGTTCAACATGATGTTCAACTGATATATTTCAAGCAATCTTGATTTAGTGTGTTATGTACGAGAGCTAGTAATGGAATGAATCAGAGGATAGAATTTTCACAATTGTTAAGCCTTCAGTACATGCTTTGCCAAGTGTGCAAATTTTTCCGCACGCATAACCCAGCAGGCCAACAGCGGTCGCAACATTGACAAAACATCGGAAATGTCAAGCGTTTGCTTTGATGTTGGTTGATGCGTGCGGAAAAGTTTGCACACTTGGCGAAGCGTGTACTGAAGGCTTTAGTTTGGTTGGCAACTGATGCTAAGTTGCCATGGACTGCTCCGATGTTACCAATGGGTGCGAACATCAACCTGCTTCATATAACAGGACTATTGTTATGTGTTATATAAATGGTTGTCTATCTAAACCTTCATTCATAGGTGGTGAACTTCACCGCATTATCATCAGGATTAGTTCCCGAAGGTCTCATGGGGTTTTAGGTATTTCAGGGTATTCATGGAGGTGGATTTCAGAAGCGTTTCTGTGGATATTAGAGCGTTTCAGAGATCCCTCGGAATGTTTTTGAAGGGTGGTTTCATATTCATATATAGTTTCCTGGAACTCTAACGGTATTTCAGATGAATTTGAAGGCAACCAGAGTGGTTTCAAAGCATTTCAAGGGGGCTTGAGTAAGTGCCAAACTTTTATTGGGCTGTGCAATCAGAGAAATTAGAAATTCGGAATTACGATTTGATGACATACAAATCAAGCCTAACTTCACCAAACACCGTATGTATCATATGTAAACAAAAAAGAGATTTTCACATGAGGCGCTGAATTTCGTTAATGACTACTTGTAGCATTCACCTGTGGGGATGATTTCTGAAAAAATACCCGGATTTTCACGTTTCTGAAATGTTCAATGCATGGGTTGCTATGGGAACAGTGACCCGAGCAAAGTCTGATAGCAAATTGAAAACTAATTTTGATGTTGTGATATTGCAAATTTTGATAACTCAGGTTGTTGTCGTTTTGGTCGTTTTAACGGCCGAAAACTGTTACTGTGACAGCAAATTGAAAACAATTCCTGCTCTTGATGATAGCAAATTGATAACTGTTTTTGTTATCAGCGCAAGAAAAATGAAAAATCGTTAAATGTAGAATTTTTCGGTTGATATCAAATCATTACTGCTATAATATATTTAAATGCACTAATGATATATCCTTAGATTTACTTTACATAGTTTGCTAAAAGATTTAAAACTATTCCAGCCAAATTCCAACACTAAATATTTACATTATTTTAAAATGACAGCAAAACGAAAACAACATTTGAAATCAAATTAAGTAAAGATAAACTGATATCAAAATGTGATATCAATTCTGGAGCTCGATTTGAATAGGTCGTATGTGCTTTTGTCGATTAAAAATTCGATCAGTTGGATTCGCTTATTATAACGAAAACCGTTGAAATTGAGCAACGTTGATACATACAGCAGAATCCTCACAAAACAGGCTTTCTGTTCCATCATTAAAAGTTTGCAAAATATCTGTCATATTGCTACAATGACTAAAATAAACTGATCGAATTTTATATCGACAAAAGCACATACGACCTATTCAAAGCGAGCTCCAGAATTTGTGGCTGAATACAAATCATGTTTTCGATTTCCTATAATTTTGTTATTTGGACTTTGCTCGGGGAACTTCTTCTTCGATTTTTTCGTTCGTGGATTTTGTTACATATGGTGTTTGGTAACTGAAGTTAGGCTTGAAATGATTTGATTGATAACTTGATTTGATTGATAACTTGGTCGCGCAACGAGCGTCAATTCATTTTTCCAGGGGCGTTGCAGGAGGTCCCAAGGGGATTCTGAGGGATACCAGTGGATCTCAAGGGTGTTTCAAAGGGGGTCCCAAAGAGTTTCTGGGTGTACCAGGAGGTCTCAGAGACGTTTAAGCTGGTCCCAAGGTCGCCGTAGGGGGTTTCAGGGGTCTCAAGGGCGCTTCAAAGGGTCTCAAGGGGATTCCAGGGAGGCCTCTAGGGAACTTTAAGGTGTCACACGGTGTTTTGGGAGCTCCTGAGGGTCTCACGGACGTTTCAGGGGTTTTCAGGGGTTACCAGGAGGTCTCATGGACGTTTCAGGAGATCTCAGGGTGTGCCCGGGGCCTTTGGGATGCTTTTAGGGATCTCAGAGGCGTTTCAGGGGGTTTCAAGGAGGTTCCAGGGGGTTTTTGAGGCACTTCAGGATGTCTCAGGGGCATTTCAGGAGGTCCCGGGGGCTTCAGGGTTGATCCAGTGGCGTTCAGGGGAGGTATCTGGATGTTTAAGGGGGTGTCAAGGAGTACCAGGAAGCCTCAGGGGTCTCAGGGGCGTTTTGGAGGTCTCAGAGGGGTTCTAGGGGGTCACAGAGGCACTATAAGGGAACTCAGATGGTCCATGAGTACAATGAGAGCTCAGGGCGTTTCAAGTGAATTTTAGGGACTGGTCTCAGGGAGTGCTGGGGGCCTCAGGGGCACTTCAAAGGATCTCAGGGTTTTTCAGGAGATTTCATGAGCCTTAGGGGCGCTCCGGAAGTCTCAGGAATTTTTCAGGTGGTCCCGGAGGTTTCATAGGAGTTCCCGAGCAGGAGAAAATAGCTGAAGAATAACTAACTCCAGGTATGGAAAACCGAATACCTACAACCTGAATGAGGTATTAAGCAGCCCTGCATAAGAGGTAAAATACCTAAAATAATAACTGGTGTGTATTTTGTCCATAACGCGTGAATAATGACATCAGGTATGGCAATACCTAAATAATAATCAGCGATTTTTCCATACAAATAGCAATTTTTCCATAATTGAACAATATCTCAAGCAGTACTCATCACCAAACCAATAACTCGTTGAGGAATTCCAGCAATACCTACAGAATACCAAAATAAGTAATTTCCAATACCTGAATAACCGACCAATACCTTGTCTTGGTATGATACCTGACTTTGGTATGCTCCAGTTATGTGGCAGTTATTCATTCCTGCTCGGGAAGTAGTACCTGGAAGTCCCAGGGCGTCTCAGCGACTTCCAGGGGAGTTTCAGGAATTCTCAGGGGCGCTCTAGGAGGAGCTAGGGCCATTTTAGGGGGTCTCCGATTGTTTCTAGGAGGTTCTATAAGGAACTATTAGGGGTCTCAATGGATTCCAAAGGATCTCAGGGGCGTTTCAGAGGGGATACCAGGATAACACAGGGGCATTTCAAAGGAGTTGTGGAGGGTACCCGGTGGTCTCAGGCTTCAAGGGGTCTCAGGCAACTTCACGGGGAGTTCCATAGGCCTCATGGCCGTTTGAGGAGTCTCAGGGGCATTTCAGGCGGTTTCAGAGATTCCTGGGGGTAAAGTGTCGTAAAGCAACTCGCGAGTGAAAAACCACTAAACGGCTTACTCCTGGTTCCGAGAGCCGTGTGTGAGTTTATTCTCACCTGCTTGTTCCATGAGTATGAAGCATAACAAAAACAAAAACGCACACTAATTTTTATTCGAAGAACTTGTGGCTGCGCGGGAAGTGCATTTCAGTGCGATTTTAACAAAACAAATAATTATCCACCATAAAGTAATGTTTTGAGCTTCGTTGTTCCTGAAAAGCCGAACTGTCAGCCGTGCAAATACATTTTGCATTAAACTGCAAAATGCTCAGTTCGACTTCGCGAATCACTAACAAGTGTGTACCAGCCTCATTAGCTCACGAGTGAAGAAGTGCGAATACATTCAGGCCTATATTGTTCACGAGTAGGTTTGCTTTGTGTTTTTGTGTCTGCTCAGCCGCAATTCTCACTATTTTTCATCCCTGATCTCAGGAGCGTTCCAGAGAGTCCCAGTGGTCTCAGCCCAACACACACCTCAAACTATGATCGTTCTTCCAAAAACAAAACAAGTGATTTAAAGGTGTTACAATGCATTTCAAGGCATTCCAGAAGGGTTTAGATTCACGGCGGGTTCCAAGGGATTTCAGAGGCGTCTCGAGGCGTTTCAGGAGGATTTAGAGGGGCTTTAGGGGTCTTCGTAGGTTCTCAAATGACTTTTTTAAGAATTTCAGAGGGTATCAGACGCGGCACAAAGCCTTACGGTGCGTTTCATGAGGTTTCAGAAGGGGCAAAGCGGGCTTTGCAGACTCTCGGGTGTGCTTGAAGGGTGAGTTTGAGGCGTTGTAATGCGTTTTAGGACGTAGCAGAGCAGGACGTTTCAGGAGGTTTCGGAGAGGCATAAGGATATTTTACAGCCCCCTTTCAGGTAATATTTATAGGGATTTCAAGGCGTTTTATGGGTAGTCAGGCTTGGTAATCCTCCACAAAATCAAAATAGTTTTGCAACATGCTCTAGAGCGGTGTTCTGCTCCTGCCTCGTCACGAGGGAGCCAACTAACACCAAACTCTCTCTGTCTCTCTTCTTGGCGTAACGTCCTCATTGGGACAAAGCCTGCTTCTCAGTTTAGTGTCCTATGAGCATTTCCACAGTTATTAACTGAGAGCTTCCTTTGCCAATGATCATTTTGCATGCGTATATCGTGTGCCAGGCACGAAGATACTCTATGCTCAAGGAAGTCAAGGAAATTTCCTTTACGAAAAGAACATGGACCGACCGGGAATCGAACCCGTCACCCTCAGCATGGTTATGCTGAATACCCGTGCGTTTACCACCTCGGCTATATGGGCCCTAACTAACACCAAACAGAGAGGCAAACAATCTGAACGAGGGATTACAGTAATTAGAGGGATTTTTTTCCATGAGTGCTTTTCTTACCCGGTGAGTACTATGCTTTGGGAGGCGCTTCCACGTGTTAAAATGCGTTTCAGGAGTTTTCAGAGGGGTTTTGGGGGCTCCATAGGCTTTCAAGTGAGGTTCACGAACGTTTCAGAGGCGTTCAAAAGCGTTACAAAACATTATAATGCGCTTTAAGACGTTTTAGTAGGATTCAGAGGGAACTTAGCGAGCTTCACAGGCACACATATGAGTTTTAGGAAGATTTTAGAATCGTTTCCTTTCGTTACAAGGCGTTATAATCGGGGAGCGGATCTGGTGTGGCGATTAAAACAGAAGATTGTCACGCCGAGGACCTGGGATCGAATCCCACTCCCGACATATTAACAAAATGTGAGTTCTTCCATCGGAAGGGAAGTAAAGCGTGGGTTCCGAGATGAACTAGCCTAGGGATAAAAAATCTCGTTAATACAGACAAAAAAGGTGTTACAATGCGTATTAGGGCGTTTCGGGACAGTTCAGGATGTATTTCAGGACGTTACGGGTGTTTTAACCTTTTGAAGCCGGATTTTTTCCAAGCGTAGTTATAGAGTTTTTTTCTACGTATTTATGTGGTTTTGGTACTCAACAACATAGAAAGCCCAAGCAACACACATGTCATATAAAAGTTACGGCAGCGCAGATTTTGGTTGTATAGAAGTTAATATAACGTTATTTTAACATCGAGTTAGAATTACGTCAAATTAACTGCTATATAACCAAAGCTTGCTTCGACTCTTAAATTTTGTAAACAATAATTAGCAATTGTATTCGTAGTTTGAACATAGCGGCGCAGCTGACAATTTTTTTCGCAGCAAAGCGCTTTATACTGAAAATTTATTCCACAAATTTTGGCTCTGGGGGGAGGGTTTAACCCTAAAACCCTCCCGTGGCTACGCCAGTGCTACCACACAAAAAAGAGCCTGTTATATTTTTAGTTTGGAATGTCGATCTATTGGACGACCCTGAATGTCTCAAAGGTTAATAATAATATCTAGTAGACTTCAGGTTGGTCCAGTGACCGGAGTTGATTATGCAATGTTGCTCAGTATAGCAAATATGGCTGCTGTTACGAGTGTAGACCTAAACTCCAGTGTTGTTCTTAACTCCAAGGTAGTTTGGCTGACCTAGAATATCCCTATAGTATATCTAGATGACATTTGAGATTTCAAGGGCTTCACGGATATCAGCAGATTATGCATTGCTATTATTTATGGCGAAAACACGATAAGTTGATCTTGTAGACAGGACATTTTTTTTAGTTTTTATTTATGTGTATTTTAACTTAGATGCCTCATACCATAGGACAGTTTAGAACATCCCAGAATATAAACACCTTTTGATATGACGACCTTGACGAAGGTTGAATGAATACATACATATGAACGTAACTCATATACAAATCTAGCTTTCAGATTATGTAGTAAGCAGTCCTGAAAAATTCATTTCGTCAAATCTAAATTCAATCACCTACAGCTCACTTTAGAAGCTGAACCTGAGAACATGGTATATGAAAAACTTGTGCGGCTAGACCAGTTCTACAAGAAAGTCACGGAAAAACTGCTATTTTTCGAATATTTAAGGTAAATGTCACGGACTACCTTCGGAAAATGCCAAATGATATTCACGGTGAATATCATTTGGCATTTTTCACAGGTAGTCCGTGACATTTACCTTAAATATTCGAAAAATAGCAGTTTTTCCGTGACTTTCTTGCAGAACTGGTCTAGCCGCATAAGTTTTTCATATACCATATTCTCAGGTTCAGCTTCTAAAATGAGCTGTAGGTGGTTGAATTTGGATATGACGAAATGAAATTTTCAGCACTGGTAGTAAGTCAATTGATTCGTTTCTCCATACTTTGTTGCGATCAGGAAATACAAATGCAAACATTCCCATTTTTTCCTAATAGAAGACTCAATTTGCAACAAATTTTCCGAAGACAGTGTTCTGTTTTATTGAATGTGTGAATTTAAACAGCTGGGTCATACACTACCCGTCATAAGTACGGACTCACAAAAAGTATTGCAACAATATTGCATCACCCTGACTCACCTCGATATCTCTAAAACCAGAACACCTACAAAAATGCCGCCTTCAGAAAAGTTGTTGCTTTTGGTCTTCTGAATAACTTACCTGAAGACAGCATCTTTGTAAGTCCTCAGGTTTTGGAGATATCGAGGTGAGTCAGGGTGATGCAATATTGTTGCAATACTTTTTGTGAGTCCGTACTTATGACGGGTAGTGTATATAATCCCTCCGGCTTCAAAGGGTTAAGAGGTTCCGGAGGTTTCGATGACCTGAAAACACGAATTTCATTCATACACACAAGCTATGCATGTAAATTAGGGAGGCACACATTTATTTGAAATACATACAATTCGAAAAATGCCTAGCTTAACCTCATGAATCAGTTATTTTTGACTCCCAGAAGCTACGTTCGAAATTTGAGTGGAATATATAGTCTGAAGGGGCGCTAAACGAGCTTGTAGTTTGTATGGGAAAACTTGGCCAAATGTATGCAGAAATCGGTGTCAGGTCATTCGGCCGAAGGCCATTAGGCCGAATGGTCATTGGGTCTTCTTCTTGCCGTTACGTCCCCACTGAGACAAAGCCTGCTTCTCAGAGTGTTCTATGAACACTTCCACAGTTATTGACTGAGGGCTTCCTCTGCAAATGACCATTTTGCATGTGTGTATCGTGTGACAGGCACGAAGATACTTTATTGATGCTGAATCTACTGATATTTTACCCATGATTTTTTCCTTCTTTTAAATATAGGCTGTTCTTTCTAGTATCATTGCTAAAATAGTTTTTGGCGCTGAAACTGCTGGTATTGAATTCATAAATTTTTCCTTTTTTAAATCATAGGCTATTCGTTCTAATTTAATTGTTAAACTAGTTCTTGGCAAAAATTGTTGGAAAAGGTAAAAACAACGGTTAACTTTCAATTCGTCCTGATGACCACTCGGCCTAATGACCATTCGGCGTAATGACCATTCGGCCTAATGACCCAGCATCGCAGAAATCTTAAGTTTTACATTATTGCCGCTAGGTTGCGCTGTAAGCGTTCAATTATTAAGATCTTTAGTATTCTTGTTGATGACTATATGCCAACCGGTTGACAAGCAAAATGATCCGGCGCCAGTTAAAACAGACAACGCCAATGCCTCACTTTGCCTAGAGTATATTTCCAGCAGTCATCAGTATTTTCCCACACAAATCACCATTAATTTGAGTGTAACATGCTTGCTCATACCATGCTTGCTAGTGAACAATCTAAAGAATACAAACAAAATATAGCTCGTAGATTACAATATTGATTTCTCAAGAAAATTGCACATCCAAATCTACACCTAACAGAAGCGCGCGAGAAGAAAATTCTCCACCTGCGACATGTTTTTCTCACTTGGAGATTTTCCAAAAAAAAATGAGAAAAGCGAATCGAACAAAACAGATGACAGCCAAACCACCAACCAACCACCGCTCGTTCGAAATATTGCGGTATTACCCCCTCCAATACTCGTAATACGTACTTTGGTGTAGCAAGAAAAAAAATCCGACAGCCGGTGGTTCTGAGCCAGTTTCGAACCGTATGAGTAATACCAGTCAGTCGAAGTAAGTAGTACGAAGAAAAGAACAAACCTTAAGCAAACAAACAAACATACGCACGCCCCGGAAAGTTTTACGTAAATATCAATCAATCGCAGCACTGACCGGTTTTTGTTTGGCCGATATTGTTGCCGGTCGTTGGTGTACGAATGCGAATGCTATTACGCACTTTGGTAAGGAATACCTAGCAGTGTTCCAACAATTTTCCAATTGACGTCCAAAAAAAAAAAACGGCAAACATATCATCAGAATTAATTCGTCACCCACCAACCACCCCGGTTGCGTGATTCTTCAAGCACGTGTGGTTTACCATCAAAGCAACCGTAGGTGTTTGTTGGCGCTCGCAGACGACATATCTTTCTAGTAGGCCAAGTAGGACGTGGATGTGAAGTAGCTTTCTCTGCTGGTATCAACAGAGCATGCGGTAGGTTACATTTTCTTGGTGAAGAAAGTGGGACATGGTGCAATACGGAGGTTGTGGTAACCTTCTGTATCCACCCTAAAAAGAAATTTTGTTCCCTAGAGGGAGCATTTGTCTAAACCTCTCCGTTAGGGTTTGGCGAATTTCGGTACGTGAATCATCACTCTCGGGTCGGAAATGTTATCCGACCGGCGCGGCGTTTTGTTGCAGAAGCGTTGCGTTGGTTTGGTAGCCCGCTAGAATCAAAAGAGGGAAAACGCCGCAAAGCGAACGTGTGTGAGACGGAAGGCGAACGCAAATTAATCGATTCTGTTTGTTGATTTTTAAAACGGATTAGCGCAAGCGAACGAAAGCTGGTTGAGCTTGGATTGGGGCGGTTCAAAGGAGCTGAGGAGATGGAGACGCATGGTTGGTTATGCACGTCGTAAAAACGGTCGCGGTATGGTAAACAAGTCGAGGCTTAGGAATGTTGCAGGCGATAGTATGGGCGTTCGTGACCTCGGATTTAATGGGTTTTTTTGTCGGAACAAAAATCTAAATTAATCGGGGTAAGTCGGGGTCAATCACCTGAAACTATTGTGAAGGCATACAGTGGTGAGCAACAGCAACGCACACTTGATCTTGAAACGTCAGAAAACGTAGTAGGCAAGACAATGTTTGCTGGGGGCAGCAAGTTCTTTATGTTTACCTATAGGTACAGGTGTATACAGGAATTCCGATTCTGTAACTAATTTTGTCACTTCAAGGCACTCTAACACGAAGTTCCTTCTAATTTGATTTTGTGTTCCTCAATTTAGCATTGGAGCTATTCTACGAAGCATAGATGACTTCACAAAAAAAACTGTTTTCCTTTTTATTTTACAAAAAAAAAATACTCCATCACATTGCTTCACACATGTGACGTGATAATGATCGGACCGTTCGGCCAAGCAGAAAGAAAGGCTGTCGTTTCAATTTGACTTCAATTTCCGCAAGCCGCGATATAAGTACACCCACTAGTATGTATAGCACTGTAGCAGACATGATATGGCTAGGTGTACCGTATACACGATAACCTCGTTGCCACGAAAAAATCAACCCTCCAACCTATATGAGCAATCGTTCGGATAGTTGCGGATTCAAGTTCAAGCTCAGCACGAAAATGAAAGGAAAATTGCTTCACCGGTATTTCGGTGAGTTATGTTTGCTTTTCTGAGGAAGAATTGTGCCACCGCAAGCCGAATTATTAGCAATTCATATTCAGTACTTTTAAGTATTCACAATAATTTTGGAAGGGTACAGAACCTTGGGAGATGGCTTACACGCTAAAACCACTCAGCACCTAAAATGTGTAAGACCTACTCATAAGTGCATAATTTCCAGACCACCAAAAATGTGTAACAGCTACACATTCACAAAAACAGCTCGTACACTCTTCTAGATGCGAAATGTCGATATTTTTTTTGTTTACTAAGGTCACTAGTAAACCTAGCTAGATGGCCGTACAACATTAATGTTTGCAAATTTCACGATTTTGCGGACGCAGGAGCTGTTTTTGTGAATGTGTAAGTATTGCATATTTTTGGTGTAGTCTGGAAATTATGCACTTTAGTGCTGAGCGGTCTTAGCGTGTTGCAGTCTTGGTGGGAATTGAAACGAGGGAAAGATTTTTCCGACGTTTCGATCAATTTGGGATCTTTTTCAAGGGTTCGATTTTTTACTGTTTTTTCGTCAAGATTGGTTTAGCGTAACGTGAATATGATGGTCTGTTTTTCGATTTGGCCCGACTAAGTTTGACGGTTGGCGCGTCGGATAATCTGTTATATTTTTCGCTGGTCAAAGGCACAAAGTTTTGATGTCTTCCGCCATTGCAATTGAGTACACTCAATTCTGTTTTTACGCGAAGGATGCGTCCGCGCAAATAAAGTTCGTGTAGAATAAGTTCGCGTAACTTCAAAAAATCGCGCAAACAATCCAAAGATTTTTTTTTCAGACTCTAGTTTAATTTAAAAACACTTCACTAATACTTCACTTTTGCAAAAAAAAATAAAAATGAATAACTCTTTTAAAGAAAAACTAGAAAGGACGAGCAAATTCCTTTTAATTCTACTACTGTGCTTATCTTCGGACAGATAGGCCTATTTCGTCTGTGACTTACAGACTTCTTCAGTGTCAAGCACTTGACACTGAAGAAGTCTGTAAGTCACAGACGAAATAGGCCTATCTGTCCGAAGATAAGCACAGTAGTAGAATTAAAAGGAATTTGCTCGTCCTTTCTAGTTTTTCTTTAAAAGAGTTATTCATTTTTATTTTCTTTTGCAAAAGTGAAGTATTAGTGAAGTGTTTTTAAATTAAACTAGAGTCTGAAGTAACAAGTTCTACTAAAAGCTCTAAAGTAATAGTAAAATCCAAAGATATTTTTTACGCGATTTGCCCTCCATAAATGATCAAAACCGCGTAAAAATGGCGTGTAACTTCGAGAAAATCGCGTAATAAAAGTTGTGCAAAATAAAATCGCGTAAAACAAGTCGTAAAAACAGAATTGAGCTGGGAAAAACCCGAAAATTCGAGGACACAGAATGTTGATTAATTGGCAAATTGAGAGATGAGATTGTGAAAAAATCACGTTCTAGTGGGATTCGAACACACGACTTCGAATTCGCTAGACCAGCGCTTTAATCAGCTAAGCCTCAGTTCAAGTAGATTCTGTGAAATAGAAAGCCAATCAGACACCATGAACACTTCTACTTTCATCATCACCTCCGGGAGTTCCTGCACGAAGTCCTCGAGAAGTTTCCTCAGTAGTTGCATCAAGAAATCTTCAGAGGCTCCCTCAGGAGTTCGACTAGAAATTCTTCCAAGAATTCACCCAAAAGCTCCTACACGAAACCCTACAGGAACTCTTCTAAAAATTCTTACAATATTACTTTCAGAGAAGTTCCTCCTGAAGTCTCCATAGCTATTTCTTTAAAATCATTGGGAGAATTCCTGAAAGCCCGAACAAGCTCTCGAAAAAATACCTGGATGGTAACTTCCTCAGGAATTTCTCAAAAACCTGCTAGAATTCCTCTAGGAGTTCCTGCACGAATTCCTCAAAAAATCCTTAGAAATTCCCACAGGAGTTTGTCTAGAAATTGCTCCATGAAATCTCCTAATATTTTCTACTCGAGCATTTTAAACAGGGACTCGAACTTGGAACGTCAAAAATAATCAGAAGGCAAGACAAAGTTTGCAAGGAACAGCTTGTTAAGTATAAATTTTAAATACATATAAAAATCACATTATTGTGGAACTTCGAAGAAATGTTCAGAGATATTTCTGAAGGAATATATGAAAAAATCCGAAAAAATCTCTTAGGAAATTTTCTAAGAAACCCGAAGAGTTTCGGAATTACGTAAATTTCCGAAGATATCTCAGAATGTAATTTTAGGAGAAATTTTCGAAAGATTCATCGGAGCATTTGCTAAAATTTTTGAGTGAACAACTAGCTTTAGGTTTTAAAATTCATTTTGATCAAAAAGATACGTAAACGTATTTTCAAGAGTTCTCCTCAACATTTCCAGCATGGTTATCGTAAGTATGATAGTAAGTATCATAAAAATAGTCTAAGACCATATCTGAACCGGTAGTGTTCCGGAACCGGTTCCGGGTGTCCCGCCGGAAGTTGCAAACATCAAAGTAAACCAAACCCATGCATGAGACACATCAAACCACGGCATTTTCGATAATTTGATGAGCGGTAAGCAGGAAAATAGTCTCAGACCATATCTAAACCGGTAGTGTTCCCGAACCGGTTCTGGGCGTCCCGCTGTAAGTGGCCAAATATACAGTTGTACCAAACCCATGCAAGCGACACATCAAACCACGGCATTTTAGATGACCTGATGGACAATGAGCAGGAAAATCATCTCAGACCATACCTGAACCGGTAGTGTTCCGGAACCGGTTCTAGTCGTCCCGCTGGAAGTGGCCAAATATACAAGTGAACCAAACCCATGCATGCGACACATCAAACCACGGCATTTTCGATAACCTGATGAGCGGTAAGCAGACAAATAGTCTCAGATCATATCTGAACCGGTAGTGTTCCGAAACTGGTTCTAGGCGTCCCGCTGGAAGTGGCCAAATATACAATTGAACCAAACCCATACATGCGACACATCAAACCATGGCATTTTCGATGACCTGATGGACAATGAGCAGGAAAACCATCTCAGATCATATCTGAACCAGTAGTGTTCTGGAACCCGTTCCGGTGTTCCCGCCGAAGTGGTTAAATCTGAAAGAGAAACAAACCCGTACATGCGTCACATCAAATAGCGGCTTTTTAGATTACCTAATGAACGGTCAGCAAGTGTTTCGGAATCGGTTTTGAGTGGCCGAAAGAGGCCAAATGTAAAAGTGAACCAAATCCAGGCATGTGACACATCAAATAGTGGCTTTTGCGATAACCTGATGAACAGTTGGCTAGAAAATAGTCTTAGGGTAAACAGGTATAATATGCCCCCCCCCCCCCCCCTAAGCAGAAATGGCAATATATCTAAAACTGGCGCCTTATTCCATCTATTGTCCACTGCAAATCGTTGTTTCTAAGGTCAGTGAAGTGTTGCATGCAAACTATGCCTTTGGAGGGGCGGTTATGGAAGCTTTGAAAGGTTTTTCGAAAACGTTCAAAAATTTGCCTTATCAAAACAAACGGGGCAATACGCCCCACCAAAAGAAAAACGTCCAGCCCCGTGATAAAACTGTCCCAGGGAATAATTCCGCTACATGCTTATCCTAGGAGGGTCTTTTAACAAGTGTTTAACTGCATAAAAGTTGCAAAATAACACAAGCGAACAGAGCTAGCTTCGTTTACAATGAAGTCAGTTTAAAATAGATAAAATATTACGCCAAAAGCCTCGATTTCAGACTTTTTGATATTTTTGTTGCTTTTCTGTACCAATTAACTAACCCACCATCAGTCGCTTGCGTGTACTGAGTACACGCGTCTCAGAAAAATGCAAATAAATAATCGAAATTCGCACCAAATTGAACCGGGTGTTGGTCCTATTCCAAGATCCACTCTTCTTCTTGTTAATAAGGCAGAAAAAAATGAAAAAATGCACGGAAAGTACTCGAAAAACACGTAATTCTAACCTCACATTTTAAATGTGTACTCAGTACACCGGCGCGACCGCTGGTGTAACTTTTTTTTGAACCAGACCGTTACACGAGCGGTCGCGTCGTGTACTCAGTACACGGCAAACGCTTTCAATTATGGTTTATATGCTTTACTAGATACAATGTTGGTGTCTTCGGCAAAAATGTCCAACTGGATAATGCGCGTCTGATAGTGGACATGTGGAACCGGTCAATACGCTCTGGTCCTGTCACGGGTGTCGGAATGGCCCTCGCGGGAACCTGTTTCGTGGACATTTCAGCTATGGTATCAAAACTAGGCATGCGACGGCTCTATCTTCATGATTTTTCATGTACATCATCTTAGTAACCATGAAAATGACCAGTGACCTCCCTGGCTAATCCGTGGCCACCGGAATGTGCCCTGAAGGAACCTGTTTCGAGGACATTATGACCATGACATTGAAATAAGGCATGCAACGGCTCTATCTTCATGATTTTCCATATCCATTATTTTAGTAACCATGAAAATGACCAGTGACCTCTCTGGCTAACCCTTGGCCACCGGTATGTGCCCAGGAGGAACCTGTTTCGAGGACATTTTGACCATGACACCAAAACAAGGCATGCGACGGCTCTATCTTCATGATTTTCCATATCCATTATTTTAGTAACCATGAAAATGACCAGTGACCTCCCTGGCTAACCCGTGGCCACCGGAATGAGCCCTGGAGGAACCTGTTTCGAGGACATTTTGACCATGACACCAAAACAAGGCATGCGACGGCTGTATCTTTATGATTTTCCATATCCATCATCTTTGTAACCGAAAAAAAAACTGCGAGTGACCTCTCTGGCCAACCCGTGGCCACCGGAATGTGCCCTGGAGGAACCTGTGTCGAGGACATTTTGACCATGACACCAAAACAAGGCATGCGACGGCTGTATCTTCATGATTTTTCATATCCATCATCTTAGTAACCATGAAAATGATCAGTGACTTCCCTGGCCAAACCGTGGCCACCGGAATGTGCCGTGGAGGAACCAGTTTCGTTGACATTTTGGCTTTGACGCCAAAACTAGGCTTGCGACGGCTCTATCTTCCTGCTTTTCCATATCCATCATCTTAGTAACCATGAAAAGGACCAGTGACCTCCCTGGCCATCCCGTGGCCACAGGACTTTGCCTTGAAGGAACAATTTTGAGAACAATTTTGACCAAGGCGCCAAAACTAGGCATGCAACTGCTCTATCTTTTTGGTGTTCTATATCCATCATCTACGGTAAATCGCCAATTGTTACACACCTTAAAAACTCGCCAATTGTTGCACATCTCATAAGTAATTTATTTCCAGGGATTTCACCGGTAATTCTTCCGAAAACTCATGCTAGGATTTCGGCAAAAACCACCATTAATTTCTTCATAGATTCAATCAAAGATTGCTGGTTCCAGGAAACCCTGCTGAATTACTTCAGGGATGCCTCATTTTCTTTCAAAGCACTTCTTTTTATGATTCCTTTAGGCAAGGATCAGTATATTCGCCTCATTCCATTCATATTCACTCGTCTTTGCTGAAGCGAATCGAGAAAGATGCAGCAAACGGATAGTCATGATCAAACATGCAACCCCATCACCAGTGGGAAGCGATGCGCAAATTGTTTGGCATGGATATTCGTTGCCGTTCGTCGCAGTTTGGATCGCACGCGAATGAATGAATGGCGAATGGTGAAGAATGCTGGTGAGCGATCGAAGTGGCTATTATCATAACTAGAAGAGAATTTTTGCATGTAATGCATACATTTTTAGTGTATTGTTGTTGAAATGCTAGATTAGCAAAGAAAATAATAAACATTTTTTGGAAACATCAAAAATTCGTATGCACAATATCACTCACGAACAGAGTTGATGTACACGTGCTGTAGTCCCATGTACGGGAGCCACATTGCAAGCGAGCTCCCAGGAGCACTGTACATTTTGAGACTGAAAGTTGTGCGCCTCATTTTTCTCAAGATGTGTCTCATGAGCTTCGTCTCATGCGCTGATTAAATTAGAAAATTTCACGACAAAAACTTCCTAATCGAGCGAGAATTGAAACCTTAACCTTTGCATTGAGAGTTCCTAGTCGTATCGCATAGACCAACCAGACACCTGAGTTGTGTACGGAAAAAAGTTGTTGAGGTTCTTCGTTACCAAGAAGTTGTTTTTCACCGTTGCTACCAACAGCTCACACAGCGCATGAGACGAGCTCCCCAGCTCTCTAAAACAAAAGCTCTCATTTTTGAGTAACGCCCATGCCGCACAGGGACTGTGTTGGAAACACACATTTTTTAAAATTGCTCATACGCTCACATTTTTGCAAAATATCAATATTTTTCGGTATTTGAAGGTGGTTTATAAACCCAGTGAGGTTGCCATGTCGAAGTTATTGCAAAATACATGCTCATGTGAGCGTACGAGCAATTTTTAAAAAAATGTGTGTCTCCAACACAGTCATGTGCGGCATGGATGTTTACTAAAAATGTGCAGGCCGAACACATTTTTGAGCGAAGGCGTTTTTGCGTGAGGAGCTATGCGCCTAGCTCGCACCCACCAAATTTTCGTGAGCCTCCTAGCAGCGCAGCACACTACGATTTTGAAGAGCTGTGAGACAATTCGGTGGGAGGCTCGCTGTCACATTTATGTACACATGAGCAATCGGAAACTCTGCTCACGAATCGCATCACCGCTCGATCGCTTGCGATGCGAATGGGGACGAATGAGTAATTTCCAAGTGTGGCTTCCCACCGTTCGCCGGAGTTTGCTGTCGTCGCTGACAAGTAAGCACACAAACTATAGCGACAACCGTTCGCTGCTGACTGTATTCGCATGTGGAAGAAGATGAAAAGTGGAAATCAGGAACCCTGCCTTTAGGAATTTCGCCTTTTCCATAGATTCTCGCTGTGATTCCTCTAGAAGTTTGCTTTAAATCCCTCCAGAAATTCCCGCTGGTACTTCACGTGGCATTTCTACATAAATTCTTCATGTGATTATTCCATGAATTCCTTTAGGAATTATACCAAGAATACCTTTGCATATTTCGGTGGAAATTCATCCGGGGGATATATCACGAAATTTCGCCAGAAATGTATCAAGAAATTTCTTTGGGGATTTATCAAAGAATTTCTTAAGCGATTTTCTGCAGGGTTCTTCTAAGACAAGGCGGACTTGCCCCGGCGTTATAACTCGCAGTATCGCATGAAACCTAACTTGCTTCCACTGCTGTCTACTGTCATGTCTTTTAGAGTTTGAAGGCTATGTTTCAGTAGGAATGATATGTCAAGAATAAGTACAGTAATCGTTCGGTCGGTGAAAAGGTTTAACTGCAATGCTTTCTACCTGTAAGTCCGGTAAGTTCAACAAATTTTAAGTTATCGCACCGCCAAACGTCAAAATGATGTGCCATGTTTGCCCTAATAGGCTGGAGGAATTGAATGAATGTGGACGAATTAAACGAAGAGAAAAAGCAGGATCTTCATATAACAAAATGCAGAAGTAACTGATGCTTTATCCTCATTCACGCCAGGTGAATAAGTTCCTCTGACCTATGAACAGTCACATGAAGTTTATTTTACGTCAATTGATGGCTTGATGACATCTGTCAGGCGTTGCAGTTACTCAACTTCATTCGTTAAGTGAAACGTAAACATGTTGCAGTTAGCAGCTAAACAAAATTTATGACACCGAAAACTATCATATAACTGCGAAATTGTTCGTATAACGCTAAACTGGCTAGCAGACTTGGTTCCAGGAGGAGCGTTATATCATAAAGACTATTCCGTGAATCACGCTTATTATTCAAATAGCAAAACATTGGCACCACGGGAATGAATCTTCGTCACGAAAAGCACTGCCCGTTTGATAGTTCAACACTAGCGAACCTGGTGGTGGAAGTCAAGCTTTAGCCTGCAGCGAGCATAGGGAGGCGGCGCAGCACGCTTTGATGTTTTTTTTATTTTCCCATGGAAATTCATTCCAATCTAGTTTTCCAAGTGACAATTTCACGACTTCCACCTCGAAACTTCACATTTGTTCGAAGATACACATCTGTTCTGTGTTGGCACCATAAAAAAGTTACGTTATATCAAGGCTACGTTATACCGAGGTATGACTGTATACAAATCAGTTGGTAACTAAAACCACAAAACAAAAAATTTCTTTCTATTCGAAAATTACAGAACAAGATTGAACATATTTTTATACACTACAATAAACGCTTTTGGGTGGCAAATAGGTATCAAATAAACGGATTCACCATGCTATAAGCGAAAATTATATGCATGACCGCCCTCATATAGAGTAGGAACCGTGAGCGCTGGTCTTTTTCACGGTTACTTAGGGTGAATCGTCAATTACTGCACACCTTGAAAACTTGCTAATTGTTGCACACTTCATGCTTTGCTCATGAGATGTGCAAAAATTGGCGAGTTTTTAAAGTGTGTAACAATTGGCGATTTACCCTAGATGATGGATATACACTGTGGTGCATAATTGATCGGACAAACGCCGATTTTCATACAAAATGGCCAAGTTTGAGATGCTGTAACTATGGTTTGCTTTGGTGGATTGAGCTCAATTTTTGACACGGAACTACGAATATGCTGAATTTTGTGTATACAAAGTATGAAATGTTTTCGTTCACAGGTCTGGGCGTGGCAAGGCGTTGAAAATATTGCAAAAGTGATCGGACAGCGGTACCCCTTTGATTTACATGCGTGCCGCTGTCCGATCACTTTTGCAATATTTTCAACGCCTTGCCACGCCCAGACCTGTGAACGAAAACATTTCATACTTTGTATACACAAAATTCAGCATATTCGTAGTTCCGTGTCAAAAATTGAGCTCAATCCACCAAAGCAAACAATAGTTACAGCATCTCAAACTTGGCCATTTTGTATGAAAATCGGCGTTTGTCCGATCAATTATGCACCACAGTGTATAACATCAAAAAGGTAGAGCAGTTGCATGCCTAGTTTTGGCGCCTTGGTCAAAATGTCCATGAAACTGGTTCCTCCAGGGCACATTCCGGTGGCCACGGTTTGGCCATGGAGGTCACTTATCATTTTCATGGTTACTAAGGTGATGGATATGAAAAATTATGAAGATAGAGCCGTCGCATGCCTAGTTTTGGTGCCATGGTCAAAATGTCCTCGAAACAGGTTCCTCCAGGGCACATTCCGGTGGCCACGGGTTGGCCAGGGAGGTCACTGGTCAATTTCATGGTTACTAAAATAATTGATATGGAAAATCATGAAGATAGAGCCGTCGCAAGCCTAGTTTTGTTGTCATGGTCACAATGTCCTCGAAACAGGTTCCTCCAGGGCACATTCCGATGACCACTTGTTAGCCAGGGAACACTGGTCATTTTCATGGTTACTAAGATGATGGATATGAAAAATCATGAAGATAGAGCATGCCTTGTTTTGGTGTCATGGTCAAAATGTCCTCGAAACAGGTTTCTCCAGGGCACATTCCGGTGGCCACGGGTTGGCTAGGGAGGTCACTGGTCAATTTAATTGTTACTAAAATAATTGATTTGGAAAATCATGAAGATAGAGCCGTCACAAGCCTAGTTTTGTTGTTATGGTCACAATGTCCTCGACAGAGGTTCCTCCAGGGCACATTCCGATGGCCACGGGTTGGCCAGAGAGGTCACTGGTCATTTTCGTGGTTACTAAAATAATTAATTTGGAAAATCATGAAGATAGAGCCGTCGCAAGCCTAGTTTTGGTGTCATGGTCAAAATGTCCTCGAAACAGGTTCCTCCAGGGCACATTCCGGTGGCCACGGGTTAGCCAGGGAGGTCACTGGTCATTTTCATGGTTACTAAGATGATGTACATGAAAAATCATGAAGATAGAGCCGTCGCATGCCTAGTTTTGATACCATAGCTGAAATGTCCACGAAACAGGTTCCCGCGAGGGCCATTCCGACACCCGTGACAGGACCAGAGCGTATTGACCGGTTCCACATGTCCACTATCAGACGCGCATTATCCAGTTGGACATTTTTGCCGAAGACACCAACATTGCATCTAGTAAAGCATATAGACCATAATTGAAAGCGTTTGCCGTGTACTGAGTACACGACGCGACCGCTCGTGTAACTTTTTTTGATGCGACTGATGGAGGGCTAATGGATCAGCTTGATGGCAATTATTCTTCAATATTCAAGATTTCTAATCGATCACGCATGTGAAAAGCGCTGGAATCGCTAGAAAATGAAGGGGGGCGTTTTGCCCCGGTGGGGCGCATTATACCCTTTTACCCTACGTCACTGGTAGTGGTCCGGAATTGGTTCAGAGAGTCCCGTCGAAATTGTCAAACCCTGCATGTGGCACCTTCAATTTGCAGCGTTTTTGGTTAACCGATGAGCAGTTAACAAGACAATAATGTTAGACCATATTTGGTTCAGCCGGTAGTTATCCGGAATCAGATCCGGGTAGTAAAATGTAAAATTTAACCAAACCCATGGATGCGGTACATCAAATCACGACCAGTCTTGTAAACATTCGACACTTTTTACTACCTTCATTTCGTTGCCGCAGTCGGGTGTCAGTCGGCTTTGTTACATTCGTGCGCTATCGTTACCTCTTACTTACACACAACACGAGCAATAGAACGAAGACTGATCACAACATATCGACAACCTGATGGAAAAATAGGGTCAGACCACATTAGATTCCCAATAGTGTTGCGGGTTCAGCTGTGGCATCGAAAGTGGTTAGAAGTAAAAGCGATATATCAAATCGCGGTGATTAGGTAAAGGTGAATAAATAGCAATAAAATATTCGCAGACCATAATTGGGACAACCGGTAGTGTCATGGAATCAGATCCGGCTATCCCACCGGAAATTACCAAGTATAAAAATGAACCAAACCCATCCATACGACACATCAGATCGCAGATTTTTTGATAATCTAATGAACGGTTAGCAAGAAAATAGCCTTAGATCACATTAGAGATTAGATGTTGTGTAGCAGAACCAACGTTCATGTGAAAAAATAAATCGTGGCTTTGTTTAATGGCCTGATAAACATTAGGTATGAACAACAGTGACGAAGAGGTCTAAGTGTTCATATATGAGAACAAAATATAGACAAAACTAAAGCGATCTCATGAAATAGTACCATTTCAGCAGATTCCTAAGGTGTAAAGTAATAGCAGGATTGGTCAACGTTGAATGGAAAAATAATAATTTGATCGCGTAAACAGAAGATGGTGGCTGTTTTAAGGAATTTTGAGCTCCAAAACTATGTAAAATAAGTGTATTTGGTATGGGAAATTTGTTTGGAGTCCACCAGAGTATCCAAAATAGCGGTCCAAAGTCCAAGATAATGGCCCAGTATTCAAGTTAGTGCCTATTTTATAGGATTTTTAATTCTTGCATTATGGGCATATTTTGTATGAAAATATGTCCAGAATTCAAAATTTGTAATCAGAAAACCCAAGCTGTGCGCTGTTTCACAAGGTCTGCAATATGACTATAGTTTGAATGGGGAAGAATGCCGGTCTTCGTCCAAAACTGGTAACCAGAAAATCATAAACGACATGCCAAAATTCAATACGGCGACTATTTTATGTAATTTTAGGTGCAGAGTCCAAAAATGAATACCAGAACATCCAAGATGGTGTCTCAATGTTCAAGATGGCGGTTAGTTTAGTTGGGGTAGATATCCGGAGTCATAAAATGATGACCGGAAAATCTAAAATGACGTTTCAAAATTTTGCGGCTTCATGACACTTGTTTGGTATGAGTTTTGGATCGTTGTCTTATATTTTCTGAATATTGGATGTTATGCTAATATAAAATGTATCCATATTGAGTAGATTTAGCAAGTAGTTATCATTTTGTATTTATGTCAATGTCATCAACATGTCGCTCGAGTTTTGTTGAAAGGATATTTTAAAGCACGAGAAAGGCACCATCACCACTAGGTGGATTAATTAGGGTTTTTCTGTATAAGTGTTTAATTTATTTTTTTATTTATTTTATTTTTTTTAATAATCTTTATTAGTATCTCAATCAATTTTTACATTCTTCAACTTAATCTAGGTGTTCTGTGTATTCTAACACACTATCATCCTAATTTGGTAAAATAATTTAAGAATATAAGAGTTTAATAGAGTTTTCTTCCTAAAGCGTTTGCATCATAAGCTGTTATGCAGCTACTTTTGTTAGTAAGGCTTTCGGGATGGCGCGCAAAAAAGTGAAATCTCCATACAAATGGCTCAACTTTGTCTCTCCAGAATTTTCAGATTTCACAACAAAACAACAGCTATTTTTCCTCATTTGAAAGAACTGCTCTTTATCTTTTGGTTTATAGCTTTAACTACCTAGATAAATCGGAAATAAGTAGATGGAAAAAATATGCAAAACTGGTAATAAATGTTGAACAGTTTCTGAAAGCCTTATTATAAATCAAACGTTAATAATCCTCGAATAAAACAAAAGGCTGATGTAGATGCATATTCATACATATGAGTGCCACGATATTGCATCGTTTTTTTTTAAAGTTTTAAATATTTTCTATGCCAAAAAATCGTCTTTAATTTATTTCAACTTCACCAAAGATAGGAAGTGTTACTCAAGAGTACTCCGATTTAAGACGATCTAGATGCGGATTTATGCTAACTCAGCCAAGAACGTCATAAATCTTGTCTACCAAATAGTAACCAACAAATTAATTCCATTCCCCGCGATAAAGTGCTTGATAAAATAATCTGAGCCGGCTTTGAATTAGGCTTCCTGGTCCAACAAACTCCAGCAGCAGCCCGGTTCCGCTGCGAAACTGTTCCCACTCGAGAACAGTTACTCTTGCTCAAGTATGGTTATTTGAAGATAACTACAAGAGCATTTTAAAACTGACAATAAGTTCAGTAGTTTTTTTTGTGGTTGTGGTTTTAAGAACTGACTCTCAAGTATTCTTGAAGATGTTTTTGAAACTACAGATTGATGAAGAATAGTTGTTCTCAGCAGAAACTATAATAAGACCAATAAGATTATGCAATGCTTTAATAAAACTATCATGAAAACAAATAAAACAATATAGAACCAAGACTGTTACTTGGGTAATAACAACGGTTGTCGAACTAACATTCCTTCCCTCTCCCGATGATCGTAAGGACGTGGCCAGCGCCGTTATTGACTTTCAAATATTGAACTCATGAATTGTGCACATTGAGAGTGTGTAGCTAGTCCCAAGCACCATTCAATTGTTCTCTGTGCTACTTCAATTGTTCTGGTCAATCACGAAGTAGCAACTACGATGTGTACGGTAGTCTCTGCTTTGCTTTGCTTGCAGGAACGGACCACCATACACAAATTCAGCTCATTAATACAAATCTAGTACTTCACAGATCGTGCCCTATTCTGAATTCTATTTTAAAAAATTGCTGTTGTTTTCATGTATGGGAACACTAACTTGCAAAGAGTTACACTTAATTGCTATTTTCTTGGCTCAGAAGTATGCTTTAAAAAACAGTAAATGGAGCAGTTTTAGTCTGTTAGTTTAGTTTCATCTAAAACTTTGCCGCATCAAGTATATAAGGGTCGCACACGCACACCAAAGTCATGACAGAGCTATGAAAGCGACTCTCCACAAGGTGAGGGAAGTTTACCTCCACTGTGTAGAGAGTTGCCTTCATAGCTCTCTCAGAACTTTAGCATGCGTGACCCTTACTTTATTCGACAAACTTTTAGATAAAACTACATGGTAAAACTGCTTCAGTCACTGTTTTTTGATAGCATGCTTCTGAGCTGAGAAAAATGGTAAGTGTGCGTATCTCTTAGTAAGGGAGTGTTCCCATCCCTGGTTGCTTTGCCGACGGTCGTTTTGCCAGCGAATATCAAAGTCACATCATAGCATGCTTCATAGTTACAAGAACTGGAACAACGTGCTTTACGTTTTTTTATTGCTTAAAGTTACTATTTCAATGCTATTTTATTAAATAGATAATTTATTAAGACACTTTCATTTTGCATCTATGATCCAATTGTTGAACACAGGTATAACTTACATTGCTGCATGATGACAAGTTTTTTTTTTCAGATTTGGGTTTAGGTAGAATTCATTTATGTAAATTCTATTCAGGTAGTGTTATCCCAATGAAATTCAATTGTGATCAGAACGATTGGAGAACTTATCTAAGGTGAAGTTTAGGTAGGTTTAAGATTTCAGAGTCGTTCCAAAGTTGTTCCAGAGGATCTCAGGGGCGTTCCATGTGGTTTCAAGGGTATTCTAGAAGACTGCAGGGCAGGGGCGTACAATTTCGTTTCAATGATACACTTTCATGCAACATTTGAATGAGTCACTTCAAGTGTTTCATACATTTTTCTAATGACTCGGTCGTTAAAAAAAACTTTTCCACTCATCGTAGCACTCGGTAGTCTCCCACCCGGTCGCATTGCTTGTGCTTCACCCGTCAGAGCATTAGTGTCTCACTGGTGCGCGCTAGTCTCTCAATGGTAACGGGCGCCGGTTAATTGGATTTAAGTGGTCGAATTTGTTATCCTCTTTCATAAAACATAATTATCATTCTATTGGCGTGCACCACTATTTAAAAATGTGGTTTAAATAGTGTTTTTAGCATGTTGAAGTATTTCAATGACTCATAAATGAAACGAAAATCCAAGTGTATCATCCCATGTTTCATACACACTTGTTTCTGTAGCAGCAACGAACGAGTGTGTTGCTGGGTGAGAGATGAAGCATCACAGCAGTCCGTTCGCATGGGAAACGATTTGCTACAGTCGTCGTACGTCATGTTTTCCTTTCGAAATTGCACGACCCTGCTGCAGGGTCATTCCTGACATTTATCGAAGGGTTTCAAAGGTATTGAGGTATTGGTTTCAGGGGCAATCCAGGGGCGCTCTAGGGTGCCAGGAACGTTCTAGGGAGTTTCCCAGGGGTTCCTGAAGGTTTCAGAGTTTTCGGGAGGTTCCACGGATGACCCAGGTGGTTTCGGGGACGGGGATTCAGAGGCGTTCCAGGTATAATCCAGAGGGCTCAAGGGCGTTTCAGAGGTGTTCCAGGGGCGTTTCAGAGGCATTTCAGGGGCGTTTCAAGATGTTTAAATGGAATTTCAGGGGGTTCAGGGGCGTTCCAGAGGTTTTCAAGTGCGTTTCAGGGGGTTTCAAGCAAGCTTGATAATAACCCTCAAAAACAGAAGAGTTTTGCAGCATGCTCTAGACCAGTTCCATCGCGAGGGAGCGAACAAATCACGAACGGAGCTGTAACATAAACCAAGCGAGGAAGTGGGAAACGAAAAATCAAACGATGATGATTTCGGGTAGTGTGTTTTGAGCCTAGCGAGTCTTTACTTGTATGGGAGTGGAACTCGCGAGTGCTTTTAGAGTATGAGTGGACGTGAGTAACACAACATTCAAAGCGCGACAAGTTCGCGCTCGGAGCTGCTGAGGATTTGCGTTTTCTGATTTTCTGAGTTTTATTTTCTATCCTAAAAAATCGCTGAAATCGCATCCTCATTTCCTCGCGAGAGAGTTTCTGTCAACAATGGTTTCAGGGGCGTTCCAAGGAATTTCCAGGGGCTTTGGAGGCATTCCAAGCGGTTTAAGTGGTTTCTGGAGCATCCCGCGGGTGTTCCTGGGATATTCCAGGAGGTTGCAATGAGTTTCTATGGATTTTAAAAGTGTTTCAGAGTATTCAGGGCGTTCTAGGGGGTTTCAGGGGTGATCCAGAGAGTTTCATAAGGGTTTCAGAAGTTTCAACAAGTTTCAGGGGTGTTTCAAGGTGCGTTCTCGGGGCTTCCAAAGGTATTCCAGTGGTTTTGCGGGCTTTCGGCCCAAGTAACATGTTTAAGACAAATAGACTAGAAGAGAGTCTCAAAACCAATATTAAACCAAAATAAGGGATCACCCACAAATGACGTAGCTCTTTTTGACCAACTTTCAAGACACTTCTCCCTCATGGCAGCCTGTTTTTCCATACCTGTTACATAACTCGCAGCAATTTCAGGGACTTCCTCCTCCTCCTAAAATGCTACGTCGTTTATGGACGGTCCCTATACAGCTAGAAAAAAATCTCAACCACTCAGCGTTCGGTAAACATTTTCACGGAAAAAAAATCAGTAATTGTTCGAACGTTTCACCGAACTTCGTTAAGCTTGACAGTTAAACGATAACATTTCACAGAAGTTCGGTGAAAATTGGAAATACTATTGATTTTTTTCGGTAAAAACATTTACCGAACGTTCAGCGGTTGAGATGTCGGTGATTTTTTCTAGCTGTATATAAGTTACACTGAAACCTCCATTTAAGTCGATGCATGGCTGATCGAAAAGAATTTTTACCATAAAAGCAATGACAAAACTTAAGACTTTTAAATTTTTTAACACTTCGCATGACAAAGGAGATTTGTCAAAAAATATAAAACTGTATAGTTTAGTCATTGCTTGCACGGTAAACATTATTTTCGATCAGCCATGCATCGACTTAAATGGAGGTTTCAGTGTATTAGGTTTTGTGATGGTTCTCAAAACCTCTACAAGAATTTCAAAACTCGTTGAAAACACCTGAAACGCTTTGAAAATGCTTGTAATCCTCGTGGAACCCCCTCTGAAACTGCCTTTCAAGGGAAACCTCCAGAAACGTCTTGAAACACCTTGAAACCTCATTGGTACATCCCTGAAATCTTCTTGAAAGCTTTCTGAAACCTCCAGAAATCACTTCAGAATCCCCTTAAACCACCATGAAACCCCCTTAAAACCATTTGGAACCACCTGGAATACCCCGAAATGTCTTGAATCTTTTTAAAATTATTTGAGACATTCTTGAAGAAAACTCTGTTTTAGTAATAGAATGTGACTGGAGCAAATCGGAGCGTTACATGCACCATTTAATTTTCGCAAAATTAAATTTTCCAAAATTTTGAAATCGAGCTAATACTGAGTAAAATGTTACATTCTAAGGGGCTGTTAAACACGTTGAATAATTATTTGCAAGATCTGTGTGAAAATGAAAGTTCCACGTCACCAGGTGGATCGATCAGGACTTTTCTTCGGTTGGCGCAAATTGCATTCACAAAATAAATACATTTTCAGCCGGCCGGGTATAGGGCCGGAGCCTCAGCTGATATGGACGGAAAGGAAATTATTACCATCAATCATCCTAGCAGGCGACGACGGCGTGGTAGACAAACCTACACCAGGAAGGAAACCATGCCATATCATGGTATGGTGGCGTTGTCGTCGGCATAATAGAGTCGGTTAACCTTTCGCGCGGGCGAATGTAAACCGCATGGGATCACCGGAATCCGCTCTAATCTGGATGTTTCCCTCGCGAATTAATTAGATCAAATCGCGTTTCGCGTAGCGCCGCACAGTAAATCGGTGGATGCCGCGCGCGCGACAACGCGTCATCAACATCTCTAATCTTGTTGGGTTTATCAGTCAACGATAATGAGGTTGGCACTAAGAGATGAGGCTGCGCTGCCTCTTCGCCGTTGAAATAGAGACCCAAACCATCAGACTACCTACGTACCTAAATTAAGTTAGTAGGAGGCGGCGGCAGTCGGGTCGGTGTTTGGCACAAGACCGAGTGCGTAAAAATAATAGAAATACACTAGAACGCTAATGGCGCTGTACTCAGTTTTTCTATTTAATTATGTTAATAACTTTAGTTGTAATAATTGTTTATTTTTATATACCCATCTTGTAGAGGACCTTTTGTTTTGGTAAACAAAATTTATTTGACACTTATAGTACCGCTACTGACGCTGTAAGGGCGAGGCAAACTAGATGTTAGTCACACGAACAGTCACGACATTGGATTTCTGTGGCTGGTTATTCTAATGTAAAAATCGTCTCCAGTGAATGACGATGGAATTTGCTGACCTTGGGGCGATAGACCGTGGTTCAGATCATCGCGTAGTAGGCTGTTCCGCATCCAGTCTACAGAACGGGGTGTGGGTGATTACGATAATGATGACGAAGCAACGGAAACTTTATCCAATGGCTTTCTATGATGAAAGTTTTTTTTTTACTCTTCTCTTGACAAGCACTAGAAGAGTCCGTAGCAAAATTCGTTCTTGATTGTGTAACCGAATACCTACAACTCTCTATTGAATTAAATTGAGCGGGGGCTGTGGGGGAAAATTCCGAGGTGGGTTTTCGGAAAGTACACACTTTTTAACATGATTATGCAACGGTGGGTGGGTATGAAAGGACGGAACTCAGCGAACGAACATTGATCGCATCGCATCGTTATTTTAGGGCGAAAGGGCAAACGGATGAAAAATTATAAATAAACGGATATTGATTATTCCATTAATCCGCCGGTGGTAGCGTAGTAGGCTACGCCGCGCCATTTCGACGGTTTTCGTGTTTGGTTAGAAAACTGAAACACGTACCTAAGTATGCCTCTCAGTGCATGCCACGCGAGTGCCATCAGCTGGGACTTGCGAGAGACAGCCAAATGGAATAAAATTCTGTGTGTGTTATATGGTAGCATGAAGAGGCGCGTGTGAAACCTGATACAACAAGGGAATGGAGGTAAATTTATTATTATTTCAATATTATTTGACATTTGTATGAAACGACGAAGCCATTTTGGTTGGCAAATTGAACAAATGTGTTTATGTAGCCGAATATATGTATGTGTATATGATAAGGCCATATAAAAATTGTAATATGGAAGTGGAACCATATCGGCAGGGCTCCTATTTTGGACACTTTTCTGCTAGAACTCAGCGGTGAGATACGTATAGTATGTACAAAATTTCAAATAAATTGGTTTGAAATTGACTGAGTTTTAGTGAAAAGTGTCCAATATACCGGCCACTACCCAAGTGGCTCGCTATCCTATCGCAAAAAAAAAACAAAAATATTGTATGCATGGAGACTGTTAACAGAACAGCTGAAACCTTCTTAAGCGTTCCACCCAGTGCTGAAAATGTCATTTCGACATATCTAAGTTCAACCACATCCAGCTCATTTTAGAAGCTCAACCTGGGAATATGGTATATGAAAAACTTGTGCGGCTAGACCAGCTCTACAAGAAAGTCACGAAAAACGATTTTTTTTAATATTTAAGATAAATGTCACGGACTCCCTTCGAAAAATGCCAATGATATTCATGGTGAATATCAATTGGCATTTTTCGAAGGTAGTCCTTGACATTTACCTAAATCATTAAAAAAAGGGCAGTTTTTCCGTGACTTTCTTGTAGAACTGGTCCAGCCGCACAAGTTTTTCATATATCATATTCTCAGTTTCTGTTTCCAAAATGAGCTGGATGTGGTTGAATTTAGATATGTCGAAATGACATTTCCAGCACTGGCTCCACCAGCAGGCTCCACCAGCTCTCCATCCAGAAGCTTGAATCCAACGGGTAGCCTTAAGTTACTCGCTCTCCCTTAGTACTTAGACTACCCGTTGGATTCAAGCTTCTGGATGGAGAGAGGGGGAATAAATTCAACTTGCTCTTGTTCGGCCTGCCATTTTCTCTGTAGGGTATGACTACGCTTGTTCAGCCTATTCCAAAACAGACGATTTAAACACCGATTGCTTCCATTCCTTTTGTTATCAGAAATGCTCACTCCTAACAAAAAAAAAAACAGACTAATAGCGTTTATTAGCTTTGTTTTCGATGGGTTCCAGCCCTTGTTCAAGTACAATTCGAGAAACCGAGGTAGTGGCCAATAGCCTGGTACACGGTTTATATGGGAAAATATAAAAAATGGAAAAACTCCAACTCCTGTATACTTTTTGAGTTCCATTTTGGTCCCATATCAACTGTGCAAAATTTCAGATCGATCGAAAAAACTATATTTTAGCGCCCGTCATTCTTAGTTTTTCATACGATTTACTATGGGGAAGATTTACTTCTTTAAAGAAAAATCGCTTGAGGTCACCCATTGATCCCTAAAAATAAGTCGTTGAATGATTTCTGTAGATAACTTCATGAGGAATCAAACCTTCGAAGACCGCAAAGCGATGCGACATTCGTGGAAAAAGTTATTAAGCCTAACCCGATCGATAAAATGACGTGATTTTATTATTTATTATTATTCCTTACATGTTAAACAGCGTTGGCATGCCGTTCGGTATTCAGTCAATAACTTTTTTCACATACCTTAGATCGTTTTGCGGTCTTCAGAGGGTTTGTTCCTCGTAAAATTTCCAACAGAAATCATTCATTGATATATTTTTAGGGGTTAAGGAGCAACCTGTGGCGATTTTTCTTTGAAAAAGTGATTTTCCCCATAGTAAATCGTATGAAAATTTAAAACGGCTGGCGCTAAAATATAGTATCTCCGATCGAGCTGAAATTTTGCACAGTTGATATGGGGCCAAAATGGAACTCAAAAAGTGTACAGGAGTAAAATGTATTTTCGTGTCCCACGCTAGTGGCCAATCGATTAACTTTTCAGCGCAAACTGACTTTCGGTATTTAAGATTAGTACTCTTAGAAATTTGAGGTGTGGCTTCGTCATTTCTTCACCCTATAGCAGCCATGGCCTGACAGAAACTGTGTCAAGTGCAAGTTCACCTCGCCATGGGACCGGCTCGTTCATTAAGACAGATTAAGACACGCTCGGTATGCGCCTGTGTGTCCATCTACCCTTGCTGGAGGAATCCCATTCTCTCTGCCAGTTCAACATAGAAGATGTTCTGGCGATCCGTCTCCCGCCTCTTATACCGCGTCGCTAGAAACACTCGTCCTCCTCTGCCATCACTAGTGCTATTGGCATCCTGCCCGGTAGCACGCATACCTCGTCCGTCACCCTACGGCACATCAACCTGTGAGTACTCTCGAGTCGTTTCACGTTTCGGTTCACCACTAGCGCATTCGACGATGTAGCGGCACCATACCGTAGTATGGAGATCGCTACTGACGCGAGCTTATTACGCTTACTCAAGACTATTGCCGAGCTATTTGACATTATCTTTGACAATGCCATTAACGCCATGCTTGCCCTTTTGCAGGTAAATTCCACGTGGCTTCCTAATTTCAGCTTATCGTCGAACATGACCCCCAATTGGTTCAGTGAGCGCTAAGAGTTAATCGTGCACACGCCTATGGTGACCACTGCTTGTTGATGGCAACGGCGACCAGAGGGCGTCTATAGGGTAGAGCAAAGCGAGGTTCCATGGTCGTTTCAGGAAGTTCCAAGAGGTTTCAGTGGAGTGCCAGGATATCTCAGGGTAGTTTCAAGGGGGTCACAGGCGGTTATAGGTAGCACTAAGAGTTGTCAGGGGTGTTTCAGTGTCAGGGTCCTTCCAGAGGAGTTTCCGATTGTCTCAAGGGTGTTTACAGGGACTTTAGAGGGTTTCAAGGAGTTCCAAGGGCGTTATATGAGGTTTCACGGCTCCAATAGGCGCCAGAGACGTTCCATCGAGTCTCAGGAAGTTTTTGGGGGTTCCATGGTTTCGCAGGGGTGCTCGCAGAAGATCTCAGTGGCGTTCCAGGTCTCAAGAGCATCTTAGGTGATCCAAAGGAGTATCAGGTGGTTACGTGAAGGTCTCGGGGTCGTTTTAAAGGGTTACAGAGGCGTTTCAGGGAGTTTCCGCAGCTTGTGGGTTTGTGGTTCCTAGAGAGACGTTACGAGCATTGAAGGGGGTCTCAAGCAATTTTGTTTTTGATATAGCAATAGTTTGATCCATTTGTCTATAGAAATGTGATGTTCGGATAACTTGTAGATTTGTGTTCTACAATTTTCGATAAGAACGCCATATTCTAATTCGAATAAAAACGGCGTGAAAGTGTTTGAACCACCTACTTATACTACACAAATACAGAGATGAACCAGCCCCCGGCTGAAAATCTCTTTCATGAAGATAAATAAATAAATAATACTAAACAAATGAATTTTTCGCTCGTTTAGTATGAGAAGATTATACTAGTGCTCTCATGTACAAGGGACAAAATGATCGGGATAGGCAAAACTTTCAATTTTCAAAAAATAATAGCTGTAACTTTTTGAAAAGTGCATCAAAAATTCTCAAACTTTTAGTGAAAATTTTGCCTGTTCCGATCATTTTGTCTATCCCCTGTATATGTGAGAGTTTTAATATGAATTCCATGGTGATAATAATTGTAGGAAAACACTAGTCTATAAGTTTGTCGAATACCACATTTTAATATTAGGCTCATGCACTGAGTTATAGACAGATGAGCCAAACGATGGTTAGGTTAACGAAAACATCTCTGGATTCAGCGGGCGGTTAGGCTTAAACAAGTTGGTATTTGCAATTTATGAAAAAACATCTTGAATACATAAAAAGTTGTTTTATTGGTGCATTGGAAATACATCTTTTATAACATCAATGATGTTTTATAAGCCGCTATTTTTTGCGCTTTTTCGGTGATATAAGTGTACGATTTTAAGTTTGTGCATATATGCAACAAAACAAAGGCGTTTGTATAAAACTTGTATATTGAACACTAGTACAACAAGTTGTGTTATTTGGTGGATCACAGGGCCCTTTGAGGGGATCTTGGAGCGATTAAATGATGGGGTCCAGGGGGTCTCAGGAGAGCTCCAGGAAGCCTCAGGGGTGAGGTCTCAAAGGTGTTTCAGAGATCTCAGAGAGTTTCAGGGGTCCAGCTGGAGGTGTTAGGAATGTTTCAATGTGTCTCAGAGAGTACTTGAAGGTCTCACGGGAATTTCAGGGGATTGCAGGAGGTTTATATTGGAACGCTCCTGAGATCCCCTTGGCCCCTATGAAATACCCCTGAACGCTGAACCTGAAATCACGGTAATCCTTCTGAAATGCATATGAAACCACTAGGAACACTCCATAATCCCATTGACACACCTCTGACATCCCCGTTAGCAATTTAAAATACCTCTAAAACCACTTAGAACGCCCTTGAAACGCTATCAAACGCCCCTGAAACTTCTAGGAACGCCATTAAACCGTTCCTTAACCCCCTTAAACTCTCTGAAATTCTTTAAAACGCCCCTTCCTGAATCGTCCTTGAAAAGTCCCTGAAGCTCCCGTAGTACTACTTAAACGTCCCTGAAATCCGCATTGAAACGCCAACGAAACCTGCAGTTTCAGGGGATTTTAAAAGCGTTCTAAAAGGCTCCTGAAAACCTCTGAAACAATCCCCTGACATGCATCTGAAGTCCCTTGGTACCCCTTTTTCCAGCTTTCTGGAAACTACCTGGAACGTTCAAGAATGTGGATCCTTAATAAAGCCCTGACTTTAATAAATTTCTGCACAAAATTCCCTCTCTTAAGTTCTTTTTAATATATGTACCCCAGCCTTTGGAATAAAAAGAGGTTCCAGTGGATAGATAGACACAGCAATTATCTCACATACTTTTTACTTCGTAATCTTCTACTTGTTACAAAACTACAACACGGAACCCTACAAACGCAAGGGCCCCACGTTGGGCGCCATTATTACAAATAAAAAAATATAGAACAATTAATGGCCTACTATGGGAGCCATATCACGAACAAATAATAATGGAACCCTATAAATGTTCTATTTTACTTTCCATTACGGAAAATAAATAGAACATTACAAATACGTATTAAAAAATAACATCACGAATTCACACAAACAACACAAAACATAAATGTGCTCGATTACTCAAATTGGTAACCATTGGCGACCACAGGATGGCGAG
Source organism: Aedes albopictus (assembly GCF_035046485.1). Taxonomy (NCBI): domain Eukaryota; kingdom Metazoa; phylum Arthropoda; class Insecta; order Diptera; family Culicidae; genus Aedes; species Aedes albopictus. The sequence continues at coordinate 22,419,299 of NC_085136.1, read as the reverse complement.
GGTTCATTTATTGGTTTTGGTCCATCAGTCAATCCTGGAGTAGTGTTTTGTTTGGCTTATTGCATTTTTGTTAACAGTATTTCATAGCTTGATCTTGTCTAGGGAAACTAATCCTAATGGGCCATCCCGAATCGGATTTTCGGCTGCAATTTGATATCCGTGCTAGTAATCGGTTTGTCTATTTTGCAGTTACTTGTCGCCAGAAATGACCTTAAAGTATGCAACTCCTCCGGTTGCTAGGGCTGTATTCCTCCTGAACGATAGAAGAGCCCTATAAATATACATTAAAATTGTGAGAATATTCACAAGTTAAAATCGAACATGCACCAAAAAAAAAAAAAAATAAAACTGGTAACATACTCAGCTAAAAATCTCTGTACTTAAGGGAGAACGGGACGGTCGGGGAAATATTCGCCATTGCTCTATTGCTACTAAGATGGTAATCTCAGATTCTACTTCATATTTTGCAACAAAAACCTATCATTGTGAATGCTCATTTGTAGTGATTGTTTTCAGTGCGATAGAACTCGAGATTACCTTCTTCAAAATCGCGAGGCAAATTGTTAAAAAGAAGTGGCCAGATAGGAAAAATAACACGGCGTCCCGTTTCATCTTAAAGTTTCACACAATAGACTTTAAAAAATGTCTTTAGAGATAGTTATTTTTTAGTTATTTATTTCCGTGAATTCTTAAAAGAATTCCAAAGAGAATACTTGTATTTCAACCACGATCGTATTTGTTTTCTGAGATAAAAAGTGATTTGCAAGAGCTTAATGTGCAAATCAAATGTATTATAATGCAACGATACACAGTTAAAAAATGTTACATCATATAAGCTGTAAAAAAAGGACCCCGTTATATCGCACATATTTTTCCATCAGTTAATAACTTTACAGCTTGTTCTCAATATGAAGCTTGCATTCAACATTCCACACAAGAAGTTATTTTAAGTAAATTCCAGTGAAATGACATATAGAAAATTGTTTGCTGAATTTGTTTACGTCGGGTGTAATTTTCAAAAATTTTTGCTGTGTAGAGTTGTCTTCTCACAACTGCCAGAAAATTGCCGAATTCCATAAGAAGCTACTCCTGCAGTGGTAAGCCTCAATAGTGCCAAAATTCATCGATGTTGATATAAAAATCACTTGTGCCCTTATATAACATATGTATTCAGCGTAGTTTTGCTTGACTCTGGGATTCAAATACTAAAATTATGTGACTTTTAACAGTGATACATCATGTGACACAGAAACTGACCGTTTAACGCTATTATGGATCACGTTAAACAATTATAGATTTCTACGCCGCTCAACGCTCTCGATACAATTGTTAAGCTTAATATGCCAACAGCATCATTTAAAACCGTAGAACCTTGTAAACCAGGTGTCTTGAATCGTAGAATGGCAATAATAACACTTAAAGATGTCATCACTAAATCCTGACGAACAGTGAAAAATTCCTTTTTTACGGGAAAATGACTTTCCACTATACTTAAAATGAATCGGTAATCAAAAGTTCGAATCAAAACATAGCCAACGGTGCTTTCAAAGTCGTCGTTTATGTTCTCTTTTATTTGTATTGAAATTTGAAGGCCAAAAATACCACTAAGTGATCCATTACTGTGTAACCACGGTATATCATTTTGGTATCATGATGACTTCCCGAGCAGGCAAAAACAGCTGTAGAATATCAAACTCGGGTATGGAAAACCCAATACCTACTACCTGAATGAGGTATTAACAAGCCATGCATAAGAGATAAAATACCTAAAATAATAACTGATGTATATTTTATGAAAACCATGTGAATAATGACATCAGGTATTGAAATAACTCAATAGTATCAGGCAAATTTTCTATACAATAAGTTATTTTTCCATAATTTAATAATACCTCAAGCATTCCTCAACACCAAACCAAAACGTTGAGGTATTTTCCGTCGGTGATTCAATACCTACATAATACGTAAATAAGCTATTTTCAATACCAGGATAACCGGCCAATTCTTTTATTGCACCCACGAACCTAACCTCAAAATCTGTCAGGTCATTTTTACAGATGTAACATGAGCATGAAAAAGACGGTAACAAGATCATCGATAAAGAAGAGTATATGATCCGCCCTTTTCGTGCATGAAGAATACCTCTACCTTGGTATGATCCCAGCCAACACGAAGTCATATATGATGTTGAATAGGATGCAAAAGTGGAGGCCATATTATAGACACTATAGATTCCATAGACTCGCGGAGACATGGTTGAGCAATACGATTTTAGTGTGTTTTGCCGTGAATTTAGAGTGTACCGAGCGAATATGACGTCACGCAATCCATTGTCGTTATTGAAATTGTGACGTCATGCTCGTTTGGCTACACGAACTGACAGTTCGTTTGGCTACAGTTGTCTTCGCCTCCGCGAGTCTATGGAATCTATAGTGTCTATAGGCCATATGCGTACATGCTTCCATTTAACCGCGTGCATAGTGTACGCATATCGCCTCCACTTTAGCATCTTTTTCAATATCATATGCGATCGTGTGTTGGCTGGGATAGCTGATTTTGGTTAACGAGCCTGGATAATGGGCAATACGCTGATCGCAAGAAATTTCTTGGCCTATCTCGATGCGTGGAAAATTCAGGCATGGAACCGCTCAAGAAATAATAAAGCGTCGCCTGATTCCGGATCCTAGTACGCAGCAGAAACAAAACGTCAAATCAAATAGGGCTTACTGTGTTAAATTTCTTGACCATTCCGGTCACGGAAAAATAATGCACTGAACGAAAATTACTTGAGCGATTCCGCTTGAAGTGCATACCTCCCATAAAATGGAAAAATCATAGCATAAATTGGTGTATGCTGCTCGTTGCAAAATTCTTCAGTGGCCTTTGTAATTATCCAACTCGGCAAGCCTCGTTAGTTTACAACTCGTGCTGAAAACAAATCTACTTTTTGCAACTCGTCACATAAATAACTATTATGTGTCTTACAAAACTGATCGGATTTGTTTACTCTTCTTTTCACTTACATGTAAGTATATTGTACTTGTTCACTATTGCTTCAAAAACGTGTCCACACGTTCGCAAATTACGTAATATATCATTCCAGAAAAGAACATGTGGAGAAAAACTTTCATGGAGATGACAAACATCGAACATTGTTTGACAAATGTTCCTCCGAAAATAATAAAAGACAGCAAACACACACCAACATTCACGGTAAAGGTCAAACAAATTCCAAAACCGAACGAATGCAACAAAGTGTAGCTATCGTAGATCATCATTCTCAATCTGCACACGTGGTCCACTGTCCACTTCCATCCAATCTCTGCCAATAATCACTATTTAACCACCCACACTCGAAGGATGGCAGAGCTAGAACCTTCCAATGTGGCAAACACACTCCACTGCGTGTCACGTAGCTTGCGCCTGCAAATGTGTAGTTAGAAAAAAAGAACCGAGTCTCCTGTCAGAACAGGCATGCTTGCCAACCTTCGACGCAGCCCCCCATCGGTTCGTTCCAACCCACAAACCCCGTAGAACAAGAACCAGATGAGATGCCAGCCACTTTACAACCCACCACCCACTGCCTGGAGCCGCACGTAATCGAATTTTCACATCACAAACACTTTGTAGCAAGTTTTCTCTCTTTCTCAGAACAGGATCTTTGCACGCTAACAATGGTCTACTTGGATAAGAATCACTTCCACTTTGAAATTTACAGAAGCCGTTGTTTTTCTACTCAATTTTATTTATGCTGCACCACTCTAGTCCTATCATTGACATTTGTAATGAAGATGTAGTCGAACAACAAAAGATTTCGAAATATTTCACCAGAAGAAAACCGTAGATTGATTGGAAAATTACAAACGTGGCTACTATACAGCTTCTTGCGGCACGTGCGTCGAGATTTTTCATCTCACTTCGGCGAACCCATCCGCGTGTGAAAATCTCCCATGATAGACTGCTCACTCTCTCACTTCGCTCTTCTATCGAATCCCGCTTCATCGAACTCGAAAGCTTTCAACATCCCTCTCTTATACCACCCCCTAGGCAACAATCTAGTAAGCCAACCGTCCTTGCGCTTGTATGAGTGGCAGTGTACTCTTCAGTAGGGCGGCACGGAATTGAACATAATCAGGCATACTGGGGGATTCCCTGCAAATGTTGAGACGTCATTTTTTAAAGTTACATAATATAACAGTTTCTTTCAAACACTCTTAGCTGTCATTAGCAGAGTGAGCCCCCAAGATTCCCAGACTACGTGCAATTTTGAGCCACCCTACTCTTCATCCCCCATCGAGATCGAGCACCCCAAGTAGGCGCACACGTGCATGGGTGTGTGTGTGTGCATGTGGTCCAAAAAATTTTCACACTTGCCTCCAACCAGATTTGCGGAAGAGGACCTTTTTCCGGCCTGAAATTTTCCGGGCTCCTCCGTCGATGCACCTCCGCTTCCGCTTCAACCCGCACTAACCGCGACACGCGACACGAACACGCACTAACCGGAACCGGAAATCACCCCGTCGTCGCCCTCCTCCGGAACCAAATCGTCGAACCGAATCGGAAGCGCACGAGAATCCTTTGGCCACCAACGATACCGAGATAAATGGATGGATGGGGGGGCTATGCGCTGCTATGCAGTATCCGTCCCACCAACACACTCTCACGTTGCCTGGCTGCTGCTGCTGCTGCTGAATGCGGTATGGCCTACTATGGTTGGGGATGAATCTTCGCGGCACGGCCCGATTCACGTTTCGCTCGCTCGGCGGACGGGGTTGAACTGAGCGAGCAAAATTACTCGACGGACTGGCACAGACAGCATTGGCCAACCGAAAATCTCTCCCAAGTAGGCTAGGCCCAGCCGGGAGCGATGGGCCCGATGGGAGGGAAAAGTCTGGGGAAAGTTTGCAGGTTGGGGGTGGTGAGCGAGTTTTCCATTCACTGGGGGAGGGGAGAATCGAACAAAATGAACCAAACAATCAAAGAACATGCCGTAATAAATGGACAGTATTTTCGAAGAGAATAACTTAAGAATTACACAATATTTCAACATACTGTCCTCGAAGCTGTTAAGAAGATCCATACTGTGTAGGTGGACCACAGACAAACAGACGTAACTCTTAGAGGAAATGCTTCAACAACTTTTGCGCGGTGTCTTTTTCATGAGCATTCTGCCACCTGTTGGTACAACCGCGCGAGACGCTGTCGGCCATGATAGATTTTGATTTATCGTTTGTCTAACACGCTGACTACTATAGTATATATACACTATAGTATGTATACACAGATCGCTTGAAATTTTCGTTTGCATCATTCAGCAACGTGTACACTCGCAAACGTCTAAGCCACGGTGTGTCTGGTAGAACAAAATTATTTAAAAAAAATCGGTATCGTTAAAACACCCACCAAACGAAAGCTGAAGGTCCCCCCTTTCATTTGAGGCTAAAACAAGAAAGTTCTATCGGCGGTCCTAGAACAATTTTTTTTTTTCAAAAATTTATTACTATAAGGACACATTCCGCGCACTTCTACACCGCAGTTTTTGAACTTCATTGAACGATATTTCCGGGCTCCTGCTGTCGATTTTGATTCTTTTTGCACCAAAATGAAGATAATTACCTATACTCTTCTAATAGTACCTGAAACTTTGAAAACTGCTTCTAGAAAGTAGCAAATTTCAAGGCGTTCGGTCAAAATTCGTTATGTTTTGCGATGGTGTCCCGTTACGCTGTATTTCTTGTTTTCTTTCGAAGTACAAAGATCCAATTCCCAATTAGAAAGCATAAACTGAATCTTCTATCCAAATCTGATCGTTTGATATGACAACATATAAATTTTTGGAAGCAAAAGTTTGATTCTCGCACAAAACGTAACGCGTGGAATGTGTCTAAGACTTGCATTTTCTTCCTGTCAACCTTAAGTGTAACCTAATGGGCTCGTATGAGGTCACTCATTAGTAACGTATCACATTAATAGAAAAAAAACGGGTAAAAACATATTCAAAATTTTCCATACAAAATGTTGCCTAGACAAGTGTAAAAAAATATTTAAGGGAGTTGTAATAGAATTTTACCAATATTTAGGTAGGTATATGTGTTAACCATCTTCTCCTTATTGGCATGTAGAAGAAGTTATTTCGACTGAAATTCTCCTCGTTTTTATCGACAGTGCCAAATGTTCGAAAAGTTTTACAGTCGTAGTAGGCCATGACTTGGATGTCAATAAAAATATAACGATCAACAAAGTAGCTCGGATAAAATGACTACGTTCCATTAGAGGCTGGTATACGTTCTGGTACTTGTAAAAGCAATTAACATTTTTCGCTAATTTGAAGGATTGCTGTGTGGTAAAGCATTAGATATTGAACCATAAAAAAATAAAAGAAATCCAATTTCAACATAGCTTTGCTCCAAACTTTTAGAGAAACAAATATGACATGAAATCATAAAGTTACAATGAAAACCGTACCAAGGTGTGCGTCCTGTGTTCGAAGAAGCTTTTTCTGCAACCATCAATATCATTGAAGGTAGTTGATATTCACAGATTTAGATATTTGTTTTATATGGCTGAGCATACAAATAAAAGACAGAATAAAATAGAAAAGTCCCAATTTGTTGTTATTTGTATTTGCAGGTTATTGAGATTATTGATCAACTTTTTCTGAAATATATCAGATATAAAAGTTGGTATTATCCCACGATAATATACTCATTTAAAGTTTATTCGTTCAATTATGAGATGATACCCTTTTAGAATTACTCTTTTTAAGTGTAAATATAATTTGAGTCTTCTACGCAGAGTATCGATATTTGCTGTAATTGCGCAATATGTAGTGCTGCAAGAACTTCAGTTTCTTCTTAATTTAAGAGCACTACTACCGATGATGCAAAAAGATAGTGCTCGTTGCAGTTCTGCTAAAGATGCAAAAGGGATATTTCATGTTTGCATTGAAAATATAATCACTGTACTTCATTCTCCTGCAGCAGTACAGTAAATACATTTTTGATACGAAAATATCAGTATTGGACGAGAAAATCGCTTAGATTTTTCAATGATGACGATTATGTTAATGACGGCCTTGAGAACAAAAAATCTCGGATATCAATTAGATATTATGAAAAAGTACCTATTTTACGAGTTGCGGTAATCTTAGGATTCTGGAAAGTGTAATTAATTGTAGTATCTTAGCATTGAACATCGTGGCCTTAAGGATGTTTTTCACTTAAAACAGCTCAGTCAAATAAATTGGCCATGTTTTGTGCCTAGAGATTTGTAGAACTTGTTTATAAAGTAAAAGTATCAATAACATGTTCAGTTTGCAGTTTTAGCCAATTCATGGTGTTTGGAACACACAGTCATTCCGTTATATCACAGACAAAAAGACGTAGCTCTTAGAGAAAATTCTTTTTTTTTGCTCTCTTTTTCATGAACACGCACGACGCACCCACCTATTGGTAGAACCGCGCGAGACACTGCCGGCCATGATGGGATGCGATTTGATGTTTGCCTAACACGCACACTTTTATACATGTCCCCTGTAAGTTTCGTTTGTATCATTCAGCAACGTGTACACTTGCAAACATCAAAGCGATCGAACATTAGCAACTTTAGTGAATGAATCGCGGAAATCAAACGAAATTTGAATTCATCGTTAAATGCATCTGCCAAGCCCTATTGAAGAGTGTTACGTCTGTTTGTCTGTGCTTATATCGTGCAATGCTCAATAGAGAAAATAATAAAACTCTTTAAATAATTGAAAGTTTTGTCAAATGCATTCTATAAGGATGAACACGGGGATTTAATAATAATTACGAGTATTAGAGCATGATGCGGTGCACATGTAAATTGAAATTTGAACTCAGTATGTCCACCTGCTTGAAACTATTACAATTTTTTAAGCATTACTGCCTATAACCACGAAACTGACTACTGTTTACTGTTTTTTTTATTAACATGGGACTATTATGCTTTTGTGGGAAGTGTAATTAACCCTAAAAGGGATACCTTCATGGCCTCAGTTTCGTCACCTCGCTGAGTGTGTTCCATCAAAGACGAGCTCTGAAAGGCGCCTGGGGTCCAAATGGACCCCAGGTATCCCTTTTAGGGTTAACATCATATAAAAAATCATCCGTCGGAAAGCCATGTTGGCAATGGACAAACTGTTTTTCGTTATTACTTAGTACTTCGAGAAAATACAAAAAATATCACACTATTTCAAAAAAAAAAATTGTTCTAGACCCGCCGATAGAACTTTCTCATTTAAGTCTCAAATGAAAGGTGAGACCCTTAGCTTTCGTTTGGTGGGTATTTTAGCGATACCGATTTTTTAAAAATAATGTTGTCCACCAGACACACCGTGAAGCTATCGAACATTAGCGCCTCTGGTGGAAGGTTCGCGGAAATCAATTGAAATTTGAATTGATCGTTAAATGCATGGTCCAAGCTCTTTCGATGAGGGTTACGCATGTTTGTCTGTGAGTGAACATTCAATTTCAGAATTGGCTCACTAGGTGGCACAAACGTTGCTATTACATATGGAAGCGATTTAAGATTCCGATTTCAAATGTGAAGCAAATTTATTTTCCAGATATCACAAACAAACAGATGTAACACTCTTTAAAAGGATTTGGCACATGCATTTAACGACGTATTTAAGTTTCATTTGATTACCTGGAACGTACCACCAGAGGCGCTAGTGTTCTATTGCTTTGACGTTTACTAGTGTACACGTTGCTGAATGATGCAGATGAAAATTACAGGCGATTTGTTTAGTAGCGTGCGTGAAACTAGGCGTTGAAAGCAAACGTTAAATCAGAATTTATAATGGCCAACAATGTTTGGCGTAATTCTACTAGTAGATAGCAACGTATTCATGAAAAAGGCATCGGACACATTTTCATTGAACTTCCTTACTTAGAGTTACGTCTGGTCGTCTGTTCTACAAGATTGGTAAATATACGGTGCATCTTGCAACGCTTGCCCCTCTTTTTTGAAGTAAGTTTATTGTGTAACGAATCGGCGCTCAGCTTATATGCCGAGAGAGGAATCTTCGACCAATTTTCTCATCCTCATTCTCTCACAGTCAGTCGCTCTGTGTGCTACATGCTATTATACAAGTATGCGAACTGAAACCGAGATGAAAATGAAGTGGTAACATAGGATTTGAAGCCGGTATGTATATTTGGAAGTCCCTACGAGAAAGCTTTCTCTCTGTGCTCAGGTAATACAATAACGAAGTTTGAATTCTCCCCAAGGGAGAGACACTAATCGACGGAAGGCTACCAAAACCGCAGCGAGCTTTTGAACTTTTTTGGAGAGCGTGCTTCAAAATGAACCGAGAAGGATAGACAACAGACAGAACAGACAGAACAGACAGAACAGACAGAACAGACAGAACAGACAGAACAGACAGAACAGACAGAACAGACAGAACAGACAGAACAGACAGAACAGACAGAACAGACAGAACAGATAGAACAGACAGAACAGACAGAACAGACAGAACAGACAGAACAGACAGAACAGACAGAACAGACAGAACAGACAGAACAGACAGAACAGACAGAACAGACAGAACAGACAGAACAGACAGAACAGACAGAACAGACAGAACAGACAGAACAGACAGAACAGACAGAACAGACAGAACAGATAGAACAGACAGAACAGACAGAACAGACAGAACAGACAGAACAGACAGAACAGACAGACAGACAGAACAGACAGACAGAACAGACAGAACAGACAGAACAGACAGAACAGACAGAACAAACAGAACAAACAGAACAAACAGAACAGACAGAACAGACAGAACAGACAGAACAGACAGAACAGACAGAACAGACAGAACAGAAAGAACAGACAGACAGACAGACAGAACAGACAGACAGACAGAACAGACAGACAGAACAGACAGAACAGACAGAACAGACAGAACAGACAGACAGACAGAACAGACAGACAGACAGAACAGACAGACAGAACAGACAGAACAGACAGAACAGACAGAACAGACAGAACAGACAGAACAGATAGAACAGACAGAACAGACAGAACAGACAGAACAGACAGAACAGACAGAACAGACAGAACAGACAGACAGACAGAACAGACAGACAGACAGAACAGACAGACAGAACAGACAGAACAGACAGAACAGACAGAACAGACAGAACAGACAGAACAGACGACAGACAGAACATACAGAACAGACAGAACAGACAGAACAGACAGAACAGACAGAACAAACAGAACAAACAGAACAAACAGAACAGACAGAACAGACAGAACAGACAGAACAGACAGAACAGAAAGAACAGACAGACAGACAGACAGAACAGACAGACAGACAGAACAGACAGACAGAACAGACAGAACAGACAGAACAGACAGAACAGACAGAACAGACAGAACAGACAGACAGACAGAACAGACAGACAGACAGAACAGACAGACAGAACAGACAGAACAGACAGAACAGACAGAACAGACGACAGACAGAACAGACAGAACAGACAGAACAGACAGAACAGACAGAACAGACAGAACAGACAGAACAGACAGAACAGACAGAACAGACAGAACAGACAGAACAGACAGAACAGACAGAACAGACAGAACAGACAGAACAGACAGAACAGACAGAACAGACAGAACAGACAGAACAGACGAAAGAACACACAGAACACACAGAACAGACAGAACAGACAGAACAGACAGAACAGACAGAACAGACAGAACACACATAACAGACAGAACAGACAGAACAGACAAAACAGACAGAACAGAACAGACAGACAGAACAGACAGAACAGACAGAACAGACAGAACAGACCGAACAGAACAGACCGAACAGAACAGACCGAACAGAACAGACAGACAGAACAGACAGAACAGACGAAAGAACACACAGAACACACAGAACAGACAGAACAGACAGAACAGACAGAACAGACAGAACAGACAGAACAGACAGAACAGACAGAACAGACAGAACAGACAGAACAGACAGAACAGACAGAACAGACAGAACAGACAGAACAGACAGAACACACATAACAGACAGAATAGACAGAACAGACAGAACAGACAGAACAGACAGAACAGACAGAACAGACAGAACAGACAAAACAGACAGAACAGACAGAACAGACAGAACAGACAGAACAGACAGAACAGACAGAACAGACAGAACAGACAGAACAGACAGAACAGACAGAACAGACAGAACAGACAGAACAGACAGAACAGACAGAACAGACAGAACAGACAGAACAGACAGAACAGACAGAACAGACAGAACAGACAGACAGAACAGACAGACAGAACAGACAGAACAGACAGAACAGACAGACAGAACAGACAGACAGAACAGACAGAACAGACAGAACAGACAGACAGAACAGACAGAACAGACAGACAGAACAGACAGACAGAACCGACAGAACAGACAGAACAGACAGACAGAACAGACAGACAGAACAGACAGACAGAACAGACAGAACAGACAGAACAGACAAAACAGACAGACAGAACAGACAGACAGAACAGACAGAACAGACAGACAGAACAGACAGAACAGGCAGAACAGACAGAACAGACAGAACAGACAGAACAGACAGAACAGACAGAACACACATAACAGACAGAACAGACAGAACAGACAAAACAGACAGAACAGACAGAACAAACAGAACAGAAAGAACAGACAGAACAGACAGAACAGACAGAACAGACAGAACAGACAGAACAGACAGAACAGACAGAACAGACAGAACAGACAGAACAGAAAGAACAGACAGAACAGACAGAACAGAACAGAACAGACAGAACAGACAGAACAGACAGAACAGACAGAACAGACAGAACAAACAGAACAGACAGAACAGACAGAACAGACAGAACAGACAGAACAGACAGAACAGACAGAACAGACAGAACAGACAGAACCGACAGAACCGACAGAACCGACAGAACCGACAGAACAGACAGAACAGACAGAACAGACAGAACAGACAGAACAGACAGAACAGACAGAACAGACAGAACCGACAGAACAGACAGAACAGACAGAACAGACAGAACAGACAGAACAGACAGAACAGACAGAACAGACAGAACACACATAACAGACAGAACAGACAGAACAGACAGAACAGACAGAACAGACAGAACAGACAGAACAGACAGAACAGACAGAACAGACAGAACAGACAGAACAGACAGAACAGACAGAACCGACAGAACCGACAGAACCGACAGAACAGACAGAACAGACAGAACAGACAGAACAGACAGAACAGACAGAACAGACAGAACAGACAGAACAGACAGAACAGACAGAACAGACAGAACAGACAGAACCGACAGAACCGACAGAACCGACAGAACAGACAGAACAGACAGAACAGACAGAACAGACAGAACAGACAGAACAGACAGAACAGACAGAACAGACAGAACAGACAGAACAGACAGAACAGACAGAACCGACAGAACCGACAGAACCGACAGAACAGACAGAACAGACAGAACAGACAGAACAGACAGAACAGACAGAACAGACAGAACAGACAGAACAGACAGAACAGACAGAACCGACAGAACCGACAGAACCGACAGAACAGACAGAACAGACAGAACAGACAGAACAGACAGAACAGACAGAACAGACAGAACAGACAGAACAGACAGAACAGACAGAACAGACAGAACCGACAGAACAGACAGAACAGACAGAACAGACAGAACAGACAGAACATACAGAACAGACAGAACCGACAGAACAGACAGAACAGACAGAACAGACAGAACAGACAGAACAGACAGAACAGACAGAACACACATAACAGACAGAACAGACAGAACAGACAAAACAGACAGAACAGACAGAACAGACAGAACAGACAGAACAGACAGAACAGACAGAACAGACAGAACCGACAGAACCGACAGAACAGACAGAACAGACAGAACAGACAGAACAGACAGAACAGACAGAACCGACAGAACAGACAGAACAGACAGAACAGACAGAACAGACAGAACAGACAGAACAGACAGAACAGACAGAACAGACAGAACAGACAGAACAGACAGAACAGACAGAACAGACAGAACAGACAGAACCGACAGAACCGACAGAACAGACAGAACAGACAGAACAGACAGAACAGACAGAACAGACAGAACAGACAGAACCGACAGAACAGACAGAACACACATAACAGACAGAACAGACAGAACAGACAGAACAGACAGAACAGACAGAACAGACAGAACAGACAGAACAGACAGAACAGACAAAACAGACAGAACAGACAGACAGACGTCTGTTTGTCTGTCACCAAGATCCAGAGAAGTGGCGCAAACTTCTCCGGGAACATAGAGCTTTCTGACGTTTATTCACCTTTCTCTTTCAAACACGCAGGCGGGATAGGATTTGTTGTCATCAGGAAAGGTTTCCCGATGAAAACAAATCCTATCCCGCCTGCATGCATGAAAGAGAGAGGTGAATAAACGTCAGCAAGCTCTATATGTGTGAATTCTGCTGCAAAGGCATGACAGCCCAAAGTGAGCTTACCTGGCCATTTATGAATACTTTGATTATCGCTGCTTTTGTTTTGCTCCATTCATCCTGTTTCCTCAATTTTTGTTTTGATCTGAAATCGTCGAGTGCGCGTCGTGCGTGGTTGGTGGTTGTGCAACTATTTTTTCGTTAAAAATGTTTCAATTTCGGTAGTTTCTTCATTTGAATTTTGGTAAAAAAATGTCTATTCGATGCGGAAAATTCGCGCTGTCCCTGGCAAAAAGTGCAGTCAGTGCCTTCCGTAACTATTCTCACTTGGCGAGCAATGGACCGAAGCTGTTCGCATCGGCTGCGCATCAGAGTCCGCTCGTTCCGGTCCGCTTCGCCAACAACCTGTTCTGGGAAAAGGATCGGAAGGGTGGGTATGATACCAAGGGAAGCGGTGGTAAGAAGGTGTCCCGCAAGCAGCTGATCGTGGACGGGTTGAAAGAGTTGCGAGAGGAGTTTGCGTTGTTCAACCAGGAGTGGAAGGAGAAGCTGGCCAGCGATCCGTTGGTAGTGTTCCGACCGGGCGAGACGGATGTGGTGTTTAATTTTGAATGCGAGAAGGATCTGGACCGGTGGGTGGTGACGACGGATAAGGATCACAATGAGGGTTTTACGGAGGCGAAGCTTGAACTGAGTCCGGCCGGGTTTGGGTGCTTCCACGGGACGCTGGAGAGTCGAGTGCCGAAGGATGGACGGATCAAGCGGTCGGGGTATGCCAATATTAGGAGCGTTCGACTCAGGGTGAGTAGTTTGGGATTTTATAGTACTGAGGATTTAATGAAATCGTATTTTAGAAATCCTTCAAACGGGATGCGTTTTATGATTGGGAGCAGTACAACACACTGGTCATGCGGGTCCGGGGAGATGGACGCTCCTACTTGATAAATCTTGCGTCGGAAGGCTATTTCGACATCCTGTGGAACGACATCTATCATTACGTGTTGTTCACGAGGGGCGGTCCACACTGGCAATACGTGAGGATACCTTTTTCGAAGTTTTTCCTCGCCTCGAAAGGGAGAGTGCAGGATAGTCAGGGACCGGTTCCACTAAATAGGATCAGCAGCTTGGGCTTTTCGGTGGGAGCACGGGGTGGCCACGAGGGGCAGTTCCGGTTGGAGTTTGACTACATCGGGGTGGAATACGATCCGAGCCACAGGGAGGAGTTTGCCTATGAAATGTACAAACAGCCAAAGTATATTGTGGCTACTTAGGCACTTGGATAAACATTTGTTGAATAGAGAATTCATTTGGAAGATCGAGAATGGCGTTTAATCGAAAGAATGCCCTTCACTTTTTGGGACCATCTAAGTATGTCAGGTCAGTTCTCAGTCGGGATGTGTAGTAGCTCCAAAAAGAAAGAATAACAAGAACGAAGTTAAACAACCGTTCGTAAAAACTTTTATTCCAATGATATATACAATTTTGTTTGAAGGGAGTTCCAAACGAATAAGGATAAGGAAAAGTTATACACAAAGAAGATACGTATGAAGTACGCGAAGGAAACAAAGAATAACCAACTAAAGAAAGTTTTCACGGTTGCTGCTTATGGTTCTTAAGGATTTTGTACGTGTCCTTGTTCACGATGTAACTCATGGCGGCGGCCACCGTCGTAAATCCCGTCAGATACCACAGCGCGTGCAGATACGGGTGGTCCACGTAATTCCAGATGGGTGCCCCCAGGGTGGTGGCCACGGCGACCAACTGGACGGCAGTGTTGACCTTACTGATAAAGGTCGGTGCGAGCTGGGCAGTGGCGTGCGTCACGTCGAAGTAACGCGACAATGTGCGCTGTAAAGTAGATAGAATTCAATTATGGCAGCCAATTAAACGCCCCATAATAAATTAAAAAGTTTCCATAAATAATTTGAAAATTGCCAATAAATAAATAGGGGTGGAAGCAATAATAAACTATAAAAGTTCCATAAACAAATCAAGAAGCGCATAAATAAATCAAAACTTCCCATAAATAATTGAGTTTCGAGCAATAAAAAATGCCAGAATTTCCACAAATAAATCAACAATTGCAATAAAAAACTACATTTTTTCCAACAAAAAATTTCGAACATGCTACATTACAGAACTATTATGATAGAAAGACTGAAACTATGTGTGCAATTTAACAGACAATCGCTTGCTGTCCGAACTCGCTAACGCTCGTCGGACTTTAAAAGGGGATAACATCTCTGTTCGCATTCTACCGGGCAAATTCTTGGATCTGTGGATTGCCTAGATCCGAATCGACGCAGTTACGACGCGTCGGATTTCGGAAACTTCGGCGGCCTCCTGCCGCCTCAGTTCCTCAATCCTCTATGCGGCTTCGCCGCATGGCTCGGCAGTAACCTTTACTTTACTCATTGTTTCGCATTTATTGCTAAATTTTCAATTGCTTTTTTAATGTTCTTCAATTGGGAATTTTTCAATTATTTATGGAAAAATCAGATTTATTTATGGAAAATTTAAACTTTTTTGGTGGAAAAAAATGTAGTTATTTATTGCAATTTTTGAATTATTTGTGGAAATTCCGACATTTTTTATTGCTCGAAAATCAATTATTTATGGGAAATTTTGATTTATTTATGCACTTTTTGATTTGTTTATGGAAATTTTATAGTTTATTATTGCTCCCAGCCTTACTTCTTTATTGGCAATTTCTGATTTTGGTATGGAAAATGATCACTTTTCTATGAGTCGTTTATATTTTAGTCATTCAATTATTACATTTCAGAATCAAGTATTTAAAATCATCTTGCAATCCTTTCTAGAGGTTAGATAATGTTAAATTCAGCAAGGTTCCATGAAAGTATCGAGTTCTATCGGAATTCAGTAATTTTTGCCGAAGAGTTGCTGATTATATAATAGTTTCTCACAAGCCACAAAGTTCGGCCCTCTGTACCCACTATGGATGCTCAGGACTGAAAGTAAGTTCTGACAAGAGCGTACACAATTCAAACTGACCTCGCCACAACATTCTTGCTTATAGTGGATTAGTTTCAACACAAACACGGGAGAAATCGAAAATCTAGAATATGTGGTTTTAGCAGATCAGGGTATTCAAATCAAGTGTTTCTACAGTTCTTATTGTAGAGTATATAAACACCATGGATGGACCCCTTGATAAAAAGCCTTTAGAAGAGGAGGGACAATAAACATGAAAAACGAGAGAGGTGTAGTTCGGTTCCGCAGCCGCAGCAAAGGCTAGCTTGGGCAGTAGAAGTGCAACCACATCGGAGAGTGGAGTGGATAATAAATCGCTGTTCGTTAATTGAAAGAGGTACATATTCGGAATTTCTACAGCATCCGAAAGTGCACGTAATCTGGAGCAGTGAACCGTATAGTACATTTTTTTCATTATCGTCGCAACGCCTTTACCGTCATGACTAATGTTGCATACTACCGTCACACACTACATTCATGCTGCCGTCGATGCATCAATGTCGTCTACCATGAATGTAGCATTTGGCACCATGATTGTAACACAAATCAAGATGATGGGAGTACGAAATGACAGTTTTGAAATGTAGAGTTGGAGTTCCAGTGGTTCCGAAAACTGCGAAAGAAAAATGCGGATAACTCGTGCTAGAGGGTGTCAAGGGCGTTACTTGGGGTTTGAGGGGGTTTAAGGGGGATTTCAGAGGCATTCCAAGAAGCTTCAGAGCATTCTCAGCGGATTTCAGAAACGTTACAGAGGCGTTACATGGCGTTTTCTGGGGTTTCGGAGGGTCTGAGATGCGTTACATGGTGTTTCTGGGGGTATTAGGGGGATTTTGGAGGCATTCCAAAGAGCTTCAGAGCATTTTCGGCGGATTTCAGAAACGTTACGGAGGCGTTACATGGCGTTTTCTGGGGTTTCGAAGGGTCTGAGATGCGTTACATGGGGTTTCTGGGGGTCTTAGGGGGATTTTGGAGGCATTCCAAGAAGCTTCAGAGCATTTTCAGCGGGTTTCAGTAACGTTACGGAGGCGTTACATGGCGTTTTCTGGGGTTTCGGAGGGTCTGAGATGCGTTACATGGGGTTTCTGGGGGTATTAGGGGGGTTTTGGAGGCATTCCAAAGAGCTTCAGAGCATTTTCGGCGGATTTCAGAAATGTTACGGAGGCGTTACATCGCGTTTTCTAGGGTTTCGGAGGGTCTGAGGTGCGTTACATGGGGTTTCTGGGGGTATTAGGGGGATTTTGGAGGCATTCCAAGAAGCTTCAGAGCATTTTCAGCGGATTTCAGTAACGTTACGGAGGCGTTACATGGCGTTTTCTGGGGTTTCGGAGGGTCTGAGATGCGTTACATGGGGTTTCTGGGGGTATTAGGGGGATTTTGGAGGCATTCCAAAGAGCTTCAGAGCACTTTCGGCGGATTTCAGAAACGTTACGGAGGCGTTACATGGCGTTTTCTGGGGTTTCGGAGGGTCTGAGGTGTGTTACATGGGGTTTCTGGGGATTTTAGGGGGATTTTGGAGACATTCCAAGAAGCTTCAGAGCATTTTCAGCGGATTTGATTTCAAAGTCGTTACAAAGGCGTTTTTGACGATGGCGGAAACCCTCAGTAGTGTCCCTGTATTGTCCCAGAAACCCTAAGCGCCATATTTAATTCCAAAATGGCCTAGGATATCGGGTTTCAACATCAGCTCAATTAGCCAGGTCTGAAAATATCCGTATGGCATGAGACTTTTTGATTTGTTAGACGTGGGCCGTAACTATTCAGTTGGGAGCCACTGACTTTTGTTCCCCTGCTCCATTGGTGGTTATGACCCTCGGAACGCACAATCCGAAAATCTTTGTCTCCGCTTCTTCACACTTCCGGTTCCTAAATTATACGCATGTCCCGTTCGCAGTTTTCGGAACCACTGGTATTTCATTAGTTCACTCAATTTGAAAATCCACTACATTT
This sequence comes from Aedes albopictus, assembly GCF_035046485.1. Lineage (NCBI taxonomy): Eukaryota > Metazoa > Arthropoda > Insecta > Diptera > Culicidae > Aedes > Aedes albopictus. The sequence goes on along the minus strand of NC_085136.1, from coordinate 22,400,845 downwards.
TTTGCCGTGATTAAAAAAATGTCACAGTCACCCATGAATATTTCATCTGGTCATACGTGAATGTTTTTGTTGCATGATAGTCAAGACCATACATCCACGATTATCATGCAAACTACAGTTTTTGATAGTACATTTTGGATCACTGATCTGGAGTGAACTCGACACGGTTTGGATTTCATTGAGTTCAATGGCATTTGGAAGATCGGCATATGTGCTAAGGAAAGCTCGATGCTTGAAGTTCAAGTGGATGTTTCGCATTAAGAGGACGTCCGGTCCCGGAATCTTTTTTTTTTTTAACTGGTTCATTTATTTGAGGCTCAATCGAACCCGTCCCGGAATCGACCTCACGGCATGTTTCTTTGGAATCGATTCCGGGATGCTGAAGGTATCCTTTTCCACTGAAAGTGTTTTGTGCTTACCCGGCGGCTGACCATTTTCGTTCTCTTGAATGCAAAACATCCACATGGATTTCACAATATATGCTCATGTTACCAAACTACCGCAAATCAGAACTGTTTTGGCGGTCGAAGTTCATCTTCAAATTCATTTTCACCACATGTTTCTAAACGTTGAGATCTTCGAAGGCATTGAAGCTATTGAAGTCGTTATTGCTCTCCAACGTCAGTCACGCCCAACACTCGCCAGATCACGCTCCACCTGGTCCGCCCATCGTGCTCTCTGCGCTTCATGCCTATTTGTACCAACCGGATGGTTAGAAAACACCAACTTTGCAGGGTTGTTGTCCGGCATTCTTGCAACATGCCCTGCCCATCGTATCCTTCCGGCTTTGGCCACTTTCTGGATGCTGGGTTCGCCGTAAAGTGCAGCGAGCTCGTGGTTCATCCTTCTCCGCCACACACCGTTCTCCTGCACGCCGCCGAAGATCGTCCTTAGCACCCGTCGCTCGAAAACTCCGAGTGCTTGCAGGTCCTCCTCGAGCATCGTCCATGTCTCGTGTCCGTGGGGAACCACCGGTCTTATTAACGTCTTGTACATGGTACATTTGGTGCGGGGGTGAATCTTCTTTGACCGCAGTTTCTTCTGGAGCCCATAGTAGGCACGACTTCCACTGATGATGCGCCTTCGTATTTCACGGCTCACGTTATTGTCAGCCGTTAGCAAGGAACCGAGGTAGACGAATTCCTCCACCACCTCGAAAGTATCCCCGTCTATCGTAACATTGCTGCCAAGGCTTGTCCTGTCTCGCTCAGTCCCACCTATCAGCATGTACTTTGTCTTAGCCGCATTCACCACCAGTCCGACCTTTGTTGCTTCACGTTTCAGGCGGGTGTACTGTTCTGCCACCGTTCCAAATGTTCTAGCAATAATCGGCAATAATATCCATGTCATCCGCAAAACAGTCAAATTGGCTGGATTTCGTGAAGATCGTACCCCGGCTGTTGAGCCCGGCTCGTCGCATAACACCTTCCAGGGCGATGTTGAATAGTTATACAGTCGTTATACATACGGTTGAAATCAATCTTCAATCTGCTTGCCTATCGCAGTATCAGTTACTTCTCAAATTAACCCATCATTACCCAGGTTGACAGTATAAATGGGCCCAGTCTCGCTCACGAAAAGATTTCAACCAATCAAGTCGGAGAAATTAAAGAAGCTGAAACCGATAACAACCGGAACGGAAAAGAAAACCTCTAGGAGAATCTAGAACCTGAAGCACAGTTGAAGTTCATATTATGATCGACCAATGAATGGCTTGAGTACAATTTATTTATTGTCTATTTCTTGTTTGAAGTTTGATCTACCAAGGTTTACTTGATTGCAAAACTCTGCACCTTGGTAGCATCTTCTCTTTTAGATTAATTTGCTAATTTGAAAAAAAAATCCGATTTATCATAGATTGAAAAGCTACCGCAGCTGCCAGTTTACTGATGTTCACCGAGGAATCATCAATCGGCCCAAGGATGCCTTGGATACGCGACAATGATCACTGTTTGTTTTTGTTTTCAGAGGAATTCACATGACAAGCTCACACATGATGATCTTCATGGCTGCGGTAGGACTTTGACAGCTGCGGTAGAACTCGACGGGCAGCTACCGCTGAGTGAAAATATTAAAAAAAATCCGCAATATAACGGATGTACTGTTCAAACAATAGAGTTAATAAACTATAGAGGACGAATGTCGCTGGTGTTCCCTTTGTTCTCGCTCGGAAACATGTCGGGTATCTATCTGTCAAACTGCATACTGTTTCGCTTTGACACTTATATCCCTGCCTATCTCCGCCAGCAAGAGATGTTGCGGCGACGACGCCAGCTACATTCTTCCTCTATAGTTTATTAGCTCTATTGTTCAAACCTCCTTGGTGGCCGCACGGTTAGCAATGGGTGTTGGTCTGGCTCTAACTGCTGCTACCTTGGTGTTTGGTGTTGAACATGAAGATTGTCTTTGCTGAAAATCCGCTAGAAGCTTTTCTCCAGTATCTACATCGGCATCACTGTTGCTATCCTCTGCTGACACCATTGCACAGTGGTCCACGAACCAGATTTACGAGGAAAGATGCATTCAACGCCTTCAAATGAGGTTTTAGGCAAATATCGTCCCATTAATGCTAGAACTAGGTAACTGATTTTGCGAAATCGCGAGCAATTTGTTTACATCTGAACGTTCACCACAATAATTTTTTACCCGTACTTTCCAAACCGAATTACCTAGTTCTAGCATTAAGGGGGCGATATGGTCTTCTACAAAGTTGTCCCTAATAAGGCATGGTACACAAATTACGTAACGCTAAAATCGGCAATTTCAGACTCCCCCCCCTCCCCCTATGTAACGCTTTTTGTATGAAAACCAAAAATATTTTGTATGGATCGTAAGCTAAGCTAAGCTATACTCCCCCCCTCCCCCTATAAATAGCGTTACGTAATTTGTGTACGATGCCTAATAAGGCCCTCTTTCTAATGTGCATGATAATTAGGGTGGTCCATATTTTTAAAGAAATTGGAAACCATACCTTTTTATTTGCAAGAATAACTGTATACATTCTTCCAAAAAGTTGTAGATCGATCAATTTTGAGCAAGTTTGCTGAAGACACTTTTTATGTAGCTTTAAAATTGACCGATCTACAGATATTTTTCTGATTAGGCTTAGGGTGGTTCAAGAAAAACCGGTTTTCTGGCGTAACTTATTCAGTTTCGATTTTTCATCAAAGTCGCCCAAGAAACACTTGTAGAGCATTTGAAGACGCGTCGTTTTGTGCGCTGAGATGGTAGTTATCTCTGTTGGTTCAATAGTTACCGTGTATGCACCAATCTTTGCGCAGTTAAGAAAAATCAAACTTCGAGTCGTTCTCAAAAATACAAACAAAATATTTGATGATCAATTTCCTCACACGATAGGCTAATGACCCTACTTTGACTCTGTATTACAGAAAAAAATAATAATATTAACCAAAAAAAAATACTTAAAATATAAAAACTATTACATTGCCTTGTTCCTAACTTTGCGCACAAAATCTTCGATTGTTCCTAACTTTGCACTTGCTCTGAATAGCACAAAAAATCATCAAAAATACTATTATTTAATACTTTGACATTAAACTAAAGATGTTCAGGTACTGTGTCCTTAAGGCGAAACTGGAAGCATTTCTTCTTTTTTTTGGTTTTTAATTTTTTACTAAATAACGAAGCAATATTTTCAAAATCGGTTTTCGTGCACATGTATAGAGCATGGACCGAGGTATCTTCTGAATTTTTTTGTGGTTGAACAAGTTTTCCATTTTTGCAGAAACCATTTATTTGTGAAATTTTTTTCAAAAATGGTTTCTGCAAAAACGAAAAACATTTTCCACCACGGAAAAAAAATCAGGAGATACTTTGATCCCTCTACATGTGTACGGAACCCGATTTTGAAAATATTGCTTCGTTATTTTATAAAAAATCAAAAACCAAAAAGTGCCCTAAGTGATCATCATTAAAATATTTTGTCCTAGGAGGGAGGGGGAACGAAGGGGTTCTTGAATTCGTTTGCGTTTCTACACTACCTTGTGAACAATCCAAAATATCTTCAGGAAGAATTTTTCAGTGGCCAACCTGGAAAATGTGGCTCAAGAAGATCAAATGTAAAAGCTTCCCGGTGAATGAAGTACACCTGGTCCTTTTTTTACGTCCATGCTTGGCTGAGCGACAAAAAATTCTACCGCTAAGACAATGAGCAAACTCAACAGTTTTATATTTTTTAAAACATCTTCGTGATTATGAGAAGTGTACAAAATATAAAAATGTGTATTTCGATCATTATTTTGTCGGTAGAATTTTTTTCGCTAAGCCAATAGTGGACGTAAATCAAGGTTTAGGTGTAACCGTTACTGGTAGGACAATAAGGGGTCATCCAAAAATGGCCTCCATCATCGTTTAGGAAGAAAGGGGGGGGGGGTGGTCTGAGAAAATGTGATACTCCATGTATTATGTAAGCGATAAAGTGTGACAAGAGGGGCAGTGGGCCTAAAAATCCTGAAAAATGGCGGACGTAACATTTGAATCGTCCCTAACTTTGACCACTGGAAAAGCCAGATGAATTTGAATTAGGAACACAGCGTAAATAATGGTTCCAAACATTGCGCACCCCTATTTTCTCATTAAAATGTGAAATTTAACTCGAACTGTGATAGATATTACTAAAATATCATCTATTCTGTCAATTAATTGCTAAATTAATTATCGTTGTACAGTTTTGTCGAGGAAAATGTTGATTTTCAGTAGAGTTACTTCTTGGCACCCGTGATAAGGTGATGCAAATTTTGACGTTTTTGTGTGTTTTTTGTTTCTTAATCAACATAAACAAAGACTTTATAACAATTAAACATTCCTCAATTAATGTTTATGCTCACACAATGCTAGTGCAATGATTAAACTGTGGAAAATATTGACTTTTAGTTATTTTTTCGTTATTTTGCAAAAATGCGCAAAGTTTGGACCTGCGCAAAGTTGGGTGCGCACACGGTACAGGTGTTTTTCTTAAAAAATCATAGTTTTTTGAAAAGGTGTTATGACGGGTTGGGGCAAACATAAAAAATATCTTTTTCCCGCATTCAAAAGAAGAAATGCTGTTAAAAACATTTAAATAAATTGGAGGGTTGTTATTTTCGTAACTCAAGTGAAAAATATTTGAATAGTGCCTATTTTTTCTAGAAAATCATCAATATCTTTTGAACGAAATGGCGTAGCAACATTCTCAGCACACGAAAATGCGCGTTTTTGGAAGCTCTACTTTGACGAGAAATTTGAAATAAAAAAGATAAAGCGTTTATACTGTTTTTATTAATTTTTAATCTGACAGCTCTGACAGTAAAGGACTAAACATAAAGTTACGTAAGTGGGTACCGAGGATTGTTCACAATCTGTGAACTTGACTGGGGAAAAAATCGCAACCATGACGCCGCTGGTGGTACCCATCGGGAGCACAATGCATTTGTAGTGTTCTGCAAAACTTTTTTCGTTACAATCTGTTCCAATGTTTCAATATTTGAAAGTTGATGCAACTCATAAGTGCTATGATGAGGAAAAATCAATTTCAAAATTTTATTCTGAATTCTCTGAAGTTGCTTCTTTCTGGTATTGCAACAGCTTGACCATATTGGGACAGCGTACAACATGGCCGGTCTGAAAATTTGTTTATAAATCAAAAAATAATTTTTAATTTAATAGTTTCCTTGACCTGAAAAATAGTTTATAACTGCCAGGCTTACGTTAAATCTAATAAATACAATACAATAATTTTTGCGACAGATTTGATTTTCTATTAAAAAGTAGTTATAAACACGGGAGCGGGACATTTGGCATAGTCATTTGGCAAAAGGTCACTTGGCATAAAGACATTTGGCATACCGAAATGCTCTCTCTCTCTCTTCTTGGCGTAACGTCCTTACTGGGACAAAGCCTGCTTCTCAGCTTAGTGTTCTATGAGCACTTCCACAGTTTTTAACTGAGAGCTTCCTCTGCCAATGACCATTTTGCATGTGTATATCGTGTGGCAGGCACGAAGATACTCTATGCCCAAGGAAGTCAAGGAAATTTCCTTTACGAAAAGATCCTGGACCGACCGGGAATCGAACCCGTCACCCTCAGCATGGTCATGCTGAATATCCGTGCGTTTACCGCCTCGGCTATATGGGCATACCGAAATGCACCCTTCTTTATTATGCCAAGTGACCTTATGCCAAACGACACAGACCCTTTGTAAGAGTCCTAGATAAGTTCGTTCGACCAATTTATTGGAGTTCTCCTCATAATGACAACATGTCTACTTGAGGGTTTCAAATAAAGAGCTCATGGCTTATGTGGAAATATGATAAGTTGAGTTTTGAAAGCATTTGGAGATCCCCTGTTTTGATTTTTGAATACAACCGGAACACTATAGTCATGGCACAGAAGGAAGAAACGCAAAGGGCAGCAGGACGAATTCAGTTGGTCTACTTACCGGCTGAGGTAGACTGATGTACCGTATCACGAATCCCGCTCCGATCAGGAACACATCCCGGAACAGAATCATCCCGGTCAGCCACAGTGGCAGCAGTTCGGCGTAGCTCATGGAAATCACCAGCGATCCGACCAGAATCTTGTCCGCCATCGGATCCAGGAACGAGCCCAGCCGACTGGCCTGACTGGGCCAGTTGCGAGCGATGAAACCATCCGCCATGTCGGTCAGTCCTGCCACCACCAGCATTCCCATGGCCAGTCGGAAGTCCGATTGCACAATAACGTACCCCAAATAAGGGGACATCACAATCCTTCCGACGCACAGCAGGTTCGGAATCGTGGCCACATTCTCCCTCTCGATTACCTCCTCCACCCGTTCCTTCACCTTGTCCTTGCGGTCGCGGATGTCCTGGATGATCACCTTTTTCTTCTCCTGCAGCAACTGTTTGTTCTTCTCCAGGACATTGTGCAAAATCTCCCTTCCTTCGACAGATTTGATCTGGAAGTCTTCCTTCTTGAGCGACGAGGAAAAGCACTTGTAGAAAGGCGCGTTGGGCGGAGGGCCAAGCAGACGGTGTCCCCCGTCGCCACCCCGGTTCTGATGGTACAGACAGGCCGGACTCAGAAATGCACACCGGAAGAGCAACCTACGACGGGCGGTTCCGGTCAAAACCCGGCTCGCAATCGTAGATGGAATGCGCTGCAGCAGTGTCCCATTGCTGCCGGCTGAGAGCAGCAGCCTTCCCGGCAGCTGGCAAACAGAGTTGACGAGCATCCCGCGGGGTTTCTAGTCCCAGAAATCGCAATTTTATTATCGTCGTCTGTCGAAGCGCAAATTCAATGTTTTTGTTATGGTTTTGTTGTGCAAGTTGTTGGCGAAAACTACAACTGGGATTTGGAAGGAAATTTCCCATCAATATCCGTCCCTTTTGAATCGAATTTCATACCAACCATTTTTCCTGTATCTCGCGCAGGTTTACGGCTCATTCGGAACCGAATTTTGGGGCCAATTCGTGGTGTTTTGGTGCGAAAAACAGCCGGACACTTTTGCTGCTGCTGCTGCTGCTGGTGATTTTACATAATTTTCCGTGAACAACAATCATCATCGGGTCGGCGAACGGAAGAAGAAGCAGTTACGAAAGACGGGAGAAACTGTCAGGGAAGGGTGATGACGTTTGTGATAAGATGCTCGGCACATGCAGCATGGGCCATGCAGGGGAAAAGTTACACACATAAATTAGGTACATCAAAATAGGGTATTATCTACGATTCGTTGCGTGAATTTCGTCATTACAGCGGTACCTCGAGCGGTACAAATGGAGATTGAAAAAGGTCGTTTTTGCGTGGCATAATTTGTGTATCACCCTTTAGCTGGCAGCGATATCAATCACTGCTTGCGGAGTGGAACAAAAGCCTGTGTTTAATTGGTCGTCTTCAACAGGTTATGGGCCCAGGGACACCCTGGTGGTTGATCGGGAAACGAGGTGACCAAGATGCGGTACATTCCAAGGAACGGTGACTAGGCCGATATCCGATGAAGTATCCCAACAGACGATGCGACTTGGTGTCAATAATGTTGAAAAATATGATGTGAGTTAGTGGATGCCCGGACCGTCCGACCTAAACTTCTTGTAATTATTACTGTGGAAATCTCCACCAGACGTAATCATTACAAGTGCCTTTCTAGGCAACCAAGGCGGACAATAACGATCAAAGAATGGAACAAATATTGTGGAAATCTCCACCGGAAATACTTGTCCCAGGACCCTTTCAGAAGACGAGAGTTCTTTCAGAGAGTAAACTCTCAATACAAAATGTGTTCTTTCAGAACGTTTATTATAACTTACCAAAGTAAGCTGGCATATCAGCGTGAGCGCCTGAATCAATTAATAGATCTGAAAGCTACATCAGCCATGCCCTGCCACTAAATGCATGACGACCTAACTACTCTATCGATGCATAAGCCTGGTCGCACATCAGTGCATTTGTGTGCGTGAGCACTCCTAACACTTCCGCCATCTCTCTGACAGTTGGCTTTTTAAGGCCGCACGGGACGACGTGTAATTTTTCCTATCTTCCCTCTCTTTCTAACAATTTGCCTCGCGATTTTGAAGAAGCAAATATCAATTTCCACTGCACTGACGTAGCTGAAACTTTAGTCGATTGTGCGCCACAAGTGAGCAAATGAACGATCAAATTTCTAGTCAATAATATGAAGTAGAAGTTGAGATTTGCATCTTACTAACAACAGAGCAATGGCGGACGATTCAACCACCGTCCCGTCCGGCCTTAACTCCTGTAAACAACCCGGGCCACGTGGTCACTGCCAGCATGGCACTGACAGCATTTTCCTACACTGAGAGTAAAATGGTTTTGAAATTAAGAAATGCTAATTTCAACAAATAATCGTTGTGGTTCTGAGAGGCGATGAGAGGACCAGCGCTCGTTCACTCGTTAAAAATCTAGTACCTTGAGGTACCTACGCTGAGAACTGAAGGAATCGAAGCAAGGCGATGCTGGCTGATCGGTGAACGCATGAACTAGATGGTTCTCAGCGATTTCAGAGGAAGTTCGAGACACTGAACTGGTAGCGATATCTTCGGCGTTATCAGTCAGTGCCTGCGGATTGGAACAGAAGCTTCCCTGTGTTATTTGTCGTTTCCAACACTAACTTCTTCAATGCTTCATCTGCTGCATCCGCCGAGTCCTGGATAAAACTGTAGTTGGAACTTTCCAGGTTGAGACAGAATATGGCCAGCGCTCGCATCTTGGCATCTTTTGCTACGATTTCGCTTTCCGCAAGTTCAACTGGCATCCATATCGAATCAAAATAATCCTCATCGCAAATACCCATGTTCAATATTTCTTGCGCCTCTTCAGCTTCTCTATAACCAGCATCGCTTCAGATCCAGTCTTTACATGAACGCTTCGGGCTTTGCTACGACTTGGGTTTCCGCTGTCGGGCTGTTTTTCACGTGGTTTTTCAGAACTTCCTCCATTCGCTGGCATATTACTTTTCTGATAATCTTCCGATTACGATCTGGGCCCATAACTTATAGAAGGCCTTGAGAAAAACACGTGCACAAATCAACAACTTAGGTATCTATGGTCGTCGCGTTGCCAGGGTCAGTCGCAGGTTACTAAACATCAAGTTCAAATGTTATACAGCATTATGCTGTATAAATCCGTCATAATGGTGCTTTTTATAATAGTGATTTTTAGTTGAGGTCGGGGATGATGATATCTGGTAATAGTTCACGGTGCTCCATTTACCGTTATTATAAAATAAAATATACCATCAAAACCTGAAACGCCATTCTCTTTATTTATCTATCCTACACCTCTGGACAATTTTTTAAAATCATCGTTGGGCGAAATTTTGAGTTACGCCCTTTTAAAGGGCCTAACCTCTAAAAAATCGAGTTTTCTATAGAATAACACCACATTTAATAACAGAATCATGAATTAAAGGCATCAATAACAGAAATTATCATGAACAACATTGAAATTTGGTAGTATGCATCCATATGAATATCGGTGGAGTGCATTTTGTATCAAAATTTGTCATTACGTCAATATGTATACGGTAGAAGTTCTTAGGGCCTATAGAAAACAAACATTACATTGGTGTAACAAATTCAAATACAAGTATATTGTATTGTGATTCTATATGTCAATAGATGTTCATATTACTCTCCGTCAAGGCGATAGTATTTGCATGCTCAGCAGCAACATTTCAAAAGGACGTAACTGATCTTCAACACAATATCTTCTCCCATAGCAGATCGAATCTCATCTTTCCCAGGACACCAACAACCACTATCGGAAAGAATTACATTGCCTCCGTCCAGTAGTGGTTGTACATTGCATCGGAGAGATAACGGTTTGGTTTCGGCAAGCAGTTTCGCCATTTCGAAATGTTAGCACCAAGCGTATATTCTCTATACAGCAAATCTGCCTTAAACACAATAGTCAAAATTTGTCAAGAATATTTAATATGAGCAACCACAAGTTAGACAAAAAGAAATATGTCTATGTGCCACATATCTTAAGTTATAAGAATAGAATTTCAAAACATCGAAAGGCCAAAAGACAAAAATTCGGAACAGGCAACAAATAATCAAACATAATATTCTGGGTGAAAATTCTTTCTTCTTTTGAAATATGTAGGTAAGACCTTTTGTCCCTACTAATTTAACTTTTCTTCGAGCTATTGTATTTCATTTTTTATTTCATTCCTGGAGCAACATTTGAGAAGGGCCCAACAGGATTTGTACCTTTTTTCGGAATCGCTTCGAGGGCCTTACAGCAGCCCACCCACGCAAATGAACACCGTTATCCGAAAGACCGATGTTTGCTCTATCTGAAAACTGTCTTAGTTTGTGTGAATAAGTTGATGGGGGCTCAGGAGCGACGTGTGAAGTCATTTTTTACCAATGCTTGTATGCCCTTTTCAAATGTTGCTCTAGATTTGTACGATTTATCTTTTCAGCTTCAGCATTTCAGAAGGGCGTAACTAGTTGATGATACGGCTCCTTCTTCTATGGATGTAGATTGCATGTCACCCGGCTTATGTAAGCCATCGAAAGAGGAGCATTCTTTTTGTCTAGAAGTGCCACGCCACAGCTTTGAAAAAAGGTGTTTTTTTTGGAAAGTAGTTACGCGTTCTTGAAATGTTGAGGCTGAGAGGACAAAATATAGAAATGCAAAAAAATCGAAGACAATATTGCGCGTTTCGCCGTAGATTATCGCACAAAAATGTTCAAAATCGCTAATAGATCGTCGCCAGTACATCATATCGAGTCCGTGTCTTCTACAATAAATGCGGAAAATTGCTATTGATTGACCGCGCAGAAGACACTGAAACGATTAAATGTATCCACGCATATTTATTTACGTTTTTGCATAACTTTCCGCGCTAATTTTTCTTGTAATGTATAGTAGGTCGAAAAAAATAAAGTTAGTAGGGACAAAAGGTCTTATATTAAAAAAAAGAAAGAATTTTCTTGCAGCATTTTATGTGTGATTATTTGAAGCCTGATTCAACTTTTTGTTTTGGCCTTTCAATGTTTTGGTTTTCTATACTTTTACCTTAAGCCGTTCGGCACACAGACATATTTCTTTTTGTTTCGTTTGTGGTTGCTCATATTTGACTTTTGTTTTTAAAGCAGATTTTCTGTATAGAGAGTCATATATCGGTGCTTACATTTCAAAATGGCGAAACTGCTTGCCGAAACCAAACCTTTATCTCTCCGTTGCAATGTACAACCACTACTGGACGGAGGAAATGCAATTCTTTCCGATAGTGGTTGTTGGTGTCCTGAGAAAGTGAGATACGATCTACAGCTATGGGAGAAGATATTGTTTTAAAAATCAGTTACGTCCTTTTGAAATGTTGGTGCTGATATGCATGTGTATACTATCGCTATGACTGACAGTAATATGAACTTCTATTGACATGTGGAATCACAATACAATATACTTTTAATTGAATTTGTTACACCAATGTAATGTTTGTTTTCTATAGGCCCTAAGAACTTCTACCGTATATTGACGTAATGACAAATTTTGATACAAAATGCACTCCACCGATATTCATATGGATGCATACTACCAAATTTCAATGTTGTTCATGATAACTTCTGTTATTGATGCCTTTAATTCATGATTCTGTTATTAAATGTGGTGTTATTCTATAGAAAACTCGATTTTTTAGAGGTTAGGCCCTTTAAAAGGGCGTAACTCAAAATTTCGCCCAACGATGATTTTAAAAATGTGTCCAGAGGTGTAGGATAGATAAATAAAGAGAATGGCGTTTCAGGTTTTGATGGTATATTTTATTTTATAATAACGGTAAATGGAGCACCGTGAGTTCCAATCGAAATAACACACAACTCACATTAAATTGCTCCAAATATTTCAATATATGTTAAGGTTTATTTCTTTCTGGCTATGCTATGTTGTTTTGTTTGTTTACTGTAGCCAGCTAGTACAGCTTCTCGCTGTAACAACATACAACATTATTCTGTATGTGAGTGGTTTTCAAACATTTTCATCATGTGTTAAGGGTGTTGACAGTAGTATTAACAACGGGACACTTCTTTTCGTCAATATTCGTTTTTTTTTTCTTATCGTTTTCTTTGGTAAGGCTGTTCTATTAAGGCGCGGACCGTTTTACGAAGTTGGAAGAAACAACTAACGTGTCGCAGTTGCTCTGAAACATTTCGTTAAATGATCCTTTGGTCGATGTACTTTTTTGTTGTTGTCTGAATCGTGAATACATTTATCGCTTGAAAACTTGTCTTGTTTGGGTAATCTTACGTAGTTTTTTAAAGGTTAGATTTCAAATTTCGGTTCACAGTTTGATCAATCTCGCTAAGATGTTTTCTTTGGTTACTTAAACGATTCAATTCAATGGCACCTAACTCTAACGAATTGTAACTTTATGGAAACAAAAATTCAACATATCAATTTATCCTACCCTTAACCGAAACAGGTAAAACTTTGGTTTGCTTTCTTTGTACAAAGGTTCTAAAAACTGGATTAAGATAAATGGTAAACTATTGGTTTTGGAACTGATATCCGATACTCATCGTTGGATAGTTTCAAGTAATGTTGATAGACTAATCTGTTGATAGTTTTAGTTACGTCAAGTATTTTCTTTAATTCTTTATTCATTATCTCGCACATTCTTCCTAGCTTCACAACCACTTTGTCCAAAAATACGCTTCTCACTGCTCGCAGTTTCTCACTGTTCTCCCAAAATCTTAGACCCTAATCCTATTCTACGAGAAACAATCAATTGGAATTCAACAGGGGTGTGAGGGACTTTTGCGTTTTTCTTCTTCTGATCGATCATTAACGGTTACAAAATGTTTGCTTTCTTCCTTATTTGGTTTTGGTTAGTGTTTTTGTGTGAGTGTACTTACGACTATTGGCAGTATTCTTCTCAGTTGACAATGTAAGGATGTATTATCTATAAAATGTGAGGAATTTTGAGGCTAATTCCGTACAAATCTAGGTTCCAAATTTTAAAACTTGCTGAATTTGACTCTCGATTTGCTGTTTCTGTTATCAATAATCGAGAGATTGGTTCTATTGCTTGGTATTGGTATATTTTGTTCAGTGAATTTGTCGAGTTTGGTGTCATTTGAGAGAAAAGTGATGGAGGATGGTTGAAGGGGAGTGCGTTCCAGCGCACAACAACTAAAAATGGTCTAATTTTACAGGAAAAAGTACATTCAGGGTTTGTGGGATTAAAAGTTTGGTTTTAAAACTAAATCATATTCAAGATCGAGTGCAGGTAGGAATTAAACAAATTGACCTTTATCGAATGACAGTTGGTTTGACAGATTGACGTTCACACAACAGATGTCAAATGACTTGATCCCTACCGGAAACCGAACATGATTACGAATACACTGATAAAAAACATCATTCCGATTCAATAGGATTGATTGTTTGATTTTTTTCCAACGTCTAATAAACATAAAAGACTACAGTTTTACCAAGGATGTATAAATTCAGAGGACTGATGTTTGTTTTGACATTTTAAACTCCCAAAGGTACTTTTTCTGTTAAATTCATGTTTGAAACTCGATTTAACAAGAGAACACTCTTCTTTAAAACTGCGCGCAAAGAGGTGACTCTATAAATGGTTGTAATTTTGTAACTAAATAAAAAGAATAACACTTTTCTAGGGTTTGGTAACACATGATATCGTTGTTTCAAGATTTAACACTGTCCGTTCTTTTGTTGTTACAACAATATTCAATTGACAGACGATGATTGTAGCTGAACATGTTTAGAAAATCCATCCGGAAGGCATCCAAGTAGCCTTCGTCTTGTTCGTCAAAAGTTTCCAAGTATTTCACGGCCTACTATAAACATTTGTGGATAGAGTGTGTGCATGGCTTACTTGTAGAGTTGTGGTGCTCCAAAAGTGAATGAGTGACCTCGGTGAGGTTTGTGTTTATGTGACTTTTGTTTTAGAAAAATGCTTTACAATTAGTGAATCTGTTCGTACAACTTTTCTTCTATCCCTATGGCAATAGCTACACACTAGAAAATTAAGATTTTCAGGAAGATTGTGACCCTATAAAACCACCAGGAACCGGCGCGCTGATCCCCGTTTAAGTTATGGGCCCATAACTTCACACGGCGGTCAACCCGCGGACAGCTCCCACCATACGCTACCTACTGTTCTAACCATTTACAAACACAAAATCTCAGAAAGATGAATCCAGAACAGCGAACGAATCCGGTAGAAGGACGGCATACTCGACGGTGCGCTCCTCATCCTCCAGTGGCGAAGCCGGAAATGGTTCCACTGCGGTTACGGCACGTACACTGGGCGGTGCACGCCGTGACGAACGGGACCGCAACCGGCGAGGTCGCTCGTACAGACCTTCCCCAATTGCCGTCACGCCACCTCCACCCCCATCCGAGTCGTCGTTATCCCTCTCGTCGTCTCCTTCGTGTTCCAGCTCATCCTCCTCGGTACCATCGGCTGACTGGTCCAGCTCCTCCTGTAAATGAAACCACGGCCACCGTCGGACAGAGAGTTCCGAAACAATACGGAATGGAATCAGTGCTCGGTAGAATTCCGATTTCTGCGGTACTCGATCGCATTCAACGGTTCAATCAACGGTCCGTAGTTGACACGTGTGAAGGCAATCGCGTCCGCCATGTTTTTTTTTTCTCAGTTGTCAAAAATTACACTAAGTGAAATCGGAATGAGAAATAAGCAAAATGGTGAAGCGAAATTTTGATCGGTGTGGAATAATGAAAAATGTGCTCTTCATATGATAAGGTATATGGTTGAATGCATCAGTTGGTAGAAATGAGGAGGAATAGTTTCTGGAAAATGAAGACGGTTGACGTTTCTGCTCAGCTGCTGCTGCCGCTGCCTTTTGTCACCATGTCCTAGGGAAATTATAAATAATACAATATCCAACAGCCAATTTGTCGATGTGGGTATGTCCATTGTTTCAACTACACAATATTCGAGTCTGAATTTGATCTAGTGCAAATGTGGAGAGTATTTCGCAGTACAGCTAAATCAGATATATTTGAATAAACATGCCGATATTTTTATGTTACAATTGTGTTAGGTGTAGTATAAATTTAACTCTAGGACAATTTTTGCAAGGATAAATTTGGGCTTGTTTTTATACGAAATGGTATTTTTCTTGCAAAAACTGACAAAAAATAAAGATGTTTAAATTGGAAACATGCATTCAACCAATTTCGACAGCACGAATGGAGATGATTGGTTAACTGAGTTTTGAACAAAAAAGAAATCCCACAACTTTTCTTAAGCGCATCGTTTCATAAAACAGGGAAGAGAAAATCTCTGGTAATACTGTTAGCAGCTTTAATTGCCTACACTTCTTCTTCTTCTTTATGGCTCGACGTCCGCACTTGGCCTTGGCCTGCCTCGTTTCAACTTAGTGTTCTTTGAGCACTTCCACAGTTATTAATTGAAGGGCTTTCTTTGCCTGCCATTGCATGAATTTGTATATTGTTAGGGAAGTACAATGATACTCTATTCCCAGGGAGTCGAGAAAATTTTCCCTACCGGAACGGGAATCGAACCCGCCGTCTCCGGATTGGCGATCCAAAGCCTTAACCACTACGCTAACTGGAGACTGAGTAGTCTCTGATTGCATTAACAGTTGAAGCTTAGGCTCCCATGCCCCACCAGCTAGATAACTGGGTTTCGCAAACTAAGCATTATTTGTGGCAACACTTTGAGCGGCATGATGGAACTATGCCGAGCGCGCTAAGTATTATTAGACCACTAATGTAGTTGCATGAAGTGGGTGACGAGGTACATACGTATCATTACAGCGTGGTTAACCGTTATTGCAATATTGAGGCATAACAACTCACGAGAAAACTGTCAAGATCGATTTAAGTATAAGTTAGGTTAAACAGCGAACCCACAGACGAACCTATATTAGAATTTCTTTCAGTATTCAGTCCAGTCCATATGTTAAAGATGGCTCTACGTCAAAGATAAAGTTTGTCAATCGTATTCCTCTCATCGCACTCTACATACCTAGCCCGCCATATCTCTTGGATCTATTGACTTTAAATTGATGTTTCAACTTAGTCACTTTTTTTCTTTCCTTTCCTTTGCATCAAAAAAGTCACAAACATCAACAAAACAAAGCACGAAAAAAATCTAAAACTGAATAAATAATTAAAAATGCACGGAAATATAATGTTTCGGAAAAGTGAATGGTTCAAACGTAAGAAAAACAGTATAATAAATTGTTACATAAAAATAGATTGTAAATGTATAGTAGATACAATGTGCGAAGCTTTTAGCGAACCATTTCCTTACAATATACATTATTGTAGCTGGTACACTGTATGGTGCAGGAATGGTTTTCACCAAACACCCTATGGTTAGTTTTTATCCGGGTTGACATGCGTTTGTTGCGCAGCACCTTTGTAACCAACATGCACCGCTTAGGATAAAGCGTTTGTTTTTCGGCGTGATCCGATTTTTATACCCTGGAGGTGAACAAGGTGACTGCAGTTGGCAAGATCAGATTAGGCTGTACTTCGAGCAAAGACACAAGTCGTGGGCGTGTAAAGGCTCCGACAAGAGCAAACTCTAAAGGAAGTGCGGAATTGAGGGCCATATCACCAAGGAGTTCCACTCGGCATCAACATGCCTGGTTTTTTTTCCCAATCTGAGAAATTATTCTCTAAATGCTTGGCAAATCAATTGGAATTCTAGTGATAAAGGGCGATGGTGTCATTCAATATGTCCCAAGGTGAATCATTTTCATTTGGGGAGTAGAAATTTCATTTGTGCTTTTTCGAGATTGATATCCAATCATTATATTTGTAATAGTCATTTGTATCGTATCAACATTGTAGATTCAAACTTATGCGAATGTGACTTATCGTATGCAGACATTGATCACATTATAATTAATTGTTCTCGGTTTATTGCACCGAGGAATATATTATTTGATAGCCTAATTGCAGCAGGTTTTCCAATTCCTGTATCTATACGGGATATTTTGGGCTTAAAAAATGAACATTTATTGAAACTTTTGTTCAAATTTCTAAATGAGATTGCCTATTTTGTTTGATACTGTTCCCCTTTTTTTGGTATTCTTTATTATCAGCCTTGAAGATTCGTTTCAGATGACTCCTTGACCCCTCCCCCTCCCCCATCAGGATTTCTGGATTTCCGGAGACTCGTTTTACGATTTGGCATGCTGTCCTCTTTCAAGATAGCGGCTCCGTTATGGTTCACTGCCGTGTGAGCCTTTAGTTTTAAGTTATTTTTATAATGTTATTTGAAAAGAAAAAGAGGTTTTGTGCCTCTTTGAGAAAGATTTCGTTTTTGAAATGTCGAAATCAATCAAAGGGGTTTTCCCTGATATATGTTGCCCTTATTGGCATTTACCAGATTAGCTGGTATGTCATAAACATACAGAAAAAACTTGTAGTTAGAAGACACAGATTGTTGCTAATTGACAAATTGAGAGATGAATTTTTGAAAAAAAAATCGCGTTCTGGTGGGATTCGGACCCACGACCCCGTATTCGCTAGACCGGTGCTTTAGCCAACTAAGCCACAGAACGGGTTCAGTTTGGCTTTCTATTCCGCAGAATTATTACCTGTTCTGTGGCTTAGTTGGTTAAAACACCGGTCTAGCGAATACGGGGTCGTGGGTTCGAATCCCACCAGAACGCGATTTTTTCAAAAATTCATCTCTCAATTTATCAATTAGCAACAATCTGTGTCTTCTAACTACAAGTTTTTCTGTGTTAGTTTTTCCCTCTTTCTAAATTTCAAGTTAAAATAAACAATAACAATAACATGCCTGATTTGCATGGCGAATAAGGGTCACACGACGAGCTGACCTTAATATCCAGGTACACAAGGAGGTCGAATCAATATACGATACAGCGCCCGTTCGCTCGTTGCAAAATGTTTACATTGCAACGAGCGAATGCCATTCGCTAATTGCATCGTCACTTTGACACTAAAGTGCATCGAAATGCACTGCCAGCATGACTGACAGCACAAGCTTGACATTCACGCTAACGCCGCTCAGCACTAAAGTGCATAAATTCCAGACTACACCAAAAATGTGTAACCCTTGCACATTCACAAAATCAACTCCTGTGTGCACATTTTTGTGTGGTCTGGAAATTATGCACTTATGAGTAGGGCTTACACATTCTAGGTGCTGAGTGGTTTTAGCGTGTTTGATCGCTTTTTAATTGTAAACACGTGTCAAATATTGCAATTAGCGGACTTGCAACGAAAAAGCGTTGCAATTAACGGATTTGCAACGAGCGAGCGGGCGCTGTAATGCAGGTTACACAGCTAAATAACCTGACACACTGTTAAGCCGCACACAAATTGCTGTTGCAGTCAGTTTAGATGTCTAGTGCAGACATTAGGCAGCATCCATTTATTACGCAACGCTGAAATCGACATTTTTAGACCCCCCCTCCCCCCTCCGTAACGCTTTTTTGTATGAAAATCTTAATTTTTTTGTATGGAGCGTAACGCTTGGCCATACTCCACCCCTCCCCCTAGAGCGTTACGTAATTTGTGGACGGCGCCTTACCCTACTATCGTACCTGAACCGCATCCTTCCCGATAAAGGGAACTGGGTAGAGGATAAGGCCAAGCTCGATCTGTGCAACCGGTCGTTTCCCGATCCAGGAAATAATTTCCAGGCCGCACAAAGGCTTCGCAATAGCAAAGATCAATGGGGTGTATTAATGTAGATGTTATGCCCCACCCAGGTGGCCGATAGATCAGTTCTCAGCAATGCTGGATGCGCTAACAGAATTGAGTACTGTGGTCATCGGCGGACACTCCAACGCCGATCGCGCGATCAACGTGCCACATGGATTAACGCAAGAGGCTGGCTCTACTCGAAGCTATGGCTACACTGAACGTGGTTGTCGCGAGTTTAGCCGAAAAAAAAAACTTACAATAGGAACGGTGCCGAGTCCATCATTAATGTGACCTTCTGGAGCCCAGGTCTAAACCCTAGCTCGGACTGGATGGTCGACACATGCAAAGTGCTTCGAAAATCTCTACAAGACAGCCAACACGACTCCTCGGAGTGATGCCTACAGAGTAGTCATGGCAAAAATGATGGGCGCGTCGTCAGCAGCCTCAGAACCCCTATGGCACATTTGACACGTAGGACGTGAAGAATGCGTTCAACACCACCTAGGAGTCCCAGATAGTCTATGCCGGAGATGGAGTGCTTCGTCCAGAAAAAGGGTGCTAATCTATGACACTGAGAAAGGAGAAAGGAGCTACAACATCACTGCGGGAATACCTCAGGGGTCTATCCCCCAGGTCATGATCGTTGACAAGCTGAAATTCGGTACATTTGTGGCATATGCCCAAGGGCGTAGCCAGCTTTTCGGCCAGGGGGGGGCGAGCACCCTTACACTGAAAATCACTTTTCAGTAACAAGAAGTTCAAATACTTCATCATTTAAAAAAATTAAAGTGAAGTATGAAATATGGGTGATTAACAGGAATGGTTCAATGGAAGAATCATATATTATTTTTATCCTGAGGAATTCCTCAAGATATTGCTTCAGGAATTTCTTAACAAATGCCATCATGAATTAAAATTTATCCAGCAGTTTCTCCAGAAATTTCTTTAATATTTTTCCAGGTTATTTTAATGTAGATATTCCAGCAGAAATAACCTTCGGAAAACTTGCAGTAATTCCGTTGGGAATACCTTCAGAAATTTTTTCAATAATTCCTCCAGAAGTTTTATTACGAATTTCACCATGCATTCTTTTGAGAATTTCCCCAGTAATTCTTTACAAATATCATTCTTAATTCCACCTGAAATCCGTTTGGTAAGCTTCAGAAAATAGTTTAAGAATTTCTCCGTAAATTCTATCAAAAATTCCAATCAAACTAGATTCCTTTCCTTGAGGAATACCCTAAGAAATTGTTGGAGAAATTTCTTCGAAAAATCCTTTCATGAATTCCTTCGGAATTACCGGAAAAAAATCTTTGAAAATTTCTAAAGGAATTCTTCCGGAAATTCCTGGAGGAATATCTTTGGAAGTTGCTAGAGGAATGCATTCGGAAATTTTTAAAAGAATCAATTAAAAAATAATTTTAGGAATTTATTTCGAAAATCCATGAGGAATTCCACCGGAAATTCCTTGACAAATTCTTCAGAAATTTCTTGAGGAATTCCTTCATTTCTAAAGCTCCTTGAGAAATTCCGTAAGACATTCCTTCGAAAGTTCTTCTACGATTTCCTTTAGAAGATTCTTCGGGAATTCCTTGAGGAATTTCTTTGAAATATATTTAGAATATTCCTTGAGGAACTCCTTCGGAGTTTTCGTGAGGAATTCTTCCGAAACTTCCTTGAGGAATACCTTCAAAAATTCTTGGAGGAATTCATCCGAAAATTTCTGTGAGAATTCCTTCCCAAATTCCTGAAGCAATTCTTTCGAAAATATTGAAAAAAAAAATCCACTTAAAGTCTCATGAGATATCCCTTCTGAAATGCCATAAGGAATTTCTTTAAAAATCTTTCAAAACTTCCTTGAAAAAATATTTCGGAAATTCCTGAAGAAACGCTTTTTGTGATTTTTTATTTCCTAGGGGAACTCATTCGGTAATTCTTTGAAGAATTCCTTTAAAAATGCCTTGATAAGGAAAATTCGGAAATTGTTAAAGGAGTTCGTTTGGAGTTTTTTTTTGGCATATGTCTGAAATGTCTTATCGAACACCTTCGGAAATTTCGTGAGAAATTGTTTGATAAGTTCGTTTAGGATTTTTTTCGGTTTTTTTTTTTATAAATCTTTACGAAATTTCTCAAGGAATTCCAGCGAAAGATCCTTCAGAAGTTTCTTCGGAAATTCCTCAAGAAATTCCTTCAAAAATGTATTGCGGAACTCCTACGAAAACTTGATTAACTTGTTCAAACATTCCTTCAGAAACACGTTTGGGAATTATGTGAGAAAATCCTAAGGAAATTTTTTGAGGACAACCGTCAAAATTTTTTGGAGGAATTCATTCGGAAATTTTTGGAGGTATTTCAAGGCAAATCCATAAGAAATTTCTTTGGCAATTCCGGGAGGGATTTCTTTGGAAATTCGTAGAGGAATTCCTTCGGAAGTTCAGGAGAAAATCCTTTGAAAATTCCAGGAGAAATTCCTTTGAAAATTCCTGGAGGAATTTCTTCGGGAAAATCCTGGAGGAATTCCCTCGGAAATTCTTGGAGGAATTCCTTCGAGAATTCGTGGAGGATTTCCTTCGGGAATTCCTGGAGGAATTTCTTCGGAAATTCCTGGAGTAATTCCTTCGGAAATACCTGGAGAAATCCTTCCTGAAATTTCTGGAGGAATTTCTTCGGAAATTCATGGAGGTATTCCTTCAGAAAATCCTTGAGAGATTCCTTCGCAAAAGTCCTGGAGGAATTCCTTCTGAAATTTATGGAGGAACTCCTTCGGAAATTCGTGAAGGATTTCCTGGAGAAATTCTTTCGGAAATTCCTGGTGGAATTCCTTCGGACATTCATGAAAGAATTCCTTCGGAAATTCCGGCAGGAAATCGTTTAAAATTCCAGGTGAAATTCCTTTGAAAATCCCTGGAGGAATTCCACCGGAAATTACTGCAGGAATTCCCTCGGAAATTCCAGGGGGAATTCCTTCGGAAATTGCTGGAAGTTTGCATTCGGAAATTCCTGAAGGAATTCCTTCGGAAATTTATGAAGGAATTCCTTCGGAAATTCCAGGAGGTATTCCATCGGAAATTGCAGAAGGATTTTCTTTGAAAATTCCTGGAGGATCTCCTTCGGAAATTCCTGGAGGATTTCCTCCAGAAATTTCTTAAAAAAATCATTCGGAAATTCATGGAGGAATTTCTCAGGAAATTTCAGGAGGAATTCCTTAAAAATTTCGTGGAGGAATTTTTCAGAAATTCGTGAATGAATTCTTTCGAAAAATTCATGGAGGAATTCCTTCGGTATTTCCTGGAGGAATTCCTCCGGAAATTCCTCGAGGAATTTCTTCGGAAATTCGTGGAGGGATTCCGTCGGAAAATTTCTGGAGGAATTCCTTTGGAAATTCATGTAGGAATTCCTACGGAAAATTCTTTAGAAATTCCTTCGCAAAATTCCTGTAGGAATTCATTCGGAAATTCATGGAGGAATTCCTTCGGACATTCATGGAGGAATTCCTCCGGAAATTCCAGGAGGGCATCCTTTAAAAATTCCAAGTGGAATTCCTTTGAAAATTCCCAGAAGAATTTCTTCGGAAATTCTTGGAGGAATTCCTTCGGAAATTCCTCGAGGAATTTCTCCAGAAATTCGTAGAAGAATTCCGTCGGAAAATTTCTGGAGGAATTCCTTCGGAAATTCATGGAGGCATTCCTACGGAAAATCCTTTAGAAATTCCTTCGAAAATTCATGGAAGGATTTCTTCGGACATTCATAGAGGAATTCTTTCGGAAATTCCAGGAGGAAATCCTTTGAAAATTCCAAGAGGAATTCCCTTGAAAATTCCTGGAAGAATTCCTTCGGAAATTCCTGGAGGAATTCCTCCGGAAATTCCTAGAGTAATTCCTCCAGAAATTTTTGGAGGAATTTTTCCGAAATTTCCTGAAGGAATTTCCCTCGGAAGTTCCTGGAGGATTTCCCTCGGAAATTCCTGGAGGAATTGCCATGGAAATTCCTGGAGAAATTCTCTCGGAAATACATGGAGGAATTCTTTCGGAAAATCCTGAAGGAATTCCTTCGCAAAATTCCTGGTGGAATTACATCGGAAACTCATAGAGAAATTCTTTTGGAAATTTCCAAAGGAATTTCTCCGGGAATTTCCGACAGGAATTTCCTGGAATTTCTGAAGGAATTCTTCCTGGAATTTCCAAAAAAAAATCCATCAGGAATTTCCAAAAGAGTTTTTGCAGGAATTTCCGAAGGAATTTCCAAAGGAATTCCTGTAGGAATTTCCAATGGAATTTCTCCGGGAATTAAAAAGAAAATCCTCCAAGAATATCCGAAGGAATTCCTCAAGGAATTTCCGAAATAATTGCTCCACGAATTTAAAAAGGAATGCATCCGAGAGATCCCGGAGGGATTTTTCCAGGAATTTCCGAAGAAATTTCCCTAAGAATTTCCGAAAAAAATCCTGCAGGAAATTCCAAAGGAATTCCTCCATGAATCTTTAAACGAATTCGTCCGCCAATTTCCGAAGAAATGCCTCCCGGAATTTCCAAAAGAATTCCTCCAGGAATTTTTGAAGGAATTCCTAACGGAATTTGTAAAGGAATTCCTCCATGAATTTTCGAGGGAATTCCTCTTGGAATTTCCAAAAATAAAATCCAAAAAGACTTTCCGAAAAAAAATTCTCCAGGAATTTCCGAAGGAATTCTTCCAGTCATTTCCGAAGAAATTATTCCAGCAATTTCCGAAGGAATTCCTCCTAGAATTTCCAAAGGAATTCGTCCAGTAAATTCCGAAGGAATTCCTCCAGGAATCATAAAAAGCATTCCTCTAAGAAGTTTAGAATGATTTTTTTCCAGGAATGTCCTAAGCAATTCATCCAAGGATTTTCTCAGGAATTTCTCTATAGATTTCTGAAAGAATTCCTCCAGAAATTTCGGGAGGTATTAATCCAAGATTTTTCGAGGGAACTCCCCAAGGAATTTCCGAAGGAATTCCTCCAGAAATTTCCGAAGGAATGCCTTCAGGAATTTCCGAACGAATTCCTTCAGGAATTTTCGAAGGAATTCCTTCAAGAATTTCCGGAGGAATTCTTCCAGGAATTTGCGAAGGGATTCCTCCAAGAATTTTGAAAGGAATTTCTTCTGGATTTTTTTAAGGAATTCCTCCAGGATTTTTTGAAGGAATTGCTTCAGGAATTTCCGAAGCAATTCTTCCCGGAATTTCCGAAAGAATTCCTCCAGGAATCTCCAAAGGAATTCGTCCAGCAATTTCCGAAGGAATTCCTCCCAGAATTTCTGAAAGAATTCCTCCAGAAATTTTCAAAAGTATTCATCCAAGATTTTTCGAAGGACCTCGCAAAAGAATTTTCGATGGAATTCCTCCAGTAATTTCCGAACGAAGTCCTTCAGGAATTTCCGATGGAATTTATTCAGAAATTTCCGAAGGAATTCCTCCAGGATTTTGCGAAGGGATTCCTCCAAGAATTTTGGAACGAATTCCTCCAGGAATTTCCAATGGAACTCGTCCAGCAATTTCCGATGGAATTCCTTCAGGAATTTCCGAAAGAAATTCCAAATGAATTCCTCCGGGAATCTCCAAAGGAATTCGTCCAGCAATTTCCGAAGGAATTCCTCCCGAAATTTCTGAAAGAATTCCTCCAGGAATTTCCAAATGAATTCCTCCTGAAATTTCCGAAGGGATTCCTCCAGGAATTCCGCTAGGAATTTCCGAAGGGATTCTTGCAAAAATTTCCAAAAAAAATCCAAAAATTATTTCCGAAAAAAAACGTCCACGACTTTCCGAAGAAATTCCTCCAGGACTTTCCGAAGAAATTCCTCCAGGACTTTCCGAAGGAATTCCACCAGGAATTTTCAATGACATTCGTCCAGCAATTTCCGAAGGAATTCCTCCAGGAATTTCCGAAGGAATTGCTCCAGCAATTTCCGAAGGAATCCTTCAGGAATTTCCGAAAGAAATTTCTTCATGAATTTCCGAAGGAATTCCTTCTGGAATTTCCTATGGAAATCTTCCAGGAATTTGCGAAGGGATTCCTCCAGGAATTTAGGATGGAATTCCTTCGGGAATTTCCAAAGGAATGCCTCCAGGTATTTCCAAAGGAAAACCCTCAGGAATTTTCGAAGATATTCCTCCAAGAATTTCCGATGGAATTCCTGCATACATTAAAAAATATACGAGGATGCAGGAGAATTTTATTTTTACTAGTCAAAAACAGTTCTGATCATCTAAGTTTATCGGTTAAGTTAGAATATATTTGCTCGGTCAGGGGGGGGCCACGGCCCCCCCCTGCCCCCCTCTGGCTACGCCCTTGCATATGCCTGCAAAACGGCAAGCATGGTGATTATGGCACTGTCGAAGATGATGTCAAATAGCTCGGCAATTATCTTGTACAAGCGTAAGCAACTCGCGACAGTGGCAGTCTCTTCAACACAAATCATGATAATGGCAGTATGAAATGATAGTTTCGCAATGCAGAACCGGAAGTGTGAAGATGTAGAGATATTGATTTTCGAAGGTGTTGCAGAGAGTTTCAGAGGATTTTCGTCAGATTTCAGAGGTGCTGCAAGTGTGTTTTCGGTGGTTTCGGAGGGTCTCAGGCGCGTTACATGAGGTCCGAAGGGTTTTCGAAGGAGTTTCAGAAGATTTTCGTCGGATTTCATAGGCGTAACGGAGGGTCTCAGGTTAAACTTCCTAGGTTGTTAGGCTAGACGCAGCAATATACGTTCAGCTAGCCTCTCTGGGTCATACTGATCCTAACATCCTATTAGGGTTAAGGGCAGGCGTTTCGGAGGGTCTCAAGTACGTTACATGAGGGTTCGAGGAGGGTTAAGGTTGAAGGATTCGTCATTGATATTATCGTCATCATTGAAATTTTGAAAGCAGTTTTCTCGTGCACAACACAAATATTTGTTATGAAAATGTATTCACTGCATTCCATTTTCCATCTGGAACGCGGTGAATACATTTTCATTACGAACATTTGTGTTTTGAATGAGAAAACTGCTTTTTGAATTTCAATGATTACGATGATATCAATGACGAATACTTCAACCTTAATAGGAATTTTGGAGGCATTTCAGGAAGCTTCCGAGCATTTTCGTTGGGTTTCAGAGACGTTTTTGAGCGTTTTTGGGGGCCTTGAAAAGTCTCAAGTGCGTTACGTGGGTCCGACCCTTGAAAATCGTTGAAACGCCACTGAAATCCATTGAATCGCCCCTGAAATCTGCAAAATTCTATTGAAATGCCCTTGTAATCTATTTGAATTGCCCCTGAAACCGCTTTGATATAAGGGTGCTCCTGACCCCCCCCCCTCTCTTTATACAACCATAACCTGAAGTGCCTCACCCCTGGAACCTCCGTTATCCCTTTGAAACGCCTTTGAAATCATAATCATTTTGAAATGCCCCCAAAACCTCTTGAAATACTTTTAAAAAGCTCCAACAACTCCCTGAACCGCACCTGAACACCGTTCCGTTTCAAAGGTTCCTCTGAAACTGAAACCCTGATACTCTCTGACGTGCCTCCAAAATGCATTGAAACCCCTTGCACCGCTCTTTAAAAGGTCTTGAGATACCCCTCCCCTGGACCGCCCTCACGACCCCTTGAAACCCCCCTAATGCTATTGAAACGTCCCTGAAATCCCCGTAATCCCATACCAACCCGTAAACCCAAATACCAACGAAACCTGACGGAACGCCCTAAAGCTCCTGAAATTCCCTGAAACAACCCCCTGCAACGGCCCCGAAGTTCCTCGAAACCCCCTTTTTGGGCTCACTGGGAACATTCTGGAAATTCCCATAAAATTCTCATGAAAGCCCTGACGTTTTTCGATTTATGGACCCTCAGCCAATAATATGAGAGGCTAGATGTCTCGCTAGATGTATTGCAATTTGTTACCTTGTAACAAACAAAAAATCTGGAAATTAATGGAGAAAACTGGATGACCCGCGTGTGTATGTGTGTTTTTGATTATTCGTCCCTCAACAACTGGATGATCCGCGGGATGACCGTTCGTTCCACCTCTTCTCGTACTTGGTCAACTCTGATGGAGATGCATGGTATCTTCTTATTTTGTCTGGGTTTGCTGCATTCAAAATCACTCACATATTTTACTACATTTAATGTATGGTATGAAAACAAGTTGGTAAAGGTAGGTCTAGTAGGGGAAGGTGGAGTAAAATGCACCCCCTTAACGATCCTGATCAAATAACTAATAATATGCTGATGATGGGCGCCTTGTGTTTTGCAAGACAGTTTATTTGACCAACATTTGTCCCTACGTTTCAGAGGTTGAAAAACTATCGGGGACAAGACGCACCTTGAGGTGGGGCAAAACGACCTCTGGAATTTTGCCGCTATGAATACAAATGAAGTACCATGGGGCTTTATTGAACTATTTATGTCAGCAAAGGATGATGTAGGAGGCGCATGGTAGGTAATGGGTTGATTCCATATAATCTGCACGCAATCTTGCTTTGAAACCCTATGAAGCCGAAATGTTTACAAGCATTATTGTAGGGTTTTTATCTAATTTTCGTCTTCCTTAACACCGATCAATAATGATCGAGTTTATCTTGCACCTCGCCTAATGCCTCATTGCCGTTTTGGTATCAACGAAATTTGTCTCCGTGTTAGGTCATCCAAACTTGAGAGTAGATCCTAAGGGTTCGTCCAAATATTACGTAACGCAGAGGGGGTCTAGCACTGTGTTACGCTTTATACAAAATTTCAAAATTTCCCATACAATAATTGTTACGTGGGGGAGGGAGGGGATCAAAAATTGTGAAATATTGCGTTACGTAATATTTGAATGAACCTAAAGTCTACGGGAATTCAGGAAAGTTTGGACGGTCCTGAATGTCCCAAAGGTTTATAATACACGGAGACAGATTTCGTTCGTTTGAAACAAAAATAATCTTGTTTATTCGGTAAACTGATAAAATATTTAAAACTAAAATATTAATTTTTAAAACTAACTCAATTACATATTCATTTCTACGATACCCATTGAAGATCCCCCCGTTCCGCCGTCGAGAACATAAACAAAACTCTCAAGTTCCAGCTGCAGCACCAAGCAAGATTTCCTCTTGCATAAAAAAGTCAAGTTTCACCACAAGTTTCCACGAAATCCCATTGATTTCGGGAGCGTATGTTATCTACATGATGTTGGCATTAAAAGTGCCACGCGGGAAGTGGGTTTTCCTAGAGAACGAAATTTAATTGGAAAACAAATATTTCCGTAGGGCCGACCTGCCACAAAAAAAAATACATTTGTTTCTAACATAACCTGTCAGAAGATGCATGTTTGTTTCCAAAATGGATTGAATTTGCTTCAAATGTGACGTTCGATTTGCTCCAAACAGTTTTATTTTTGCTGCCAGAACAAATTGACAATTTATTTGAGTTTACCTGAAATATTTTTGATTTTATCATGCTTTTATCTGCGTGAATAATATCTAGTATACCTAAGATTGGTCCAGTAACTGTGGTTGATTATGCAACGTTACACAGTTTATCATATAAGGCTACTACATATAAGAAGTTCTGAACTATAAGGTAGTTTGGCTGACCTGGAATATCCCTATATACAGTCGACTCTCTACATCCCGAGATAGAGTCAATGTTTAATGCACACTAGATTGAAAAACTCTCCGTAAAGTACTGTTTGCAGCTCAGAAGGAATTATTTTGTTACATGGGAAATTCCTTGCCTAAATCGCTCAAGAAACCGGGTTTTCTTCGATGGCAGTACGCAATAGCGAAGAAATGACAGTTCAAATGACAGTCACCGAAGAAAGTTTCTGCCAGGAATCACTCAAGAAATTTCTTGAGCGATTTCTTTCGAACTCGAAACTTCGCTTAACCTTCCGTAACTCGCGCGGTTGACTACCTGCGTCAGCACCACGCTAATGCTGAATACAAAAAGCGAGATTTTTTCAACGTGTTGTACAAAATACAACAGCGCGATCGTTCGAGGGTTAACTAGGAAAAACCATCAATAAACAAATGCCACTTTGTATTCTCAGAATGTTTGCACCCACGAAACGAGATCTAGCAACCTGCGAATTATGACATATCGACATATGGAGAGAAATGGGGAGATATCGAGATAAGGAGAGGGGTAAAATGTATGCAGATTGAAGGGACTGACGAAACCATCGAGATAGGGAGAGATATCGAGGTGCAGAACATCGACATGTGGAGAGTCGACTGTAGTCTCTAAATGACATTTTATATTTCAAGAGCTTCACGAATTCCATCAAATTCTGCAATGCTGTTACTTATGGCGAAAATACATTCTTGTAGATTCGAAGGACTGTAGGACAGTTTGGAACACCTTGAACATCCCAGAATATAAAACACCTTTTGATATTCTTGACGAAGACCCGAGCAGAGTGAAATAGCTTAATAATAGCATATTTTGATACGGAGATCGAAAAGTGATATTTGTTTGTTTGAGATAAGAGGTAAAAGTACTCAATTTTACTCCTGGAACATCATCATCATAGCACATTTAGCTCTTGGTAAGATCTAACCAATAGCAGTGAGTTATTTGATTGATCTTCAAATATCAAATTTTGCTATTGGTTAGATGGTTTAAGAACATTTTTTTGCTATTATTTTCAGTACTTTCACCTCTTATCTCAAACAAACCAATATCACATTTTGATCGTCAGTACTTGACCTCTGCTCGGGGAGTAAATGATTACATAATCCAAATCCAAATTCAGCTTTTAGAACAACTGGAATGTCAATTATTTCGTATCTTCAAACTTCATGGTGTTCAGGATGTTCTAGGTTGTCAATTAAGTCTCAAATACAAATATTCCCATTTTCCTTAATAGAGGACTCAATTTGCAACAACTTTGCCAAAGACAGTGGTCTGTTTTACTGAATGTGTTAATTTATTTAGCCATTTCTATGTTGGGGTCATATATGACCAAACGTTTCTTTCGACTATTCTAGTAATTCTTTAATTCTTGGGCTCGACCGGCTCATTATTTCGTCTAGTTTACTAGCATCTGAAGGAAACTTTGTTTATATAATAAGATAACATGAAGGTGTTTTGCCCCGGCGGAGCGTATTACCCTTGGTTTCTAGTAATCGCTTATATTTCATTAGCTGCTCACGAGAAATGAAGTATACCTGTAAAACTACAATCTATTTTTCACAGATATTCAAAATATAATCCAGTTTCGTGGAAGAAACTTTCTGGAGCTAAGGGCGGTTGCAGATCAGAAGGAATTTCTCGGCCTATTGCTTGGGAAATTTATTGCCTGAATCGCTCAAGAAACTTTTTGCTTTCGATCGTAATACGCAGTTGCGAAGAAATGGCTATTCAAATAGCAGTCACTGTAGAAAGCTTCTACCAGGAATCGTTCAAGCAATTTCTTGATTGATTCCTTTGAAACACGAAAGCTTGAAATCTGAAGATTTTTTTTATATGCTCAACTCAAAATCGACAAAATGGTCACTGCGCTTGTCGTAAAACAATCGAAGCGTGTCTGCAAGCGGCTTGGGAGTCGTAAAACGATGGTTGGGAAGCTATGGTTTAGGTATTGCAATACCTGATGCCATTATTCTCGTGCTATTCATGAAATACATGCCAGTTATTCTTTTATTCAACCTCTTATGCAGGGCTTCTTGATACCTTATTCAGGATGTTTCTGTCGACTACCTCGGTTTGGTATTTTCTCTTGCTCGGGTTGTCAACCCCACTAGTGATGGAGACGCATGGTTACCAACATTGTTATGTTGAAGCATTCGTTTTTTTTCGAATGCAAATCTCTAATTCCGTAAATCTTTAATTGTTGTTTGTTCTTGATAATCGTCAGATCATTTTTGTATCATTTCGATAGAAAAACCAAACCATATGCGCTCGAGAAGAAATTGTGGGAAATTATCGCAAAACAAAATCTAATAATGACTACCAATCATCAACCGAAATATAATGAATAGAAGCCAATATTTCAAAGCCTACTCTAATCAGCCAATGTGAGACCCAATCTACGAATCAATCTAGCCTACTGTATTCTTCCAAAAGGAGGTGTAAATTACTAGAATAGTGTATTCAGCTATAACCAAAAATCAAAAACTAAAATTGGAATACTCCTAAAAATTGGGCAGATTTTTTTTAAAGCTTCTAGCAATTTTCCAGTAGAATAACAAACGTTAACCAAAAAGAAAAAAATGGAATAATTTTAGTATCGGTGGCACTGGGTTTTGCTTAGGTACTGGATTTGTTTTCTGTTTGCATAAATACCCATTGATCAGCTGTACCGTTTGCAGTTGCCGCCGCTGTGTTTCCCAATTGGCTCGGCCGCTGATCGTCGGCGACCACAGTCGTCGATCCGACGACGCCCGCTGACTCTTGTTGTTGTTCTTGTTGGAGTGAAGGTGATTGATTTGGATTAGGAGGATTATTGCTAGCGGTTACTGATGACGACGGTTCGTTTCTGGGGAGGGTTTGACTGATTTTCGGTGAAGTGGCGATGAGTTGGTGAGATTTGAGGGCTTTTGGGTTGACTTTCTGATTCGGATGGTTTGCTAGTAGGTTAGGTTTATTGGGGGGATTACCTGGTGAGGCGGACTGTGGCGCGGCACCTGAACGCCACGGTGGCCACAGTGGCTATTCTTCGGTGAGTTCCCAGATCATGAGGGACGCATCGGTACCACCGACGGTGACCAGACTGTGGTTGCCGTACAGGAATTTCACGCACGCCAACGTTCCGGAGTAGACCTTGGCTTCGGTGAACTCGGCTCGGGGCGTGATACAGGGGTAGCGGAACAGCCGGAGGTATCCGTCGTTGTCACCGCTGACGATCAGATCCTGCGCCACGGTTCGCGATGCGGTCGCTATGATCGTATTGGCCGGCGTTGCATAGTATCGGTTGTTCCACATGCCGGCCACCAGGAAACCGACCGTGCTGTTGTTGGTCATCCACTTGACGTCCTTCATGGCGATGGGGCTCTTCTCCGGCGAGAGGGATTTCACGTCCCAGAAGAGCAGATCAAAATCGATCGTCACCGTCTGGAGGAAGTTGCCTTCGGAACTCCAGTCCAGGTGGGTTAGCGGTTGCGATCCTCGGATCTTGTTGATCTTCTTGTACGAGAACCCATCTCGCGACACCCGGAAGAGGTAGATGCTACCGTTTTGCGATCCGATGGCGATCATGTCACCGACTGGAATGGGAAGGGGTTGTAAATTTGTAAAACAATGTATCAATGTTTGAATACCAGCCTTACCTTGATTGAACTCCACGCAGTTCAGGGGCGAACCGCACACTCTGATCGTCAGCATGGTGGCTCCGTTCTCCGCATTGATCACCACCAGATGTCCTTCCGAGCTTCCGGCAGCAAGTGCCGCACCGTACGGATGGAACGCCAGGGAAATGATCTCGTAACCGACGGACGATGTCCAGATCAGTTTGTGGCGCCTCCACAGCGCTACGTACTTATCGTGACCACCGGTCGCAAACACCTCATCATCTGGATGGGCTGCCAGTGCCCACAGTTGTTTGCCATGGCCGAAGATTACCTGATTGAAGCGGCGCTGCAGGGAGCCTTCCAGGATGTTGTTTCTCGTCGTTCCCACGTAGATGTTGCCATCGTTTCGGCCCGGTCGCTGAGGGTAGATGGATCGTACGCCTCCGGCCGACTCTGGTAGCTGTTTAGGGGGGAAAAGAGAAAAGTTCGTATTAAATTTTTGTTAAAATGAGTAATGCATATGAAACATTTAAAAATTTTTTAGTCAGAAAATTGAGACGTTTAAAGAACACCCCAGTGTTCAGAGGATTTCAGACGGCTTTTTTAGAGCGTTGTAGGCAGTTTCAAGGGATTTATTGAGCTGTTAGGGACGTTCCAGGAGTGCTTCTGGGTATCTGTGAAGGATTAACCTTCCGTAACTCGCACGGTTGACCACCACCACCAG
This sequence comes from Aedes albopictus, assembly GCF_035046485.1. Classification (NCBI taxonomy): domain Eukaryota; kingdom Metazoa; phylum Arthropoda; class Insecta; order Diptera; family Culicidae; genus Aedes; species Aedes albopictus. The sequence continues at coordinate 22,367,755 of NC_085136.1, read as the reverse complement.
CATTACGCTTATGCTGAGTACAAAAAGCGAGATTTTTTCAACGTGTTGTAAAAAACAGCGCGATCGCTCGAGGGTTAAGGGGTTTTCATTAGAGTTTTTTTTTTTTCAAAACCTTCAGGAATTTCAGGGGCATTTTATGGCTGTTAGAAGTTTCAGAGGTTTTTCGGGGACCTGTCAGAGCATTTGCAAGAGGTTCCAAGGGCTTTTAGGGGTGTTTGAGGAGGTCTCAGGAAGCTTTAAAGTGGGCCATTCAGGGAGTTTCAAGGGGTTTATGGACCTTTTCAGACGGTTTCCAGGGGCTTCTCAGTGGCTACAATGGGTTTGCAAGGTTTTAAGGGGGTCTCAGGGATTTTCATCAACGTTTCAAGAGCTTTCGATATCAGGAAGAATCAGGGAGCTTTAGGAACATTTGAGGACATCTCAGGAGGTTTCAAGGCCATTGAAAGGAGTTGCAGGTCCGTTCCATTTTATGGGAGTTTCAGGGGATTTCAGGTGGTTTTTGAAATGTTTCAGAGGGTTTTAAGGAGTGTTTCAGGGCGTTTCAAAAACATCATAGGATTTTAGGGACGTTCCATACATATTTGCGGGGGTTTTAAGGGTTGTTTCATGATGTTTTGGAGAGAGTTTCAGGGGCGTTTCAGGCAGTATCAGGAGGACTTATGGGCGCTTCGTGTAGCTTCAAGGGGTTTCGAGGAATGTTGTTGTGTTTTAGAAGCTTTCAGAGGCGTTTCAGTAATTTTTTTCAGAGCGTTAACTGGGAATTTTCAACGGTTTTCAAGAGGTTCCAGGGATGTTTTCAGGAGGTTTTACAGGTGGCAATTCAACGCGTTTTAAGTGGATTTTGGATCTTTTCAGGAGGTTTCTAAAAAAAATTTCAGGGAATTTAAATAAGTTTCTGAGATTTGCAGAGGTGTCCCAGAAGCTTTTATTGACACATCAGATGATTTTGATATCATTTCAGGAGAAGTCAGGGTACTACGGGGGTTCCTTGGACATGCAAGGGATTCTCACGGGGGGTTCACGTGTGTTTCATGGAGTTCTAGTGCCATTCCTCGAAGTTTAGGTGGTTACAGGGGGTTTTCAGGGACGTTTTTTGCGCTTTAAGACAAGACGTTCAAGGTGGCTTTAGGGGGTTTCGACTTCAACTGTGAAGTCGTCTTCAGTGTCTCATACTACAGTCCAGTCAAGTATGAAACATTAGATACGATCTTTCTGTAAAAAAAAAAACTCAGTCCCTGCCTTAGTTACTTAGTACTTAGTATTATTATTTATCCTAATACTTTACAATAAACCTCAATTAAGCACACTCGTTTTAAAACTGTTTCCAATTGAGGGGCCCAGATGCATAGAGGTGTAAGTGGCCATTTTTTCGATTTTGAGCTTCGTGTGAAGAATTAGCCTAAGCTATAATTCACAAATAAAAAGAAATTAAAAAAAAGATTTTGAGCTGAACCCTAGAGGGCCAAAAATGTGCTCAGAATTCCAATAAGTTTTTCCGTTTTTGAGTTATTGACGATAAACTACCGAAATATCAACATTTTGGCCATTTTTGATATCCCAAAGGAAACCTACCACATTTTGCTCGATACCTCAAAAACGAGAAGAGATATCGCAATTACAAATGTGTTTGGCCTTTTAGGATCCTAAAATTTTAGGACAAACGTCAGTAGATTTTGCTTGATTTTTCGGGTGAACCTTCTAGCTTCATGGCACACAGCCAAACAGATGACAATCAAAATAAATGAAAAAAGTGAATGAAAATGTGGGCCTTCGAGAACGCGAAAGGCAAAAAAATATTTAAGTAGTTTTGACGGGATCGGATTCCATTTATGTTATGATTTTCTTTTTTTTGGATTACGTTTGGCTCCGTCATCTTCCTGATATGTGGTGATGGAAATTCCTAGCTTGCGTCTCGAACTACCCGGATAAAAACTAACCATAGGGTGTTTGGTGAAAACCATTCCTGCACCATACAGTGTACCAGCTACATTAAAGTGTATTGTAATGAAATGGTTCGCTAAAAACTTTGCACATTGTAGCTACTATACATTTACATTCGATTTTTATGTAACAATATATTATACTGTTTTTCATACGTTTAAACCATTCACTTCTCCGAAACATCCGTGCATTTCAAATTATTTATTAAGTTTTCGATTTTTTTCGTGCTTTGTTTTGTTGACGTTTGTGACTTTTTTGATGCAAAGAAAAAGAAAGAGAAATAAGTGAATAAGTTGAAACATCAATTTACAGTCAATAAAATGTTTAAATCAATGGTAAACCAGATGTGCTAAGAACTGCAGATCCAAGAGATATGGCGGGATAGCTATGTAGAGTGCGATGAGAGAAATACGAATGTAGGCCAACCCGGAAAGACGCAGGTCAGATTACCGTAAATTAGTGGATAAATTCAACATATTATTTCTGTATTTGCATTTAGGGGAGTGTTCTCCTCTTCTCTTATGTGAACTTGCACAATCGAATCAAATGCGATTGACAAACTTTATCTTTGATGTAGAGCCATCTTTAACATATGGACTAGACTGAACACTGAAATGACTTCTAATACAGGTTCGTCTGCGGGTTCGCTTTTTAACCTAACTTATATTTGAATCGAACTTGACAGTTTTCTCATGAGTTGTTATGTATTTCAAACTTTAGTCAAACTGGTGCCTCAATATTGCAATAACGGTTAAGCACGCTGTAATGATACTTATGTACCTCGTCACCCACTTCATGCAACTACATTAGTGGTATAATAACACATAGCGCGCTCGGCATAGTTCCATCATGCCGCTCAAAGTGTTGCCACAAATAATGCTTAGTTTGCAAAACCCGGTTATCTGGCTGGTGGGGCATGGGAGCCTAAGCTTCAACTGTTAATGCAATCAGGGACTACTCAGACTTAGACGTGGGCGATCCTATATATGAAGGGTTATCCAAAACGCTCTGGAGAATTCCCAAAGCGCATTCTATTAAAACTAGTAAGCCTAAGATGCCATTAACAGGAGGAAAATGACAGATAATATAACATTATATGGTTTATGTAATGTAAAACAATGCAACATAACAAAAGAGAACCATTCCAAAACCATTTGATTAAATGTATAACCAGTAGTGAAATTACAATTTAAAACAATTTATTTACGGTACATTTTATTGTTTGAAACCATTCATGTACCATACAATGTACGGTATATTTAAACCCACGTATCAGTATTTAGAACAATTCATAAACAATAAAATGTATGGTTTTGCAAAAATATATATATGGAAAAAAATAGTTTTTATATTGTTACGATTCCTAACAACGAATAGTAAAAAATCTCATTTACAATTCACGGTATGGTGTCTACATTACATCTTATTGTTTTTGTATTTTTATTTTTACAGTGGTGTCTATTGTAAAAATATGATTCTAAATAGTACTGTTACAATACAACGTTCGGTTTTTCTACTGTATTTTTTATTCGGGTAGGCATACCGGGTATGTTTAAAGTCCTACTCCCTTGTCGCTTCGGCCTCAGATGAGAAACAGTGTTGCAATGAAAAATAGTCAATTTGAATTATCATTTTATTCTGTCACTGAAACTGCGATTGTGGTAGTGACTATCAAAGCTTGATTCTATATTTGTAGTTTTCACAACCCCAGGTAAACGTCGAGCACGTGGTTCATCCTTTGCACAAAAAATGCTGATAAAGTGCTATGTAATTGCATGTATGCATTCGGCTTTATCAGTATCATCAATGCAATTCAATGGCTTTTATGTATTGCAAATGCTGATCATGAGATTATTTGTATTGCTAATGCTGAATTAAAGCTTAAAGTACTACCAATGCTTATTTTAGGCCAATATTAAATGGTTACTTGGGTTGCCGACCCCTTAAAACCCTAATAGGGGGCAACAATAGAAGACCTCATGAAGTATTTTAAATAAGTTCGATGAGTATCATGGATCTTACAGGGTGTTTCAAAGAATTTAGGAGGTACCAGGCTATTTCAAAATAAATCCAAAGAGATTTTCCAATGGTTACAGAGGATTTTCAAGAGCGTTTATTGTGGTTTAAGAAGGCATCAGGAGGTTTCAGGGGGATTCAGAAACGATTCAATACCCAAAGGGGGTTTTACGGGCATTTTACAGCATTTTATGCAGTAGGTTTCAGGAGGGTTTCTAAGGGGCAATACAGGGCGTTCCAGAAGGTATCTCGAATATTTCAGGAGGTTTCTAGGAGCTTCTAAGGTATTCAGTGGGTTTTAGGAATTTTAATGGGTTTGCTTCAGTATACCTACCACTCAGAAGGATTCAGGTCGCTTTTATGTAGTTTCAGATGGCTCCCGTGAGCGTTTAAGAGCGTTTCAAGGAGTTAATGGTAGCTTTCGTAAGTATTCAACACTTTCCTAGTGGATTAAGTGTTGTTTTAGTAGGTTTTAGGGTTTTTTAGGAGGAATCCATGTGTTTCAGAGATTTTAAGGGTGTCGGAGGTTTCCAACTACATTTCATGGGATTTTGGATTGCTTCAGATTTCGAGAGCGTCTCGGATGGAGTCAGGGGGTGTCAGGGGCATTTCAGAAAGCTTCAGGATATTTTAGAAGCATTTTAGAACGATTTGTAACAATTGGCAGATTGCTAAGGCGATTTCAGTTGCGTTTCTGAATGTTTTCATGGCTTTTAAGTGGCTTCAGGGTTGTTTCAATGGTGTTAAGGCAGTTTTAGGGGGTGTCATCGACGTTTTGGAGGATTTTAGGATGGCTCCAAGAAGAGTTAGGAGGCTATAGAGGATTTCAGTTAAATTCCAGGAGATCCCATGAAATTGCAAGGTAGTTTCTGCGGGTTTCTGAGCCGCTCCAGAAAGTTGAATTGGTGTTCCACGAGTTTTTAGGTGGTTTCAATGATGTTTCAGGGGGGTTTCAGAGGCGTTTCAGGGAGTTTCAAGGAGCTTTAGAGAATTTCAGGGAGTTTTAGGGACGTTTCTGAGGGTTTGATGCCTGTTTCACGGTGTATCGGAGGGTTTTATAGGTTTCAGAGACGTTTCAGGAGGCTTCAGAGGCGTTTTAGGCGGTTTCAAGGGGTATCAAGGGATGTCGTGGAATTTAAGAAGTGTCATGGAGGCTTCGGGGACTTTTCAGGGATTTTTCAGAGTATTTTAGGAAGTGTTCCGAAGTGCTCCCGATTTTTTTTTCAGGGCGAAATTCAGGGCGTTTCAGGGGGTTTAGGATAGGAAAATCTTTCAAAGATCGTTTCAGAAGTTCCGTTAGGGGTTTCTTTGAAAATATCTTTAATAATTCTTCCTGAAATTCTCATAGAAACTCGAGCAGATACTCCTTCTAGATGTACTTTAAAAATCAAATCCAAAGTTCATCTGGAGATTCCTCTAGAATTTTCTCGAAGGATTTGCTTAGAAATTCTTTCAGCGAGGCTTCCAGGAAGTTATCAAGGATTTTTTTTTTGAAAATTGGTCAAAGGTTTTCTCCCGATATTTTTCCAAGAATTTCATTGAAGCATCTTTAACAAATTTATGCAACTATTCTTTCAGGGATAAATTTGGAAATTTTCTTGAGGATACCTTTGGAAATTACTACACATAACCTTTCACACATTCTTCTTGTGATTAATACTTATATTTCTGAATACTTCTATAGCATATTTATTTTCCTGGGTGTCTCCTTAAAAATGTGCAATGAATTTCTTTGCGAATTTTCCAGAGTTTTCTTCAGAAATTCTTATAGAGAATTCTGCAAAAATATCCTAAAAGATTACTTAGAAGCCCTCCCAAAAACTTCGTCAATGATGCCTCCATCGATTCCTATAGGAAATCCAGCAAAGGCTCCCTTAGAAGTTCCTTCAGGTATTCTTTCAGAAATTTTCCAAGGGATTTTTTTAGAAAACTTCTAATTTTTTTTTAGAAATTAGACCAAAGTTACCTTCAGAAAATCTTCTATAGATTCCTTTAGAAAGTATAAATCTCTCACACCGCTTAAAAAGTATTCCTGTAACGTGAGAATACAACTTGCGAACCGCTGTGCACCTATTGTAAGTTGTTTGTGTCTTTGTGTGATTTGTTTAACTCATTACTGTCAATAATATCAGATGTAGTAAAAACATGAGACGGAATACATGTATAAAGAAATCACCGAAGTTCTAAGTGTCCTTTTATATGAATGTACTATTTTATATGTTAATAAAATGTTTTTAGCTTTGTAAAGCATTGTCCAGTTAGAATCCGGACGCAAAGTAAAATTTATTATGTCGCTCTAAATGATCATAATTACCATTCTTTTACAGCAGTCTGATCATAAAGTAGTCCTCTGTGAATGGTGAAAATTTCATCGATTTTCTTGCAACGAGTGAAAAGTTATATCAGATTGAAGAGAAGAGAAGGAAAAAAATCTTGCACAAACCGTTGAAAATTTAGCATGGCGAGGTCCGACAATCGCCAAAAATGTTAATATCTCCAAAACCATTATGTGTGATGTGCTCAGATGATGTTAACCATGCCATGAGGAAGTGTCCCAGGAAGATAGAAGTTTGTGTTTGTGGATTAATCTGCTTGGAATTCCAAGATTTGGCAGTAAGCTCGAGCTCTGAGCATCGTTTTCTCACATCACGATAATGACACCAAATGTGTTCAAGGATGATGGCCTCAATAATCGCGTGCTGCTTTTCAAAAATGCACACGAGACATCTGTAGAAAGTTGAGCTACTTTGGCGGGCTGTCACGACAGCCGGAGATGTTCAGTAGTATCATCACGGATGGATAGTGTTCATTAACGAAAAAACACTCAAAATTCGCCTCATTGGAATTCACTGAATTGCCCTTAATTTCACCAGAAGGGAAATGTTTGGCAAAGTTTCTTTGGATTCCTAATCAGACTGGTAGAGGGTCTCAAGACACTACAGAGATGACCTGATTGTGAGTCAAATACGTCGAAGGGGTTGATATTAAAATTTTCTACCATTGTGCAGATTTTTAAGGAAATCAACATGGAAAAAATGAAAAATGTATAAAAAATTAAATCAAATAATTTCAGTGATATTTTTCCCTGAAACTACAATAAATTATCTTTGTTTTGAGGGCTTTACCTTTTATGTTTGTTATTCCACCTCAGAGATACAAGTAATTATCTGCGTCCGGATTCTAAATGGACAATGCCTTAGCATGCGGTTTAATAAGCTGTGTTTTCTGGTATCATGGTTAGAACACTTGACTCTCACGCCGAGGACCTGGGATCGAATCCCACTCCCGACAAACTCGCAAAATATGAGTTCTTCCTTCGGAAGGGAAGTAAAGCGTGGGTCCCGAGATGAACTAGCCTAGGGCTAAAAATCTCTAAAAATCTTCTAAAAATCTCGTTAATACAGATAAAAAAAGCTGTGTTTTATTAGCTCTGCTGGAAGAGCGGTGTTCCCGTCCTGTTTTCAAGAATTCCATTGATTTCTTTCGAAATTGTTTTTTTTAAAGCGTTCCATGGATTGTTCAGAAATTCCTCCCAAGCTTCATAAAAGCTTCTGCGTGTTTTATTTTTTTTAAATCCTTCAGAAATTGATTAAGAAACGTTTTCAGAGATTCCTTCTTCGAAGTATTCTTTCAGATTTTTTTCCAGTGATTCTCCACGAATTGCTCCAGGAATTTCTGCAAGAATTACCCCATGAATTCCATTGACAATTTTTGCCGAAATTCCTCCCGGATTTTCATTAGGTATTCCTCCAAGTTTCCCTGCAGGAATTGAAACAAAGACCCTAAACCGTCTTCAACCAGAGGTTGCACAGACTGCAACGATCACTAACATGAGACAACGGACAACAAACATCCAGTAGTCCAATGGAGAATTTTCTGTTTGACGAAAAGTTTTCACCGACTGGAGCGGAAATCGAACCCACACCCCGAGGCTTACGAAACGGTCAGACGACTGACATCTCTAACCGCACGACCACGAAGCCCAAAAACTCATAGAGAGATTTCTTCAGGAATTCCTTCTGGTTTTCCTACATATCCATGGTTTGTGTAAAGATTACAGAAAAATAAATCGGACTGGTCTTCAGGGATATATATTTTGATTAATCTTCAGAAGAAATCTTTGGTAAAGTTCTTAGAAAATTTTAGTAAAACCAATTGAACTAATCGTCGAAGATTGGTAAAATAGATTGTTTGAGGCTTCCTGAAAATACTGTTCGTACTCGTACTTATTCACGTTAAGGTGAATTTTGGAAAATTTCTGGGCGACTCCCTTTGATATTTTAAAGAAAACTAGCTGTCCCCGGCAAACTTTGTCTTGCCTACTGCGTTTTTTGACGTTTGAAGTCCCTAGCCAAGCGCCCAAGTCCCCGTTCCATATGTATGACAACCCGATTTCCAAAAACTCTCAATTTTCCCATGTTTTAGGCCTCATAAACCTTCCTTGGGTGAAAACTAACCGAACAAAACTTAGACGACCCAAATCGGACCATCCGTTCGCAAGTTATGCGCGGTCCCACGTATGCCACTGCATTTTTATATATATAGATGAATGAAAAATACTTTAGGAAAATAGAAAAGATCGGCAGGAATTTCTTTCTGGAAACATCGAAAACCTACTTTAAAAAAACTTAAAAGAAAACTACCCACAAACATTTGCAATTTAAAAATGTCCAATTCACGTGAGGCGCCAATCTGGATGCTTGCCAAGGCGTCATGGGTCCACGTTACGTCTCTGCTTCCAATCCAGTGGAACTTACCTTAATATCCGTGATCCGCTTGTAGTTCTGCAACGAATCCCACGCCGCAATCTTCCGATCCTTCTCGCCACCCGAAATGAGCGTCCCCTCCGACAGCATCACCAGACAGGCAATGGCTTTGTTGTGCGCTTCAAACTCCATCCTCACAAAGTACGCCCCATCGGCGTCCACGCTGTAGATCGTGATAAATCCGTCACTGTCCGCAGTGATGACGTCACCATCCGGCTCGAACTGAACACACGTGACGAAGGTTCGCGATGGCTGCAACGAAAAATCAAAGAAAGTATGAGCCCATAACCTCCTCGCACATAACCTCAATTCTTTTAATTCTTTTCGCGCCTTACCGGTTTGATGATGTCGGTCTTCTCGAAGAAGCCATCCTTCCGGCGGTGCCAGAACGCCAGGTGCCCTTTGCCGTGTGTGATCAATAGATTGTCGTCCAGCGGGTGGAATGTCGCGCCCCAGATGCCCTCTTGCAGGGTCTGCACTCACGGGAGGAGGGTGGGAAGATAGGAAGGAAACGAAAATTAACACATAGACATAAATTAACCGTCGCTTCCAGTAGCAGGGTATCATCGCGCCTCGTGCTGTCATCAACCCGGAGGCACTTTCGGTTCACCATCGGCCAACCGACCCATTTCCCAGAATCTAGTGCACAATGGGTTCAGAGTCGTACCTAGCTGGACAAAAAAATTGAGAAAGAATTTCTTTATATTTTTGCTCACAACAAAGTTTTCCAGAAAACACCGTAATAGTTTGAAACATTTTTGTCCATCTGGATACGACTCCGGGACCATTGTGCAATGCATTTGGGAAGCAGGTGAATGAAACGCGAAAGTTTGAAGCACTTCCGGTGTTGATGGTATGTCTAGTTGTGGGAATGGCTTGAGCGCCGCATTGCATGACAGTCTGGTGTTGCAATGTGCAAATTGTTTCTCCTCTTTATTTTTTCGGTGGAATGTTTAACCTTAACGCCACGAGGCAGCCGATGAAAACTTTGGCCATTAGTTGTAAGCCATCAACCACACCGAGAAGCGTTTGTTTAGTAAAACATGGCTTTCCGCAAGCTTCTCTAATTAAAAACTGGGTCAACCGCAATCCGGTGGCAGTGCTTTAAATAGCACCGCCCGGTTCTTCAGAAACAACCTAAAAGTAGAAGGAAAGATAACATGTACAAACATACTTACCGCCACTTTGCCGAGCAGGTGTCCCCACTGCCACTGCCACACCGACAGAATGCTTTCGCGGCCGGCGTCCACCGCCAGGATGTAACTGCCGCCGTTCAGTTGGGAGAAGGCCACCGCGATGACGCCGGAATCGAGCTCGCCCATGCCGAATACGTACAGCGTCTGGAGCGACTCGGTGCTCCAGATGCGCACGTGTGCCTGGGATTTGCGATCTCGGCCGGCCCGCTGGCCGGAACCGACCAGCTCCCGGGAGGGGTGGACTTCCATGCTGGATAGAGAGAGAGGAAAATTAAGCTAGATTGCGAATTGTGCCAACTATGATATCAGGAAAATGTTCAAATTTTATGGAACATGTTTTACAATGCAATGATTTGATAAAATCTGGCAAAGCGAAGTTAAAAATTTCGGTCCATATTTGGTGATTATGTACGCGGCAACTTCGTGACCATTTTCTGGATTTCTTCCAATGAACGACAATACAACAATAAACATTCAATAGGGGTTCATTCAGCTGATTGATTGATTTGTCTTTATTAAAGAGACTTTCAGTTCATTCAGCTGCTAAAAATTGCTTTTATTTTAAAACCAATATGATCCTACTATGTATATTGTCTTTACAAATAATTGCGCGATAGGTATAATATATCTTTCCTACATATAACACACAAAACCTTACAAAATAGTCCAAATTCGCTCTGGGGTCGACTAATGGGGTAATCAAATAATCTTACGGTCGAACTACCCTTTCGGAAGCCGAACTGGTTACTCGAGAGACCATCTACATGTACATTCTACATCCTCGGGTGGTTTCGCCTTTGACAATAGGCCAAGGATCTGCCGCTTGAAAACCTCTGGGAAGACTCCCTCGTCCAGATATTTGTGCATGGCAGATCTGAACATTGCAGAATTGCTTAAGCCTATGCAATAGTTACTTTCAAGGCCAGGTTCGGACCTGGGGCCTAAAATACGCTAAAGGACTTTGCAATCCCCGCAAGTTCCTCATCAGTGACCCTCCACTGATCACCAGCACAAGTCACTAGCAATCCTACGAAAGGGGGCGAAGGACTTAGATCATGACGTGGAAAGAGCTCCTCAATGATCTCTTCCGGCATTTGCTCGGTAGAAGTCATTACATACATCTCTTGTCGTAGCCATCACGACCCTGCAGGCCTATTTGCTTGCCCTTGGCTGGGGATTGAGAGCAAATAAGGCAGCCGCGAGTCCACCCGTTATTCATTCTACTCCTCATAAGTACGTGCTTGCTTCATCCGTCGTCATTCCCGTACAGGGACACAGCGCAGGTTAGCAATAACGTGATTCTTCCTCTCATCTCTAGGTTACACTTGCCTAGGCCTGGTGTCATCACATGCACGAGAGAGCATCATCAACTTGTCACCGCTTGGACCGAATAGGTTTCGCTCACGGTAGAGCGTTTCCTTAAATACCTCGTTAAAATATGATGTTTTGCAACTACGATGCGGGCTTGGCTTTGATCTTGTCACTCCTTCTTCCACCACGCATTCCACGGCCCTTACATTGAAGTCACCTGTCATTACGCCATTACCACCGCTTCCTTCGCCATGTCAGCTTAGCCGTCATACAGTTGAACATCTACGTGAACTGCCTGATCGACCACTGCGCAAAGCGAAGACCCCGTTGACCTTGGTGACTACGAACCCCTCATTGGATGGGGACATCAACTCCTGGACTGGGCATTTCTCTGTTGTACATATCGCCGCCATTTTGGACATACACGTGACTCCATTGCCGTGTAACTGATCAAGGGCCATACTACTCCCAGCAAGGATGAAACCCCCTTCTTCAAGCTTCAGGCTCGGCAAGACGTTCGTGGCACTCCGCGAAAAAAAAAACACTTATTGCTTGATTAGGAAGACTCCCTGTATTGTAGGTCTCATTGACAGTTTTTTCCACTGCTTGATATTCTACTCCCCTCTTCTCTCCTAATTTCTCCCTTCCTAGATACCTGGCGTTCACCCTCAACACCAGACGACGCCACCCAGTTTCTTGTTAGTCTACTGCTAAATTGCTCTCTTCGTTTTTCTTCGGCACTCCGCGCACTGCAACGCCTTCGCTCCACTCGTTTCGCCTGTCCACAGACTTCACTCTTCCTTCCGGGACAGGGGGCCTTTCTCCTCCTTTGGCTGCAGCCTCTCGCGGACCTTCTTCCTGTACCGTGCGCTCCTTGAGTGTGGTGACAGACTCATGGCTTCAGCGAAGTCTTGTAGGAAAGTCTGGGTTTCGTTGGTGCGTTCGTTCGAATGTCGTATCGGGTACAGGGCTTGCGGACGCACTACTAAATGTGGTCTTATCGCCGGTGTGGCTCCAAACGGTACCGCTAAGCTTGGTTTCAAAATAAAAACCGCGTGGTCCTGTGGGCACAATAGAAGATTCGCAATAGCGGTTATTAGACGCGTTACGGATAGGTGGAGTTCGGAGGTAATGTTACGGGTTTCCTCGCACGCTTCTACGATTGGCTCTCGCTCTCGTAAGCGTACCAGGTGTACCCTTCGGGCTACCCACGAAAGCGAAGGAATCCGTCTACGTATACTTCGGAACATTTAGCTTCACGGGCCTTGCTGCTATGAGTTCGACATGGTCCTGCTTGATCGCCATCGTTTACTTACGAAGTCTTAACAAGGCCTGCATGCGGTCATTGCTAATGTTCGACTTCGAGGATGTTAAGTTCACAATGGAGTCAGGTATCAGGTATCAGGTATCAGAAGGCCGGCTCCAGAGGCACGTTATCCTCCATTTGGGACATTTGTGCCATCGCCAAAATAACAGCCTATTTCATCTACCTGAGGGAAAAGGAAGGAAAAAGGATTTGGATGGGGATAGGGACAGGTAGGGAAATAGGAAAATACCCTGGAAGAGGGTACTAACGCACAAGCGTACCACAATGGGTTCAAACAGCGCCCTGAAAAGGGCACTGTAATAACGCATAAAGCGAAAGAGAGCCTATAGCTCTTTACCACAGCGGGTTAAGAACAACAGAATATCCTGAAGATTCAGGTTTCTGAAGTCAGTTTCACTTAATAAGTGTTTACCGAATACTCGGAAACGCAGTTGCGCGAAAACTGGACAGTTACATATCAGCTATGGTCCTCACAAGTTCCTACCTCATGCTTCCATGGGTCAAAGGATACAAAGACCGCCAGCTAAGAGTTGTGTGCTTAGCTGGTAGTGCAGCCTGGGCACTGTTGTCCTTCTGACTTCAGCTAGATTGCGGAGGTACAGGAGGATTGATTGGAGGATTGATTGGAGGATTGATTGGAGGAGGAGGAGGTTGGCCGGTTGAAAAACAACAAAGCCACTGGAGCAGATCAACTACCAAGCGAGTTACTAAAACACGGTGGAGAAGCACTGGTGAGAGCACTAGACTGGGTCATTACCAATATTTGGGAGAAGGAAGTAAATACTACCGGAGGAGTGGATGGAAGGTATCGTGTGTCCAATCAACAAAAAGGGCGACAAGTTGGATTGCGGGAACTACCGCGCGATCACACTACTGAGCGCAGCCTACAGGATACTCTCCCAAATTTTATGCCGCCGTCTATCACCGATTGCAAAAGAGTTCGTGGGGCAATATCAGGCTGGATGTATGGGTGAACACGGTACAACGGACCAGATGTTCGCCAGAGCAGGCAGAAAATGCCGCGAATACAACGTGTCCACGCGTCACTTGTTCATCGATTTCAAATCGGCGTATGATAAAATCGATCGAGCACAGCTATGGTACATTATGCACGAATACGAATTCTCGGATAAACTGATACGATTGATCAAGGCGACGATGGATCGAGTGATGTGCGTAGATCGAGTATCAGGGACACTCTCGAGTCCCTTCGAATCTCGCAGAGGGTTACGGCAAGGTGATGGTCTTTCGTGCTTGCTGTTCAACATTGCTTTAGAGGGTGTAAATGGGAGAGCGGAGATAAACACGAGAGGGACGATTTTCACAAAGTCCGTTCAGATGCTTGGTTTCGCTGATGATATTGATATTATAGCTCGTAAATTTGAGAAGATGGCGGAAACGTACATCCGACTAAAGAATGAAGCCAGGCGAATCGGGTTAGTTTAGGGTAACTCTCGCTGAGAACGTCCCACTATTTACACCATGTCTTTAAAAATGTTTAAGGTGATGATTTTCTGAAAGTCCTCCTCATAAAAGTAAGAAAAATGCATTTTGTTAATCAATTTGATGGACCCCCCGTAAGTTAGAGCCACAACCATTTTTGCAGACCCCTCGATTTTGATCAATTGTTGGCTCATTTAAACCGTTATAACTCAAAAGTTTCTCCAAAAACCACCTAATAACAAAAGGTTGTTGAAAAGAGGAAAGATAGGGCTACTATTTACAGTTATAAAAAGTTGGGTCGGCCATGTTGATTTTGGCCCCCATCTTGGATTTTTATACCAAAACTGTTTTTTCACCCTGTTGGCAACCACCGATTTTCAAAATTTTTGCGTCAATCGAAAGCGGGGACATTTTTACACAACATATCAAAAATTTAGAGAATATTTTTCCTATCAAAAGTTATCTTCACTTTTGTTGATCATGCAGCATCAGAGAATACGCCTGCATGTATACACTACGGCACCTGCAGCCAAATTAGGGAAAATTGGAGGTTCGTTTCCGTTTTTAACTGTTTCTCAATGATGCGGACATTGCTTTTTAAACTTTTTTGATGTTTTGAAAAGCTGACTTTTCATTAGTGGATTCAGATTTTAAATAAATGTTCGTAAACACTGTGAAATAACGCTGCATTTTTGTAAACAACCGGCACCTGACCCAGTGCGCTAAAGTGTCATGATTTACGAAAGTGCAGATAACTTTTGATAGGAAAAAGATACATGTCTAAATTTTTGTGTAAAAGTGTCCCTGCTTTCAATTGACGAAAATTTTGAAAATCGGTGGTTGCCAACATGGTGAAAAAACAGTTTTGGTATAAAAATCCAAAATGGCGGCCAAAATCAACACCCCAAGTAACACAACATGTCTTATAGAAATTATTTCGACTCCAATATGACCAGTTACGAAGTTTTGGTGTGAAGCAATAAAACCGATTTGCAGACTGCTATACGACTGAAAAAGCGCAGAAGGTGGAGCCTGCGCAACATCTTTGTGATGTCATATTCATGTTCTATACGAATCTGAGCATACTTGATTATGTATCTTAGTATGTTTTCCATTATATATTTTCAACAAATTCTGGAAAACAGTGCCTTGACAATCAAGATGTTTTATTACTGTAAATAATTAAGTTTCAAAATGTCAATAATAAAAATCGACAACTGCGAAAATCGACATGCATCAATAATTCTACCAAGCCACTTTAACGCCAAATTGCCTTATTGTGGTCATAAATTTTAATGCCTATCTTATTTTACGGTGAAATAGACTATTGTACCTCGATAAAATTATTGCGCCTTATGAATCAGTAATTTTGAAGAATTTTGTATCAAAATAAATATATAGTATTCATCTTATTTTAACACAAAAACTCAAACAAGCTTTATTTTTCTCAAGAATTTGTCAAGTTTATACATGCATATAACAAATTATTGAAACATAATAGAATATTTGATAAATATTTAATAATTTAGAAATAAAATTAAATGGCACTCTGTGACATGGCATGATAAATGTTTTGGGATATGATTCAAAATTGGCTTGATATTGTTTTTGTGGATAATTTTGTTGTGGTTGTTGTTGGTTCTCATGTTTGGTTTGGTATTTGAACGGTTTGATATCTGTCACGATTTGGAAAGACAACAAATATCAAGTATCAAATAATTATCACAGTGTATACATTGAAGCGGCTCAAAGAACATTATGCTCGGTAAGATCGGCCCTTATAGATAATCATATATGTTGTGGTTATATATATTCCTGTCATTTTTTTTATAGGTATTCATAGCTAAGATACTGTTAGGAGTATATTTTTTTAAGTAGGAAATAAAATCGATTCTACACTTCTATGATCGGTAGTGTAGCATGTCCCTGTTCAAAAATATGAATGAGGTTTATGTTACACATGTTTTCTATCATACTGCAGAAAACCAAAATTCGACTAATTATAAACATACGAAACATACTATGTTTTGTCTAAGCATGATTGAAAACAAGTCCTAAACAAGAAACTGCAAATGTTACTCAAGTATGACATATAGAACATACTGAGCATGTATGGTAACAAACAAAGTGTACTTAAATAGAACATACCCAACATAATCGAAAACAACATACAATGTTTGTTTGAGAAAACAAAATATATTCTTTAATAAGACTTCTAAATAGAAGATCACTGTGTATAAGTTTTAGGTATCATGAAAATGACTTATCCATGACATAATATGTTTCGGGAAACTTCATAACAACTGCTGTAGGACAAAGTAAATATTTTGCTATTTCGGATTATGTTTTCGGTGTTACTTGGGACGGCCGACCCAACTTTTTTAGCCCTATCTTTCCTCTTTTCAACAACATTTTGTTATTAGGTGGTTTTTGGAGAAACTTTTGAGTTATAACGGTTTAAATGAGCCAATAATTGATCATAATAGGGGGGTCCGCAAAAATGGTTGTGGCTCTAACTAACGGGGGGTCCATCAAATTGATTAACAAAATGCATTTTTCTTACTTCTTTGGGGGGGACTTTCAGAAAATCGCCACCCTAAAAATTTTTGAAGACATGGTGTAAATAGTGGGGCGGTCTCAGCGAGAGTTACCCTTATTAATGTTTCGAAGACAAAGTACGTGATGGGCACCAGGGTAGAATCACCGCGCCCGCCGCCCTGAATTTTTATTGACGGTGATGAAATCGAGGCGGTTGAAGAACTCGTGTACTTGGGCTCACTGGTAACCGCCGACAGCGGCACCAGCAGAGAAATTCAGAGACATATTGTGGCAGGAAATCGTGCTTACTTTGGACTCCGCAGAACTATACGATCGAACAAAGTTCGCCGTCACACGAAGTTGACTATTTACAAAACGCTGATTAGTCCTCTATGGGCACGAGCATGGACTCTACGTGCAGAGGACCAACGCGCCCTTGGAGTTTTGTGGTAAATCCTAGTGGAATTCCTAATGGTATTCCTGGAGGAGTCGCTGAATGAAATCCTGGAAAAATGCCAGAATGAATACCTGGAGGAATCTCTATAGAAATCTCTTGAGGAAATCCAGGAGGAATGCCTCAAGATGTTCCTTGAAGAATCCCAGAAGGAATTCCTAGAGTAGAAATTCTTGCACAAATTTCTGAAAGAATTTCTGAAGGAATCTCTGTAGGAATTACTGAATGAATACAGACATTCCTGGAGACATGCCAGTAAGAATTCCTTGGGGAGTCTCTAGAGAAAATCTTTGAGAAATCACCAGAAGAATTCCTGGTGGAATCCCTGCATAATTCCATAATCCCTGGAGGATGTTCTTGAAGAATCACTAAACTCTCAGGAAGAATCCCTGAAGGAAACCTTGTAGGAATCCCTGAAAGAATTCCTGGAGGAATCCTCGGAAGAATTCCTGGAGGAATTACTGGAGGAATTGATGGAGCAATTACTGGAGGAATTCCTTAAGAAATTCCTGGAGCAATCCCTGGTGGAATATCTAGAGAAATCTCTGGAGGAATTCCTGAAGAAATCCTTAGAGGAATTCCTGCAGGTATGTCTGGAGTAGACACTTAAGGAATTCCTGAAGGGTTTTCAGAAAGTATAACCGGAGGAATCCCTAGAGAAATTTCTGAGGAAATGGCTTGATGAATCCCGGGAGGAATTCCTAGAAAAAATTCTGGAGGAATCCTTGTAGGAATTTCTGGACGAAATCCTGGAGGTATCCCTAGAACAGTGCTTGGAGAAATCCTTGGAAGAATTCCTGGACAAATCCCTGAAGCAAATCCTAGAGGAATTTGTGAAAGTATACCTGGAGGAATACCTGAAGGAATAATTGGAGTATTTGCAGGAGTCATCCCTGGAGAAATTCTCGGTGGAATCTCTAGAAGGATTCTGGAAGAATTCCCGGAGCAATCTCTAGATGAACTCCATGAATTGGATAAATCCGTAGAGGAATAACTAAGGGAATTTCTGGAAGAATGCCTGCAGGAATACCTGGAGGAATCCATGGAGGAATTCCAGGAGAGAAAATTCCGGAAGGATCCCTTAGAAAAATTTCTGTAGAAATTCTTCGAAGAATATCTGAGAGAATTCTTGGAAAAATTACTGGAGGAGAAACCCCTGGATAAATTCCTAGAGGAAACCCTGGAAGAATTCCTGGAGGAATCCTTGGAAAAAAAATCATGAACAAATTCATGATATAGTTTTTGAAGGAATCCCTGTACGAATCCTGGAAGAATTGCTGGATCAATTTCTGGTGAAATTCCTGGAGGTATTCTGTGTGAAACTTCTTGAAGAGTCTCTGGAGAAATGTCTGCATAAAATCCTGTAAGAATGCTTGGAGGAATACCTAGAAAGCTCGTGGATAAATTCCGTGAGGAATTCCTGGGGTATTTTCTGAAGGATTCCTGGAAATTCCTGGATCAATTTCTGGAGAAATTTCTGAAGAAAAATATTACTGGAGGAGTACCTGAATGAAATGCTGGAGGAATGCCTGGATGAATCCTTAGAGGAATCCCTATAAAAATCCTTGGAGGAACTCCAGGAGGAATGCCTGGACGTATTCCTGGAGTAATTCCTTTGAGCAATCCCTTGAGAATTTCTTAGAGAAATCCCTAGAAAAATACCTGAATCAATGCCTGGAGGAACCCCCGGAGAAGTTCCTGGAGACATGCCTTCAAAAATTCCTGGAGGAATCGCTAGAGAAATTCCTGGAGAAATCCCTGGAGGAATTCCTGGAGGATTTTTTTTGGAGAATCACTGGAGTGAAAGTTCTCCAGTGATTCTTCACAAAAATTCTTCAGGAATTCCTCTGGAGTTTTCTCAAGAAATTTCCCTAGAGATTCCTCCAGGAATTTTTGAAGGTATGTTTACAGCCATTTCTTCAGGGGTTCCAGGATTTTTACAGGAATCCTTGTGGGAATTCCCAGAGAAATCCTGGAACAATTCCTGAAGGAATTTCTGGGAGCAATCCTTAAGGAATTCCTGGAGAAATCCCAGGATGAATTCCTGAAGAAATCCAAGGATAGATTTCTGAGGGAATTTCAAGAGGAGATTCTGAAGATACAAAAGGAGGAAGTTCTGAAGAAATCGCTGAAATTCTTGAAGAAATCATGAATGAATCCTAAAAAGAGTACGTAGTGGAACCCTTAGAGGAATCCCAACAACTCCTGAAGAAACCCCAGCAATGATGCAAATGATCACCTCACTAGTGCTCATCACAACTCATCAACTGTATATCTATCGCGTGCGATTGAACTGTGCACTGATCAGCGATGACCAGCAGCAAAGAGGTGGCAAAACGAACATGATGTAAATCACAAACGATTTTGCACACATCTGACTGGGCCGTCACACGCTCGCCCGAACAGCCGAACCATACCGAATAGGTTGGTTTGCGAAGCTACGGCACGAACGCTCGACACGCACACAGAAGCAACATTCGCATGTACCGATACCATACTAATAAAGCTTCCAGCCAACGATGCTTCGCGATAAGCTGTCGAAAAGCATCGAAAGCGATGAAAAGAGATGCTTGGCTAGAACGCAACGGCTCAACGGCAAAAAGGAAGAGTCAACTATGCTGATCAGTGTTGAGTCCGTTCGTGTGTACTCGTATGGGAGGTTGATTGAATAAAGCGAGGATGGGTGAAAACGTATTCGTTGTCGAAAGCAAATCGCATCATTTCGCGAATGTTTTCATCAAATAGCAAGCTTGAACCCCAGGAGAAATCTCGAAATTCCTAAGGGAATCTCTAAACAGCTGCTGAAGGAAGTTTTGGATTAATTCCTGGAGGAGTTTCTGAAAGATTTCCAGGAGAAATTACTGAAGGAATCTTAATAAGAGTTCTTGAGACATTTTAAAAATAATCCCTGAAGTTGTTTCTGAAAGAATCACAGAAAATATTCTTGGGTAAATCCCTGGAGGAATTCTTGGAGGATTTTTTTAAGAAACCCCATGAGGAATCCCGGAGGCAACCATTAGGGAATCTCAGGAAAGTTTTCTGGATTAAAAAGAATTGAAGAATAATTTGATGAATTCCATAAGGATTTGTTTGTACAAAATGTTGAAGAAATTGCTGGATTAATCTTTGAATAATCTCTTGTGATACTTTCTGAAAGAATTTCTGGAAGACATTCCTGCATAAAAACCTGGATTCCCTGCGGAATTCTGGAAGGAATAAATGGAGAAATCCCTGAAGAAATCTCTGAAGGAATACCAAAGGATCATTGCGGAAATGCCAAAAGGAAACCGCGAAAACAACACTGGAACAACCACTGGAGGTAAGACGAGGGTGAGCTCAATGTGGCCCTCCTAGAGGGCTGCTGGAGCACAGTTAAAGCAGCCATCAACGATGCAACCAGGAGCGCCATCGAGTACGTGGTAAGGAGTTGACAGAACGAATGGTTCGACGAGGAGTGCAGAGCATTTCTGCAGAAGAACGCAGCGCGGGCGGTAATGCTGCAGCATGGAGCCCCACCGAATGTGGAGTGATTCAGACAGAAGTGGTAGCAGCCGACCCGCTTCTTTCGGAAGAAACAAGTTGGCCTGGAAAGCGTGGAGTGCGAGGAAATGGTATTGCTTTGATGTTCTCAAGAAACACGCAAGTTCTACCAGAAACTCAATGCAATCTCGTGACAGCAACGGTTTTTGGCCGTGAACCGAAATGTGCAGGGTTGAAGACGGGGGCCTTTCGATGGACGAACGATAAATACTTGAATGATGCGTAGAATGTACGTTCGGCAAATCAATTTCCACGATGAGGAGTTAGGGATGGTATTCACCAGCTCATAATCAATAAAGCAGCTGGTAAGGATGGTGTCGCAGTTGAACTCAAAAGGATGGCCCAGAAAAGTTGATCTGCCCTGCCTGAGAAATCAAACAGCTACCGTAGTTAGGAGCGAAAAATCGTGATTCAAAATGTGAGAATTTCTGAGAAATCATTGTTCTGAATGCCTGCTACAATGCGCTATCCCAGATCATCTTCCATCGCCTATCATCCAACACCTAAACGAATGAGTTCGTGGGAAGTTATAAAGCCGGCTACATCGATGGCCGGTCGTGATCGACAACGGTCGGGTGGTAAGTCCTCCAGAAATGCAGTGAATACCATGTTCCAACGCATCATCTGTTCATCAACTTGAAGGCGACATATGTACGACAGTATTGACTACACTTTCGTGGAAAGCTGACCAGATTGATCAAAGCAACGATGAAAGGTGTCATGCGTCGAGCCGGGATACTACTGTCACTAAATCCAGTCAATTTGTGTGCTTTGTGGACGACATAGACATTACCACCAGAACATTTGGAATAGGGGTTGAAACGAGAAGTGGCAAAGGTCGGACTGGTGGTAAATGCGACAAAACCAAAGTTCATGCTAGTAAGCAGAACAACAATGAAATTCGAAGGCGCACCATCAATGGAAGCCGTGCTTACTATGGACTCCAGAAAACAACTGCGGTAAAAAACATCAATCCCTGCTCCAAATGTACTATGCACGGTGTACAATATTTAGAAGGTGATACCATAGACTAATTTCAAGACCTCGATGTACCAAAAAAACGATCAAATTTTCGGTGACCAGTCCGGTACCCAATAAATATTCATAAAACCGTGTATTTTTTCCGTGTAAATTGCCTTTGTGTAAATTTTATTTAGCGTGTTACACTGATCTGACAGCTCTGACAGTAAGGGACTAAACATAAATTACGTAAAGTGAGTACCGAGGATTGTTCACAATCTGCGAACTTGACTGCGGAAAAAATGCCAGCATGACGCCGCTGGTGATACCTTCCGGAAATCTGACAGTTTTTTGATGAAGTAATTCAAATCGATGTTTACATAGGTTACTAGCCTGCCTTGTGATATTTATGCCGTGGTACTATGGTCCACTGCACGAATTTATGCTAACCTGCATACTTTCACGAGAAATTTGACGTTAGAGCGGTTCCGACACCTCTCAAACGTCAAATTTCGTGTGAGAGTAAGCAGGCCAGCTTAAATTCGTGCAGTAATCCATGCATACATATCTATATATCTATATCTATATATATAAAAATGAATTTCTGTCTGTCTGTCTGTCTGTCTGACCGCTATGGATTCGGAAACTACTGAACCGATCGGCTTCAAATTTTGTATGCAGAGGGGTTTGGGACCGGGGAAGGTTCTTAGCCTGGTGTGAGACCTCTCCGGTCTCTGGAACGGGGGGCTCCCATACAGATGACTTCGCGGGGGACGTCTCTATGGAGCAGCATGTCAAAAAAACACAGTAGGCAGGCAGAACGACGTTTGCCGGGACAGCTAGTATGTATATAAAAATGAATTTCCGTCTGTCTGTCTGTCTGACCGCTATGGATTCAAAAACTACTGGACCGATCGGTGTGAAATTTTGTATGTGGGTATTTTTGGGGCCGGGGAAGGTTCTTAGCTTGGTGCGGGACCTTTTCGGTCTCTGGACGAACGGGGGGCTCCCATACAGATGACTTCGCCGTGGACGTCTCTATGGAGCAGCATGTCAAAAAAACACAGTAGGCAGGCAGAACGACGTTTGCCGGGACAGCTAGTTACATATAATACTTAAAAGACAGGTGGTGTACTACGATCATGATTTTCTTCTGAATGATTCAAATCTGCCTAGTGACCCTCAACCCTTTGCGAATATCTGTATTAGCAATGCTAAAACGAGTGGTTCGTCATGATTGGTGCACTTTGACCCATACAATCTGTTTTAGAACTATTATGCGACTTGCTTTCACTTACCACATAATGTCCTCCGTGTGTCCAGTGTAGTGTCGCTGTGCTTCCTCTTCCCGATCGTAGAGAACAGCCACCGCTGCGACATAGTACAGTAGTTCACCCGAAGGCAGTACCCAGAGATTCCGTTTTGAGTCGATTCCACGATAGCCATGTCTGTGAAAAATGTATAGATATATTATCATAGAAATGATGTATTCAAACTTCGCCACTTACACCCAGAAAAGCGATAATTTCTTATCCGGCGGTGAGTTATCGACCGGCGGATGGTGCACCGGCGGGTAGAAGGTACGCCTCAGCCCCCGGATGGTGATGCGGGTGGGTTCCTCCTTCATGGCATCCAGCAGTGGATAGTCGGACGACGCCCGGACCAGTTCGTTTTCCGGTGCGTACAGTACCCGGGGTCTGCTTTTGCTGCGGGCTCGCTGCCGCGCCGTTTTCGATAGGTCATCCGGTACGGAACCACCCAGCCGCGAACGGGAGCGTCGCGCCGGCGAGGGAGGAATCACACCCGGCCCGAGGGCACCGACCGGAAGCGAGGGGGTGTTGCTCAGGTAGAAGGTGTCCACCTCGGCGAATTCGTTGCGCAGCTGGGAGAAGCTGCGCACCTCCTGGCCGCTGCTGGTATACATCTTTTTGGCGCCGATCATCTTCAGCACTTGGCCGAGGTCCTCCAGGACCTCCTCGAAGGGTTGCGATGTGCGGAGGTTTAGCAGTACGCGGCACTGGAAGAAATGGGGGGTAAAATGAGTTAGTGCTGGAAGAGATCTAATGTATTCATCATGAATATCAATTGGCATTTTTCGAAGGTAATCCATGACATGTACTTTAAATATTCGAAAACGAGCGGGTTTTTCATGACTTTCTTGTAGAACTGGTCTAGCCGCACAAGTTTTTCATATACCATATTCCCAGATTCAGCTTCTTCACCTTTTGAAGCCGGATTTTTTCCAAGCGTTGTTATGGAGTTTTTTCTACGTTTTTCTGTAGTTTTGGTGATCAGTAGCATAAAAACGGTAGAATATTACGAAGAATACTTTTTTCTGCATATCCTAGGTCATCCAAACTATTCTTGAGTGTACATTCCTAAAGTCTACGGGTGTAACGGGAACATTTTTCGTTATACAAAACTATGATTTGTATTCTATCATGTCCAGTAAGTCTTCTGAAATGTTAATAGTCAAAATCATATCAGTCGGGATATCCTAGGTAATCCAAACAGTTCTTGAATTTAGATCCTAAAGTCTACGGGCGTAACGGTAACTTTTTTCATTATACAAAGCTACGATTTGTTATCTATCATGTCCAGTAAGTCTTCTGAATGTTCAGTAGACAGTATCAGATCAGTCAAGATATCCTAGGTCATCCAAACTGTTCTTAACTTTAGATCTCAAAGTCTATGGTTGTAACAGTAACTTCTTTTATTATACAAAGCTACGATTTATAAGCTAGTCTTCTGAAAGAGTAATAGAAAATATCATATCAGTCGGGATATCCTAGGTCATCAAACCTATTCTTGAGTTTAGATCCTAAAGTCTACGGGTGTAACAGTAACTTCTTTCATTATACAAAGCTACGATTTGTAATCCATCATGTCCAGAAAGTCTTCTGAGAGGTTACTAGACAATATCATATCAGTCGGAATATCCTAGGTAATCCAAACTGTTCTAGAGTTTAGATCCTAAAGTCTGCGGGTGTAACGGTAACTTCTTTTCTTTAAAGCTACGATTTGTAATCTATCATGTCCAGCAAGTCTTCTGAAAGCTTCAGTGGCTGTTTTTATCAACTAAGCTTCATAACAGTAAGCCAATAACACCCTAAACATATATAATAACGCTTATTGTTCCTCCAACTGCTTTGGTAATTACAGTGGATTATGTAACACTACTTAACGTAGTGGCAAAAGCTATTATTACAAGTGTAGACCTAAAGCTATGGTCTCCGGAGTAGTGGTGTTGATCTGCAATATTTCGGAACTATCTTGCAATGATTCATGATCATGATATTCCAGGGGTATTACAGATTACAGTATTCAGTTTATTGTGAAAATAACTACTGTTACTATCATAAGCTAAACTTCAGGATAGTTTGGAGGTTGGACGACCCTCAATGTCCCAAAAATTCATAATAATATATAGTAGACTTCAGATTGGTCAAGTCACCGCGATTGATTATGAAACGTTACTCAGTATGTCAGATATAGCTGATGTTACGGGTGCTAACCTGAAGTTCTGAACTGAAAGATAGTTTGGCTGCCCTGGAACATTCCCATAGAGTCTCTAAATAACATTTGAGATATCAAGAGCTTCACGGATCTTAGCAGATTATGCTATGCTATTATTTATGGTGAAAACACATAATTTTTTTTTTGTAATTTTGAAAGACTTCATCATAGAACAGTTTGGATGACCCTGAATATCACAAAGGTTTATAAGAAGCTAGTAGACTTCAGATTGCTCCAGTAACTGCGGTTGAATATGCAACGTTACTCAGTATAACAGATATGGCTACTGTTACGAGTGTGGACCTGAAGTCCTGATCTCCAAGGTAGTATGGCTGACCAGAAATATCCCTGTAGTATCTCTTAATGACATTTGGGATTTCAAGAGCTTCGCGGATCCCAGCAGATTATACAATGCTATGATTTATTTGAGAGTTAGAGAAACTTCATTATGGATCAGTTTGGACGATTGTTCTAGTAACTGCGGTTGATTATGCAGCGATATTCAGTATAACAGATATGAAGACTGTTACGAGTGCAGACCTGAAGTCCTGAACTTCAAGGTAGTTTGGCTGACCTGGAATATCCCTGTAGTGTCCCTAAATGACATTTGAGATTTGAAGAGCTTCGCGGATCCCAGCAGATTATGCAATACTGTTATTTATGGCGAAAACACATAAAGTAGTTATTGTAGATTTGAAGGACTTTATTATAGAACAGTTTGGACGACCCTGAATGTCCCAAAAGTTTATAATAAGCTAGTAGACTTCAGATTGCTCCAGAAGCTGCGGTTAAATATGCAACGTTACTCAGTATAACAGATATGGCTACTGTTACGAGTGTGGACCTGAAGATCTGTTTGACCTGGTTGACCTGGTTGACCTGGAATAACCCTATAGTGTCTATAAATGACATTGTAGATGTCAAGAGCTTCACGAATCCCAGTAGTTTATGCAATGCTATTATTTGTGACGAAAATACATTAAGTTAATCTTGAGATTTACAGAACTTCATTTTGGAACAGTTTGGACGACCCTGAATGTCCCAAAGATTTATAATAAACTAGTAGACTTCAGATTGTTTCAGTAACTGCGGTTGATTATGCAGCGATATTCTATAACAGATATGGAGACTGCTACGAGTGCAGACCTGAAGTCCTGAACTTCAAGGTAGTTTGGCTGACCTGGATTATCCCTGTAGTGTCTCTAAATGGCATTTGAGATTTCAAGACCTTCGCGGATCCCAGCAGATTATGCAATACTATGATTTAAAGCATTGTCCAGTTAGAATCCGGACGCAAAGTAAAATTTATTATGTCGCTCTAAATGATCATAATTACCATTCTTTTACAGCAGTCTGATCATAAAGTAGTCCTCTGTGAATGGTGAAAATTTCATCGATTTTCTTGCAACGAGTGAAAAGTTATTTCAGATTGAAGAGAAGAGAAGGAAAAAAATCTTGCACAAACCGTTGAAAATTTAGCATGGCGAGGTCCGACAATCGCCAAAAATGTTAATATCTCCAAAACCATTATGTGTGATGTGCTCAGATGATGTTAACCATGCCATGAGGAAGTGTCCCAGGAAGATAGAAGTTTGTGTTTGTGGATTAATCTGCTTGGAATTCCAAGATTTGGCAGTAAGCTCGAGCTCTGAGCATCGTTTTCTCACATCACGATAATGACACCAAATGTGTTCAAGGATGATGGCCTCAATAATCGCGTGCTGCTTTTCAAAAATGCACACGAGACATCTGTAGAAAGTTGAGCTACTTTGGCGGGCTGTCACGACAGCCGGAGATGTTCAGTAGTATCATCACGGATGGATAGTGTTCATTAACGAAAAAACACTCAAAATTCGCCTCATTGGAATTCACTGAATTGCCCTTAATTTCACCAGAAGGGAAATGTTTGGCAAAGTTTCTTTGGATTCCTAATCAGACTGGTAGAGGGTCTCAAGACACTACAGAGATGACCTGATTGTGAGTCAAATACGTCGAAGGGGTTGATATTAAAATTTTCTACCATTGTGCAGATTTTTAAGGAAACCAACATGGAAAAAATGAAAAATGTATAAAAAATTAAATCAAATAATTTCAGTGATATTTTTCCCTGAAACTACAATAAATTATCTTTGTTTTGAGGGCTTTACCTTTTATGTTTGTTATTCCACCTCAGAGATACAAGTAATTATCTGCGTCCGGATTCTAAATGGACAATGCCTTATGGTGAAAACAAAAAAGATATTCTTGTAGATTTGAAGGACTTTATTATAGAACATTTTGGACGACCCTGAATGTCCCAAAGGTTTATAATAAGCTAGTAGACTTCAGATTGCTCCGGTAACTGCGTTGATTATGCAACTTTATTCAGTATAACAGATATGGCTACTTTAAAGAGTGTAGACCTGAAGTTCTGAACTCTAAAATAGTTTGACTGACCTGGAATAACCCTACAGTGTCTATAAATGACATTGTAGATGTCAAGAGCTTCATGGATCTCAGAAGGTTATGCAATGCTATTATTTGTAGCGAAAATACATAAAAATATTCTTGAACATTTGAAGGACTGTTTCAAACTGACCTAAACAGCCGGCAACACAGAACCAATTTAACGTTATATTTTGAAAAGATAGGATTGTTCAATGAATTAAAGCTTTATCAAGCACGTACTTTTCCAAAAAAAAAAACTCGTGAAGCCAATTTCACAAAACAATCAACTGATATTGTTCGATCCTTGCTTAGAGCCCGCGAATTGTTTGCGTGTCCAGTCATACAGTCCACGCGACTCTTCCAGTCTCGCGGCCCGGTACGGAACAACAAAGAAAAATGTGGTCATGTGCTGGACCGGAAGCATTTCATCAAGAAATTTACATGTCGACGCGTCTCCTTATTAGCTATTCAAACAGCCGAGCGAAGAACTCCCATTCGGAATAGCAGCATACCTACTGTGTGTGTGACCAGGGGAGGAAGGGAACACGGGGAGTCCGGACTTGATTGGTATGTATATTGCGCTTTCATGAGGTGGCATAATACACATACCGAATATCGATTGGTTTGGGGCGGCGGTCCTGCACGCTTTCCAAACCAAGTGGACTTGGAATTGGAATGAAGGAACGAACCAACCACCGCAGGAACTTCCCCGCAGAACTTTTTGGCGACTGTCAACTGGGGAATGTGCTGAAACTCCGGTGATTGATTTATGGCCATGGTTCAGAGGCGCCAATTGACGCTGACTGCACCACGTGCTACCTATAGCTTCTACTTCGTCTGCGCGGTTCGTCTCGTCTCGGGAGGAACGTGTGCGACCTTGGGCTGTCACCTCAAGGCAGCACACCCATATGGCGCGGAAAGTCGGAAAGTTACGAGCCCCCGGCGGAAGAAGCAAGACAATAAATAAAACTACCGGCAGTAGTGTAGCGTACTACGGAGTACGGACGGACTACTGGGTGTTCACACGGTTCCGGTTTTATGCCTGCAGCAGTGCATGAATGCATATGGCTGCATATGTGCAGTTCGATTTCCATCAGCTGGGAAAAGCGCAGTTTCTGCATTCGATATGGTGTGAATCAAACATAATCGGATGTGCGGAGAAACTTGCTGTGCGAAAGATTTTCAATATTCTGAATGGTTGAACACCTAAATCAGAACTCCTTTTGAAATTAATTTGGGGGTCACTCCCAAAAGTCTATGCAGGAATCCTTCTTGAATACTGTTGGGAATTCCTTCCAAATGTAGAACTCCAAAACTTCTGTTTAGGTTATGGGTCGAGGGTGCATAACCATAACCTGCATAGGTTTGAGATGGGTTGCACAGGGGTTTCAGTGCGTTTCAGTGGATTTCAAGGAGCTTCAGTAGAGTTTAAAAGAAGTATACGGGAGTGTCAGAAGGGAAGTTAAGGATGCAATTCACCAGCTCAAAACCAACAAAGCAGCTGGTAAGGATGGTATCGCAGCTGAACTCATCAAGATGGGCCCAGAAAAGTTGGCCACCTGTCTGCATCGGCTGATAGTCAGGATCTGGGAAACCGAACAGCTACCGGAGGAGTGGAAGGAAGGGGTAATCTGCCCCATTCACAAGAAAGGCGACCATTTGGAATGTGAGAACTTCAGGGCGATCACTATTTTGAATGCTGCCT
This sequence comes from Aedes albopictus, assembly GCF_035046485.1. NCBI lineage: Eukaryota > Metazoa > Arthropoda > Insecta > Diptera > Culicidae > Aedes > Aedes albopictus. The sequence goes on along the minus strand of NC_085136.1, from coordinate 22,338,615 downwards.
ACAAAGTGCTATCCCAGATCATCTTCCGTCGTCTGTCACCTAAAACAAATGAGTTCGTGGGAAGTTATCAAGCCGGCTTCATCGACGGCCGGTCGACAACGGACCAGATCTTTACCGTACGGCAAATCCTCCAGAAATGCCGTGAATACCAGGTCCCAACGCACCACCTGTTCATCGACTTCAAAGCGGCATACGATAGTATCGACCGCGCAGAGCTATGGAGAATCATGGACGAAAACGGCTTTCCTGGGAAGCTGACTAGACTGATTAAAGCAACGATGGACGGTGTGCAAAACTGCGTAAGGGTTTCGGGTAAACTATCCAGTTCATTCGTATCTCACCGGGGACTGCGACAAGGTGACGGACTCTCATGTCTACTCTTCAACATCGCGCTGGAAGGTGTGATGCGACGAGCCGGGCTCAACAGCCGGGGAACGATTTTCACAAAATCCGGACAATTTGTGTGCTTTGCGGACGACATGGACATTATCGCTAGAACATTTGGAACGGTGGCAGAACTGTACACCCGCCTGAAACGCGAAGCAGCAAAGGTCGGACTGGTGGTGAATGCCTCAAAAACAAAGTAAGGTATGCACACAGCAAAATCTAGCCACCGTATTTTGGATAGAAATTTTACAATTTTCAAAGAATCGTGGCAATCTATGGCGCAAATGAAAGCTTATTGTGTAAGGAATCGAAAAATATTCCTTTCGGGTGATATTTTGACATTGTGTTTGAAATAGAGTCAAGGGAACAAGAAGCCCTCGAAAAGTTTTTGCACAAACGTGCTGAAAATCTGACAATGTACATTAAAACGGCCGTCTCCGCAGACTTAAGTTAGCTTTCAAGTATTCGGTTCTATACATCATTACAACGTGGAAAGGTTGTGCAGATTAACTAAAGAACAAGAAATAATCGAAGTTTGGCAAGAAATACATAGTTTGGTCAACAATATGAATTTGTGGTTTGAAAAACCAAACTTTCAAAAATACATGTACAACAAATCATCTTTTTCACTACGGGAAATGTCGGGCGAAATGGCTGGCACCCCTTATTCAAAAGCTTAGATATTGTGTATTGATTTGGATTGATTTTTGTGCCTTGCTTCTGGCGGAGAATCCTCGTTTTTATGCAGAAAACTATGTGGAAATTGTACCGTATTTTTACAAAAACTGTAAAATCTCATACACCTCAAAACTCAACTCAATTGAAAAATATTGAGTAACCGTAAATTGGAACCTACAAAAAATGCCCATAAAGGTAGTTTTTATCAAAAATTAAGATTGATTTGGACACAAAGGTGGTAGAAGTTTCTTGGCAAGTAATCGAAGGTACTGTGCAAAACTTAACGGAAGGACTCAAGCGCAAAGCTCGAGATAATGGATATAATAAGTCAAATCAACAATGTCTTGATGTTGATTTAAAGTAAATTAATGCTTTTTTACGATGAATTGCTTTTGGTTTGGTAATAAGTTAAAATACATGATTACTGCTTGATTTTCTTTGGCTAGATTTTGCTGTGCGCATACCTTACATGCTGGTAAGCGGAACCGAACACGACTGGGTAGTAATGTTACGATAGTCAGGGATACTTTCGAGGTGGTGGAGGAATTCGTCTACCTCGGATCCTCACTGACGGCTGACAACAACGTGAGTCGTGAAATTCGAAGGCGCATCATCAGCGGAAGTCGGGCCTACAAAAACAGCGTTTGCGGAATTCAGCTCCTCGATTTGAGTTCGACAACGAAAACTATCTTCGACCTAGAGTTGGCCGAAGCAAGTGCTTTAATAGCAGCTTGGCTATCTGAACAGGGGCCGTTCATAAACCACGTAGACTTTTTGGGGGGAGGGGGGGGGGGGGGTCTGACCAAAGTCTACGCTCCATACAAATTTCAAAATTTTTGTATGGACAAAAGTCTACGAGGGGGGAGGGGGGGTCTGAGATGGCCAAATTTTGGTCTACGTGGTTTATGAACAGCCCCACAGAAGTATATTGCTTTGCCCATTACGTGCTGCTGAAGTGTCGATTGCACTCCACACATAAGAGCAAATATTTCGGCCAGAAAAACGGTACATTGCCTACCAAGTGAGTAACACTGATACAGCCTTAGCTCACGAGAGTGGACACCAGCACCTGCTCGACCTTCGAGAAGGGAGCCATCAGTGTAACATACGATGCCGTCTGAAATACTTCTCTCCAGATAACCAAATGTCCACTCTTCCCGGGAAGGGAATTTCGTGGAAAATGTCCTATATGGAAAATTACAAGCAATTCTAAGATCACTTGGAGCAAGGACAACTTTGTCCCAATTCACCAAAAGTGGAAACAACGAGATGTGTGTTGAACTGCGGTTCACAGGAGTTTCCTCTAGTAAACCGAGTACCCGTAACCGGTAAGTACAAGAAAGTGCTTCTTGTTTGAGATGAATGTGTAGTGGGGCAACGTCAAAGAGAACTTCGAGCGCTGCCGTGGGAGTTAAAGAGAACGCTCCAGACATCGCCATTAAGCACATCCTTTGGAGATGGCCTAATTTTGATTGGACCGTTGTCATTTCGCCCTTTCGCCACCACACAAGACATCCATAAGCCAATATTGGCCGAACCACAGTAGTGTGAATCCATATGATACACTTGGGTTTTAGACCCCAAGTTGTACCAAAGGTTCGCCGGCATTGCCCGAAGGCCATACAGCTTCTGAACTTAATGTAAGGTGTCCAGGAAAGCTTCGAATCAAGCTACTTTATCTGTTCAGTCACATCGATTTCAGAATCAAAGAGACGCAAAGGTCGAACACCATTACAGTTTCGCCTTTCCGTAAAAAGAAAAATAGATATTTTACTCGGATTAACCGAAAGGCCATATTGGCGACACCAACCCTCAACTACTTGAAGGGCGCTTTGCATCAGGTCGAAAAGGGTGGTGATACACATACCAACTAACAATGACAGGCTGTCGTCGGTGTAACCATAAGTAGGAAAACCGCTATTTTTGAGTTGTCTGAATAACGTATTTGCTACACGATTCCACAAGGGCGGTGCCAAGACTCCCCCTTGGGGGCATCCACAGACACTCAATTCCTAATCGCTGCTTAACGCAATGTCGAGAAGAGATATCGGTTTTTGATCATTTGATGAATCCAATTGCATCATTGAAGATATACTATGACCTCGTGCGGCTTCCAATATGGTATCGAAAGGCACGTTGTCAAAAGCACTATCGATATCTAAGAAAACACCCAAGTAGAGTTGCCTTCTCAATATCGTGCACAACCTTGCGTAAAAGAGTCACAGTGGACTTATCAGATTGGTAGGCATGTTGGTTTACATGAAGAGGCACGTTGGCCAGATGAACATCACGGATGTGATGATCGACAATGCGTTCTAAGCATTTTAGAAGAAAAGAGGTCAAACTGATAGGTCTGAAACTCTTTGCTTCGTCATACGACGCACGACCCACTTTCGGAAAAAATTTTACAGTAAGATATGAGAATATATCCTGTAGCAAAACCGCAAACAAGTAATTTATTCAAAACATACTCATACGTCAATCACATTCCTTCTGATTCTGAAGCAAAATAAGATATATCCCATCTGCTCCAGGAAATTTGAAAAGAGCAAGGCTATTCAGGGCTCACTCAATCGATTCTATAGTTACAATACCCCAAGCTGAAGCCAGAGAATCATAACTACAAGAAAAGACACTACCCAACTAACATTTTTGCTGTATAAGAGTTTATAAGAGCTTTCTTCCAAGAGCGTTTGCTTCATAAGCTTTTATGCAGCTACTTTTGTTAGTAGGGTAGGTTCATCCGAAGATGTAATACCCACACAACCGGAGAAGTGTGTGCTGAATAAGCATTCCAGAGCTTCCTCATCAGAGGAAGTGAAATTGCCATTTGGCAAACGAAGTTCGTTCACTCGGAAATCCTTTGATTTTGCAAGATTTTTTGTGTGGTCCTCACAGATTGTAAAGGGTAAGCTTCTTCAAACGGTTTCATGATGAAGGTCGTTGTAATATTCTGCCCCAGATTCCCCCTTGAATACTTTTAAGAATTTCTTCTTAAAGTTGTACCCTAATTCTTTTATTAAGGTAATGGGTCAGCTGTGCACAAACTGAGGTTTGACTGCAATGGAAGTAGTTTATTACAGGAGGGAATTGTTGATTATTTCCGGGGTTTCAAGGGGTTCCAAATCCTTTCAGTAGAGCTTCAGAGAGGTTTCAGAAGGGTTTCAAGGTGTTCAAGACGTATCAGGGAATTTCAGGTAGGTTTCCGGAGGCTTTCATGAGAATTTAAGAAGGGTTGCAAAGGGAAGAAGAAGGGAGGGGTAGGAGGTAGAGCGTTTCAGTAGATTTTGGGGGATTCCAAGGTAATTTAGGTGGTTTTTCAAGAGATTTCAGGGGTTTCAAGGGTTTGCATGGGGCTTAAGTAGGGGCTAAAGAGTTATCCATCATCTAAGGTGTAACTAATAGCGGTAATGCCACAGCTACCGTTAGTTTGAGGAGAGGGTCACAGAAGGTGACCCTTCCCAGCGGCTGACGAGACTCTGTATTTAACTGCGGAAGGTTACCCTATTTGGGGTTAGGGTTCGCCTTTGTGTTGAGGGTTTGCCTTGGACCTTGAATTTGAGGCAAACAGGGTTTAACGGTAAAACCTCGGGGTTCTGTGTGAGAGGGGGGGGGGGTCTCGAATCATCTATATTTAGCTTCTACATGTGTCCCTAAATTCCTACACACGCAATAGACACACAGTGGACTCTTCACAACGGACTTCACTACTGTCTGTCGATCACTTGGGCAAATGGCCGTTTATTTGGTCAATTGAGGATCTCCAAGATCTTAATGGCCTCCTTTCGCTACCACCGTCTACTTCCATGTTTCAGGCAAGGTAGAGTCATCTGGTGGCTAATGTTGAAGGATGATGGTAGCTGCTATTTATGGCTGCATCCTTTTCGGGTGATCAGCAAACATAAAGAGTGGAAACGAACAACACAAAAACTTTCCTGAATTTTAACTAAACAAACAGATGAAAACTACACGAGACTGCGACAAAATCTTACAAACCTGCTGAGGGGGTACTACGAACCGTTACAAAGGTTTAAGTGAAGTCTATGAGAGTTTTAAGGCATTTCAGAGGTTTTCTTAAAGCATCTCAGAAGAGTTTGAGGGGAGTCTTAGAGGGGTTTTAAGGCTTTGGAAAGCGTTTCAAGACGTTTCGAAGGTTTTTGAGAGATTTCAGTTGCTTTCAGGGAGTCTCAGAGGATTTCAGGGGGCTTAAGTAGATTTTAAAGGAAGTCAACGCGGCTGAAAGTGGTTTTCTGAAGGATTTCAGTGCGGTTCAAGCAACTCAACTACAATCTACAGCGAAATCTATGGGGTGACCAGAGATTTTTTAGATTTCAAGCGTTTCAGGGCGATTCAAGCCGTTTCGAGAGATTTCAGAGGGTCTTAGAGGGCTACCATAGAGTTTGAGAGAAATCTTTGGGAACCTATGGGGAGTTTTTGAGTGATTCTAAAGCATTTCACGGAGTTTTAGAGAAATTATCTGGTTATCTGGGGGAATCAGTAAAGATTTAGAATAGTTTTCGCATTAGCGATTCACTGGGGCGTCAATTTAGCGACCACACTGGAATTTGAACATTTTTCACCACACCAAGAAGCCAGTTTCTATTGTTTTAGGTGGTGGGTAGACCAACCGCTAGTGTGTGCTCTTGCTCGTATGTCTTGGATCGTGTGAGGCTCACTCGTTTACGCGCATTGCTCCCGCGCGCTCTCCCGTGTTTTCTCCCAGCAGTCACCGAATCAGCACTGTGGCGCAGTGACGGAAATTGTCAAATTACCTTCGTCTGCACCGACGCCCAGCGGCGCCAGCGTCGTTGATTTGTTTTTGTTTTGATAGTCGTCTTGACAACCCGAGCGGCATTCTCAGAAATGTATGCTTTCGAAATTCTTTTGACGGCTGTCTGCTGAACTTCAACCACCTACTGATACTCAAAGTCAGTATTTTCAATTTCAACTGATTCGTTTTAATTGAGCACGATGCAGAAGCAAAAAATGACGTTGTTTAGCAGCACTCATCAAAAGTTACTATAATGCATTCAATTAAGGTAAGATATCGGTATTTGCATGCCTAAAACCATAATAAATCAATTCCAAATTGAAATATTCATATTCGAAATCATCGAGCTGAAGTTCAGCTGAACTGAACTTCAACTACAGTGGATGACACCCCAAGACGCCGCTTTCATTGTCTCGTCTCTTTTTTGTCATGTTCATTCTCGGCCTCGTGTCTATGGGTAACTGTGTTTGTTTATTTGTGTTCGTATTCGCACTAATTGAACATCATTGTGCTGATTTTTTTCGACACTGCTGTGGCGTCACTGGGGCGAGAACTCTCCGGTGCACCGCGGTGTTTCACTACAGTGCGCACTCTGGCGAAAAAAACTCACTGGAGCGCGTGCCGAGGTGATTTTTTACACATTCACCGAAGTGAAAGTTAAAGCGCTATCACATCACAAAACCGTCGTGTGGCCCAGTGCTCAGGGAGCTAAGAGATTTATTTCTACCCACCATCCGAATCTCAGTGGTGGATCCACATATAAGAGACAGGCTCTGATGAGATGCACAGCGTGCATGAGTGGTGTATTTTCTATTTCTCTTTGCTACACTGAGGATATGCACATCTCTGGATGAAAGTATCGATTACCGGTCGGTGAAAAAAGTAACTCCAGAAAAAAATACATATGTAGGTACCTTTAGGCAAAATCTCACGAGAAACTTCGTTAGCAATCCCGGGTGAGATTGTTAGATACATTTTAAAGAGAACTCCTAGAGATAACCCGGAAACAACATCAGGTTAACATGTCTGAAGGAGTGGTGGTATCGATTCCGGGAAAATTTCTATGAGATATTCTGGAAAGAACTCCACAAGATTCACAAGAAGTCCCACAAGAACTTACGTAAGAAACCCGAAAGAATCTACGGGAAAATGCTAGCGAGAAAATCCCTTCATAAGCTTCTGCGTCCTTGGATCTGGATGAGATGAGGGTGGATGGATAATAGCGTGGTTCAAAAAATCGTTTTTGCTCCACACCGCTTATTCGATTCGTAACCAGATTCTAAGCCTTCTCCCAAAAATTGAGCTGATTTGGTCGAAAATTGAGAGTGCACAAGCCTTTCAAAGTTTGTATGGGAATTACTATGGGACAAGGACGTTCTTCATTCAATTGACCGTATCATTTCCCCAGATGCCCTAGAGTGTTAGTTGACCATTGGTAGTTCTAGGCTACTCTATCAGCTACAACTTTGCCAAAGACTTTATTCAAATCGGACGCCTCATTAATTAGTTATTAATATTTGTCCAGAATGAAAATCTTTGATCATGATGGTTACATTATTCGATGGGCATCACTAGTAGAATAACTAGCCACAGAAGTCCAATGTCGCGACTATTCGTGTGACTAACATCTAGTTTGCCACGTCCTTACAGCGTCATGGATAAGTCCAGGAAAGCGTGGATCAGAACGATATGCGGAGGTTTTATGCAACTATTAAAGGCGCAAGTGCCAGCCATGTGCAATGGCCGTAAAGGTAATTTGCTGACAGACACAGCAATAATGACAGCCAGGTGAGCTCTTCGAAGATTCGTTGAACAGTAACAACAAACAGATAATTGATGGTTTAGTTTTTAGTTTGCCGACTACGCATTCTTTAATCTTTATTAACCTTCCTTTGGCATTAGGGTAATTTTTGACCCAAACCGTACACTGCGTCAGCGAGCTGCTCTCAACGTGATGGATGCATAAGCAAGGTTAAACCGTTTTTTATTATCCCAATGTTCCGACACTTGATGGTTTTTTTTCTCAAGTGGTAAATAGCAATACAAATAACGAAACAAGTATTCATCCCCTGAGTTTCATATTAAACGGCATTTTTTACCAAATCCAGCCAAATTTTAAAAATCGATTGGAACAATGAACACTCGTTTGGTTTGAGAATATCTCTACAAATGGACGAATGCATATTTAGGTGATTCTTTCTTCTTTCGAACATAGTCAACCCTTTTCTAGAAATCCAGCCGAATGTATTTCGTCCATCTTTAATAAGAGCCTTTCATTTACCGGAGCAAAAAGTATCATGTTATGTACTGCCGTTCTACTCCAAATTGTCCCATGTTCTATGGGAATCCCATATAACATGGGTCAATTATGAGTAGAACGGCAGTGTATCCCTATCGCCCCACCCCGAATCAAATAACCCCAAATCACCTTCATTGTCCCCAATAAAATAAGCCCCTCGCAATTTCTGCGCGACATTGTCTCCATTTCCATTCGATACTCACTTGAACACTATGATCGTGACTGTTGATAATCCGAATGACCCGGCCGGCGCTCGGTTTCAGACTGCCGGACGGCATGTTGTCCACTTCGGTGACGGAGGGCTTGCGGCTCAGGCGGCTCCCGGTGCCCCAGCCCTGGTTGCCGGGCGATGCGTACCAAACGCCGTTTTTCTTACCATAACTAGCAGGCTGCGCGGCGGATGGTGGGTGGGATTGGAAACAACAAAAAAGAAGGGGAATTCGAATTAGTATGATTGTGTGTAATAAGCTTGCAGGAGAGATTGGGTTGCTAAGATATTGTTAGGTTAGGTAGGACCACACGCCAAGGTTTTCGGATTGAATTTCAGCAGCAGAGGAGGCCTTGATACGTTGACGAATAAATAAGCGACAGGCTTATCGCATGCAATCTGTGCGGCGGGTCACAATCGAACAGCACGAAACCGACACCCAAAACACCATAATTGCGGGAAGCTAATTGAATAGGGGGAGAATAATCGTCGAGGACCTATGAGAAGGAAATATAACGATAGCTGGAGCTCTTTGTTGGGGGAAACTTTTATTTATTGGAATTCATGGCTGATTTGTTGCAAAAATTTAAAAAAAATGCTCTCGGTGTTCGCCTTTCGTGAATCTATATTTTCGTGGAACAACTTGCGTTACAAAAGAAGGAAGGAAACCCTTCCCAAGCAGTAATCCCAGCAGTACAAATAGTTTTGATAGTTCTAATGACTATGCCTTAGCAGTCTAGAGGTCTAGCGATATATCATATCACTTCACCTAGTAGTTCTTCTTCGGTTTACGGTATTTAAAACAAGTTGCTGAAAATATGTTTCAATTTAAAGGAAACAAAAATCCATTTTTTCATTCTTACAGTTTTGAATTTGCGTCATCCAAGTTCCACAGTGAACTGCGATCGATGCCCATTTGGGAAGTCCGCCTTCGCACATGGAACTTTTATATGTATGCACTTTGCACCGTCCCCATCGCAGTAGCAATGCAAGGCATTGCTAGAAGAAAAAGACTACCAACCTACTACGATTTAGTGCCCCCATCGCATCGCGGGGCACTAAATAATGGTCATACATTTTTACGGAAGAAATGGGAACACAACTATGTCATTCGATGTGTGGCGACGAGGAGTCAGAAGTATTGTTATCCAACCGGCTTCGGCTTCGAAGCTGGATTGGCGGGAATGGCCATTTTGACCTGAGTGACCCGTGGGTGGGGTGAGCTCAGAAGACCTCCGGAGGGAGGAAGACAACCGGAGAGTTGTTGCGTCGTGTGGGGTAATAACTCAGATGGCAGCAGTTGGACCTGCTGCAGCTTTGCGACGACGTTTTTTTGCTACACGTTTTCAACCTAGTTGAATGCTATAAGCTCCACAGCCCACATTGTAGGGAAACAATTAGTCCCAGTGGTGAACGAACGTACTAACCGGAAGAGGACCATTAATGTTCGACTGGGAACGAGATGGAAAGTGAGTGCAGAATGTTGTTCGTTCGGGGCTTTCAATTAAAATCTTAGCACACGACTTAATCCCCTCGGTCCTTGCTATAGGGAACTGCACTGTTTTGATTGTGTATGGGATTTTGACGTTTCGTGGCCTTGTTGTTTACAAAATTTCTGTAAGAGTGAAAGAGAAGGAGAGATTTTCATGCAGTGCCCTATAGTTGGTCGCACGATAGATGTGTGTAACATGTGTGAACGTTATCGGCAATGGTGAATAACCATGCGACTCCATTGCTGCGCGCGTAGGTCTGTAATTGCTAGTGAAACCACATGGATTGTACAAGATTGTGCTATCGCATCTAAAAAAGTTGGATTTGCGCACTTCGAGGCAGAAAGTGCTTGAGATTGGAGAAATTCATGGCTTTTTTATTTGTATTTCTATTAAGGCTGCAAAAGTTATGCTTTTCAATGTCCAAGAATGGAACAGGATAGAAAACGGCTCATTTACTTCACTTATCTGTCGCCGATTCTGTTGCATTTTAGGTCCGTTTCACAGTCAAAATCTGAATCAGAGGTTATAAGATGATTTGCACTGTCGAATTGATTCAGTATTATCACTGCTTATATTCGCATAGTTTACGTAAGCATTACTGCAGCTTTTACAACACTATAGAAAGTTTTATCATAAGTCTCACAAATTTTTTGGTTGTATAGTCTCAGGCCACTGTTATGAGAATTGCCTCCTTTCCGTGCGTTACCAAAGCACAGACGTTTGGGGCTTATCACCGAATCTAAGACAGAATTGACGCAATCTACCAACGGTTGAATGCTGTCCTGACCATGTACTTGTGACAGCTGAGTGATGGGAGAATTGTTGGACACCTAAGAAAGATATGTAGAGACTTCTACGCCATCTCAGGCCTAGGTGTCATGGAAATTTGGGTGTTGTTAGAGGAAGGGTTAAGTCCAAAGGATACGTTTGGCTAGCGTTTAGGCCCCAATACGATATACAGGAACAAACTCACAAAATGATACGAACTCCAGTACTCACTCAAGACGAAATTGTTGACTTCCATTTGCGTCTCCAGGAGCAATATGACCAAACATTATACGGAAATCACGCGAAAGTAAAGACGAATTCCGGCACCTCGATGGGGATAAGACAAACTCTCACAACAATCGCGAATTATCCTACTCAACACAATGTTATCCGCTAAATCGTCAGGCGAACACCGAAGATCAACTTGCAAGCACTTTTTGAGGTAAAAATTGCGGGAGGCATAGCACCACCAGCCAGACAGCCGTTTATCATCAATTCAGCCGGCCATATTCAAAACAACGCGGAGCAAAGGATACGCGTGACATCTAACTAAGGGATTAGATCTTGTCCTGTATTGAATAAAATTGGTCAGAAATATGTACGTGCGTTAGATATTGACTTGCGTATATTGAAATTGCCAATGGTTGTTATGTTGACTATCTGAGCTTGCGCAGAGCAGCAGAAACTGACCGAAGATTTATTGAGGGAGTTTTCTGAAGTAGGGGTTTCAAAGACTCCTGGGGGCATCAGGTAATTCGAGGGACGCTTCACGGGGGTTCAGGAGAACTTGAGACTTTTTGAGGGCGTTTCAGGGAAATTCAGAGGATTTCAAGGGGCCTCGGGAGGTTTCAGAGGCATTTTAAGGGGTATCAGATGGTTTTCATGAGCGTTTCAGAAAGCTTCAGGGAGTTTGAAAGGCGTTTCAAGGTCGTTTTATTGATCTCAGGCAGGTCCAGGGCCTCACAGGTGGTTTTCGGAAGCACATTTTAGTGACCTTTAGAGGTATATCAGAAGGCTTCATGGATTTTCCAGATCATTTCAGGACATCTGAAGGTTCAGGGTTTATCAGAAGCATTTCAAGGGGTGTAATAGGGGTTTCAGCGGTTTAAAGACACACTTCGGGAAAAGAGCGTTTCAGAGGTACTCACAAGGGGTTCCAGAGGGGTTCAAGAGGTGTTTCAGAGGGTCTCATGGATTTTCAGGAAGTTTTCGGCAGCGTATCAGGGTGTCTGGCTGTGTGCTAGATGCTCTCAGGGGTGGCCCAAGCTATTTCAAGGGCGTTACCGAACCCTGGAATCCCCGAAAACGCATTGAAAGGTAGGTCCATGAAATCCCCTGAAACCTGTTACAACATGTTTAAACCACCTGATACGCCTTTGGAACCTCATGTTTGTCACCTGAAATCTCATTTAACAGCTTTGAAATCCCCTGAAACACTTGAAACACTTTGAAACACCCATAAAATACCTCTAGAACCTCCTGGAACGCCCTTCGAAGATTCCTAAACCTCCCGTAGAACTCCAACCTCCAACCAACCTCCGAAAATCCTCTGAATCTTTCCTAGAATGCTTTGAAACGTCTCCGAAATGCTTTGGAACACCCCTGAAGTCCAAATGATTTTGAAACTATTCAAAACATGATGAATTTGCAAAAAAAAAAATCATTAAAGGCTATTTTGAGCATTGTTGGTCACTTTGACAACATTCCTGGTTTCCCAAGAGAAGTGGCCCCTTGGCCTGCAACTTCATGAGATTATCGAATAAAGTAATTGAAAGATCAGATCCGAGTTAGAACCAGTCGTAATACATCCATCTAGCATTGCTCCAGTATTTCATTTTGGTATTTCTCCTGGAATTTATTCAAATTTTTTGTTCAACAAATCCTTCTTAAATTTCCTTTGAAATGTTTCTGTGATTCATCCAAAACATTCTCCTGGGATTGCTCAAGAACCTCTATCAGAAATTTCCTCCGGACTTTCTTTTGGGATGCACCTGTGCAGTTCCTTCAGTGATTTTTCTAGGGATTCCTTGTGGAAATCATAAGGATATTTCTTCAGAGTTTTCTTCTGAAATTTCTCAACTAGCTTTGTCGGGATTTTTAAAAAGATCCTGTTGCAATTTTTCTAGTAGTACAGGGGGTGGCCAAAATGTTTGGGATAGGCAATTTTTTTTCTCCCACAAAAAGTTCAACATGCTGTGACTTTTCATAGAGTGCATCAAAGTCTCAAATTTAGACTGTTTGTCATCCTATAATATGTGCATCATTGGTACAAATTTGAGCTGGATCGGTTAATCTTTCGCGAAGCTAGAACCGTTCTCGTAAAACACTATTTTTTAGACAACTAATTTTTAAGCTGTCATATCTCGGAGCCCAGTGAACCAGTGAATGAAATCTTGAACGTTTATCAACAATGTATTAATGCTTGTAAATCCTTTAAAACATAGGTACTTTTCAAACGTTGAAAAAAGTTATGATGGATTGACACTTTTAGGATTTTTCTTGAAAAAATGTAAATTTTTCACATCTATGTCATTAATTTTTTTTCTTGATATCCAAAGATTTTCTACTCCTGTCATAAGATATCTATAATAAGATATATTACAGCCATTTAGGTTAAGGGATGAACACATTTAGTGTTGTTTGTGCGGTATTATAAATTTGACTCATTTTCCTCTATATGGGTAAAATTGTCAAATCATCGTAACTTTTTTCAACGTTCAGAAAGTACCTATGTTTTGAGTAATTTTCTAGCAATTATATATTGTTGATAACCACTCAAAATTTTATTCAATTCGGTTAATTGGTCTCCGAGATATGACAACTCAAAAATAAGTTGTCAAAAAATAGTGTTTTACGAGAACGGTTCTAGCTTCGCGAAAGATTAACCAATCGAGCTAAAATTTGTACAAATGATACACATATAATGGAGTCAAAATTTGAGAATTTGATGCACTCTATGAAAAGTTACAGCATGTTGAACTTTTTGTAAGATAAAAAAAGTTGCCTATCCCAAACAATTTGGCCACCCCCTGTATCTTAATTTTTTTTCTGGAGCTGCATCTGGATTTTATCCGGTATTTCTACCTTCAGATAAGTCTTTTGAATTTCTGGTGATCATCTAGGATTTTTCTTTCTTTTTTTGATGATATTCCTTCTTGAGCTCCATTTAGGAATTTTTTAAAGATTTCTCTTTGAATTCCTTCCAGAATTTTTTTTTGCGGTTGCACCAGAAGATTTTCCTGAAGTTCTTCAAGGAGTCTATTTAAGAGTGTTAGTAATGGGTTCTCGGAAACTTCTCCAAGATTTACTGATGGGATTTTTTTTTTCAGAAATTCCTTGTATGCTTTCATCAGATTTTCCTTCTTGAGTTAGTCCTCATTGTCCTTTTGATAACTTCCTAAGAAGTTCTTTCTGGGATTTCTCCTGAATTTTCTTCCAGAATTCTTCCAGTTGTTCATTGGTGTCTTCGTCTTATGAATCCTTCGAAAATTCCAAAACGAGCTTGCTTAGAAATACCATAAAGCACTACTAAAAGTATTACAGAAGGATCTCCAGCAGAAATCCCTGAAGGAACGTCTTAAGGGTACTCAGAAGAAGAAATTGATTGATGGATCTAAGGAGCACCAAAGGAAAAACCAAAATACATTTTCGAGAAAATCCTAGTATCCCAGAAGGAATTCTCGAAAATATCTAGGAAAAACTCTGGGATGAATGGTCTGGGGAAATGCCATGAAGAGCTCTCTTTGGGGAGTTTCAGAAGCAGCTTTTCTGCAGAAATACAATCAGTTATTTCTGAAAAGTAATACTGAGAAATACTGAAGAAATTCCCATGAAAATCCTTCTAAAATTTTCACTGGGATTCCTTCTGGAAACCCTCCAGTCAAGGATGGGAACACTTACTTGGAAAGAGTTACACTCACTTGCAGTTTTCCCAACTCAGAAGTGTGCAATCAAGAAACGATGTATGGACGACTTTTACCTTGTGATTACGTCTAAAACTTTGCCGAATAGAGTAGGGGTCGCACACGCATACCGAAGTCGTGAGGGAGCTGCGAAGGCAACTCTCCACGAGGTAAATGTAACTTACATTCACCTCGTGGAGAGTCGCTTTCACAGCTCTGTCACGACCTTGGGATTCGTGTGCGACCCCTACTCTATTCGGCAAAGTTTTAGACGAAATCACAAGGCAAAAGTCGCCCATACATCGCTTCTTGATTGCACGCTTCTGAGCTGAGAAAATAGCAAGTGAATGTAACTCGTTGCAAGTGAGTGTTCCCATCCCTGCCTCCAGTAATTTATTCTGCGACACTGATATCCTGCTGAGGCTTCCCTCTGAATTTATTTTGGAAGCTCTTAATTTTTGAAGAATTGAGATTCCACTAGGATGTCTTTTTTTGGGGTTTTCCCTTGAATTGCTTCTGAAGAACCTCATGATCTCCTTTAATTTTTTTTAAAGAAATCTCTAATAAAATTGCCTCAGATATTCTTCTAGAGTTCCTTCCTAACTTCTTCCAAATATCCCCTGGAGAAATAACAGACGGAACTACTTGAGGACTAATTTATAACGTGCTGGTGTGATTTTCCCAGGAGCTTCTGGTGGGCTTTTCCCCAAATTTGCTTTCGTAATTACTCCAGAAATATTACGCAGAATTCTTCTAGCAGAAGTTCCTTCTAAAGTCCCTGAGGGAGCTTCCTTAGACATTCTTCAAGGGATTAGTATAGGATTCCTTTAGAAGGTCCCTCTGGGATCCTTCCAGGAGTTTCTTCTGAGATTCTTTCAGGAGTTCCGAGATTCATCTAGGAGTTTCTCCCGAGCTTGCTCTGGGAAGTTCATCGGAGATTGCCCCAGGAATTCTTCGTGGGATTCCTCTAGGGGTTCTTCCAGGATTTTTGTAGCAGTTCTTCTGTTTTTTTGTTTATCTCGTTCTGTGATTTTCCAGGAGTTTATTCAGGATTCCTACAGAAGTACCTCTGGATGCCTAGATATGTTCCATCTGAAACTCTTCCAGTAGTGTTTTCCTTTGGTGGATCCTTATCCTAATCCTGAGATTTTTCTAGAAGTAACTTCAGAGGTATCTATTGTAGATTTTTTATGATTCTTCCCGTTCTTTTCCAAATGTGTTTTTGGCGCCATTTTTACCATTTTTTGGTGGGATATACACGAGGAATTTTTGGAGAAATGTTATCCCAGAAGGAATTATTCCAGGGAACCCAGAAGTAACTCATGAAAGGATCCATTGAGAAAATGTTGACGGGGATTTCTCAAGGAACTCCTGTAAGGATTTCATAAAGAACTTATGGAATAATTCCACACGGATCTCCTGGAATAATTCCGAAATAAATTGCATTAGAAATCTTTTGTTATAAATTCTGCGAGGGTTTCCATTGGAAACATCTGCGAGAATTTCAAAATCGGCTCCCGAGAGAGTTGCATAAGGATCTGCAGAAATTTAATAAGTTCTACAGGAAACCCGGAAGCTGTTCCTGGAAGAATCCCGCACGGTGTCCTTGGTGGAATCTCTGGAAGAACTTCTGGAGGAGAATTTGGCCCAGAATTGAAAGCATAGTAGCTGATACCCTAAGGAACAACTTTGCAGAAGACTATATTATGATAAAACTTAAGATGTCCTAATTCTGCTTTCATTAGCTGGAACTGCAACTAAATTAAGTTTTAGCCTACAGTGAGCATAGGGAGTTTGCGTAGCACGCTTCGATGATTTTTTCTCCATGGAAATGGATTCCGATCTAGTAATCAAAGTGACAATTTCACGACTTCCACCTCCAAACTTCACATTTGTTCAAAGATCTGTTCTGTGCTGGAGGTCATCCAATTTCCCATATATTTGGACTGCAAATCCCATACAGTCCTTCAACTCATTGTTCTTGTCGTCCAAAGGCACGATTCTAAAGGGTGCCCCGTGGAATGTTTCGATATTTTTTGTATTTGGGCCAGTCTAATAACTATGGAAGGAACTCGTGAAGGAGCTTCTGAAGGAATCCTAGAAAGAGTTTCCACAAGGAAGAAATGAGATTCCTCGAAAGATATCGTGTATACAAGATTTCCTGGATGCAGACAAAACAAATTGGAGAAATCCCAGAACGAACGCCTAGAGGAATCCGTAAAGGAATTCCTTTTAGCATTCCAAATAGAATTCCTAAAAAAACTAAAGGAACTCCTGAAGGAATCCAGGAAAGGTGTCCTGGATGAGTCATAGAAAGAATTTTGATAGAAGGAATTCCTAGAGGATCCCCGGAACAGAATCACTGGAGAAATACTTGAAATAGTCTTCAAGAATCATCTCAGATGAAATTTATGGCAAACCCCTGAACTAATCTCTTAAGGAATCCCAGCATAAACTGACATATATTTCTGGAGAAACCACGCAAGAAATTACTGCAGCAATCCCAGAAAGAATTCCCTGGGCATCCCAGAGGTAATATCTGTGGGAATCTCGAAAATAATTCGTAGAGGTATCTCGGAAGGAATTTTTAGTGTAGCCCATGTAACAAAAATACAACATAATGGTAACAAACCATGATATTAATATCATGTGACTCAATGTGATATAACCATGTTAAACATCCTCGGTGTTTTTTAAATATTATAACTCAATTATATCACATTATATTAGGAATGCAGGTTGATAACTCACAGTAACAATAAATTAAGTTTTGATTTTCGACATTTAGTCTATAATGTTACAAAAGTTATAAAATTTGAATAAAAACTAGTAATCCTGAAGTTGAAATTAGTATCACATTTTGTTATAATTTTGTTCTAATTATAACGAAGTCATTAGATTGCTTAGATCAGAGTGATTTTTGTTACAATTTCTGTTATTTTAACATCATCCTGCATCTAGTTTATAACATAATTAGTTATAGAATATATTATAACATCATAAGATAATGTGATGTGAATTTGATATAATTTCCTAGTCATGTATTCCTGGAAGTGCAGCAAGAATCCCAGGAAAGACCCCCGGAAAAAACCTCCTGGAGGAATCCTTGAAGCTCTTGGAAGAATCCCAAGTGGAACTTCTGAAGGGGTCCTGAATTCTATGGGGGAAATCTCTGTCGGAAATACATAAAGAATATGAGCAGAGCCGTGCAGTTGACCTTCGTCAAGAAGGGTGCAAGCCTCTGAGGGACGCCAAGACAACTATGGGGCAAAAGTTCGCATTGGAGTACTCGTATTGAAAATTGTATTACCAAAATTACAAAAGGATGGCGAAAAAATCTAGTACTACGTTTTGAAGGCAACATGATAAGGACCCATTTAACGAAGAAAAACGATAATATTTTATTTTCGTTTAATAGTTATTTTGTGAAGTCTGTTAGGTGCGAACTTTTGCCCCGCATTACTCTAATTTCAGCAGGAAATTTATCCACATATTCAGCTTATTTTTTTTTTATTCATTTATTTTGATTATTTTTTTATTTTATTATTATTTTTTTGAGAAATTTATTTAAGTTTCTTCTACGTAAAAGTCCTCAATTTTATCGATTTTTTTCTTCTAAAAACTCTTGAATTACTCTCACAAAAAATGTAGTTAATTTCCAATTACTGCAGCTATACAGAATACAATTTCACTTAGATGATAGTCTTTCAGCTCTCGCAGTTTAAATTTCCGTAACATGCTTCTATAGGTTCATAATAGTTGCTAAAGGTGTTCTTGAAGAAGTAGGCCTTGCCAAGTAGGCCTTGAAAAGCTGACAGGCGTCCGTGGAGAAAAGTTTTCACCTTATTCTACACCAAGCTCTCCTACTGTTCACGTCTTACTATTAATAAACTGTTACTTGTTACTGTTCAAGTCGGTGTTATCTGTTCAACCCAACCGCCCCAGTCCTTCCTATTACAATAGATTATGGGCTCATCAAAGGAAGGAATCCCGCAGCTGACCGGGCCGAATTACGAAAACTGGCGTTTCCGAGTCAAGCTACATTTGGATGCAGTGGAAGTTTCCTCGGTGCTAACGGGAGAAGCCCCAGCTGTAGGCGATGCGACAAGAGCGAAATGGGAGCAGACGGACAGGAAGGCCAAGTCGGTGCTGGTAGGATTCGTTGCGGATGAAATTCTTGAAGTTGTCCGGGAGAAGGAAACGGCGTCTGAAATGTGGAAGGCTCTGGAAGAAACCTTTGCGAAGCGGTCTGTTTCAAGCCAAACGTTGCTGAGGAAGCAGTTGGCCAGGTTGCACAAGAAGGAGGGAACGTCCATGCGAGTCCATTTCAACGTGTTCGATGACCTAGTCCGGCAACTCAAGTCCGCTGGAGCCAAGATGGAGGAAGGTGATCTGGTAGCCCAATTATTCCTCACTCTGCCCGATAGCTATGATGTATGATCCCCTGGTGACGGCACTCGAGAATCTGGCGGAGAAGGACCTGAAGCTGGAGACAGTCAAGCAGCGGCTGCTGGCTGAAGAAAGCAAGAGGGCAGACCGCCTGGATGACTCGGGTGAAGATATCGGAGCGGCGTTCGTAGGAGGTACTAAGAAGAACTCCTGGAAGAACCCAAAGAAGTTTATTGGCAAGTGCCACCGGTGCGGAAAAACCGGGCATATGAAGAAAGACTGCCGTGTGAAGAAACCGGAAGCTAATGCAAACGCTGCTGTTGGCAGTAAGGCGGTCGCGTTCATGGCAAACGGCGACGGTAAGAAGATCGAAGCTGGGAAGATCCGATTTTGCGTTGATTCGGGGTGCAGCGATCACCTCGTGAACGTTGGGAGTCATCTGAAGTCCATGCGAAAGTTGAAGGATCCATTCGTTATCGATGTGGCCAAGAACGATGTGACGCTGGTCGGGAAGTATGCCGGAGAAATAAAAGGTATGTCAAACAAAGGAATCGAATTCCATATTCAGAACGTTGTGCTCCTACCGGATTTGCGAGAAAACCTACTCTCGGTCAAGAAGCTCTCGCAGGCCGGAGTTGAAGTTTTATTCACTGGTCGTGGAGGTCCTGATCGTGCGGAGTTCAGGAAGGACGGAAATCTGATTGGAGTGGCGTATCTTCGTGGCAACCTGTACCAGCTAGAATTGGACGTTGGATCGAAGGCCCAAGCCAATATCAGCGTGGCCGAAACGAGTAAGTTGTGGCATCGCCGCTTGGGACATGCAAGCCAACAAGCCATGAACACTCTTATGAAGCACGGAATGACCACCGGATTTGTTGAGAAGCTTGAAGGAATCGGATTCTGCGATACGTGCGTGATGGCAAAGCAATGTCGGGAACCGTTCGACGGCGTAAGGGAGCGTGGCACTCGTCCCCTGGAGCGAATCCATTCCGATGTGTGTGGCCCCATAGATCCGCCAGCCTGGGACGGATCGCGATATTTCGTATCGTTTATAGATGACTGGACACACTTTGCTGTAATCTACATGATCAAGCGCAAGTCAGAGGTATTTCGTTGTTTCAAGGAATATGAAGCTATGGCCACCACCCAGTGGCAGTCACGAATCAGCAAGCTCACAGTGGATCAAGGCCGTGAATATTTTTCGACTGAGCAACGGGATTACTACAAGAAGCGAGGCATTCAAGTTCAACCTACGGTGGCGTACTCCCCACAGCAAAACGGGGTTGCTGAACGATTCAACCGGACTTTGGTTGAGAAGGTAAGATCCATGCTAATAGATTCGAAGGTTCCGAAGAATATGTGATCAGAAGCGGCCCTGACTGCGACGTACCTGCTGAATCGATGTCCTACGATGGGATTGGCCGGAAACGTAACTCCAGCCGAAAGATGGACGAGTGTGAAACCGGACCTCAGCAAGGTAAAGATTTTTGAATGTAAAGCAATGGCGTGGATCCCGGCTCAGCAGAGGAAGAAGTTGGACCCCAAGAGTCGTCAGACGATAATGATTGGTTATGCCCCGAATGGATACAGGCTTTGGGACAGAGCTGCAAGAAAACTTGTGATTGCAAGAGACGTCAAATTCAATGAAGAATGTTTTCCGTATGATGAGCAACCTGATGAAGCTAGCCAAGTTCCCCTGGTGATCCCTGCCCTGTATGAGCCAGAGGGGGAAGCGTGCGATCCAGTTGAAGAAGTTCCTCGTGAAGTTGCTGGTGACGACCCTGGTAACGAATCCGATGATGAAGCTATTTTTGAAGAGTTGGTAGAGGAAGAAAACCCTGGGGCGCTCCCTTCGCAACAAAGAAGTGACGACTGTCCAGAGTCAACCACTAGGCGCAGCGAACGGGAGCGCAGGCTCCCAGATTCACCTCAATGCTACAATGAGATCGAGAACCGTGACGACCGGGACCACTGGCTGGCGGCGATGCGTGATGAGCTGCAATCAATGGACAGCAACCAGGTATGGCGGCTAGTGAGATGTCCTGCTGGAGTGAAACCGTTACAACCAAAGTGGGTATTCTGCCGCAAAGAAGATGCTGATGGAAACCATGTGAGGCACAAGGCTAGACTAGTCTTAAAGGGATTCCTCCAGAAGCCCGGGCTCGATTATCATGAAACCTATGCCCCGGTAGCCAAGCTGACGACGATTCGAGTGGCTTTAGCTGTTGCGTTGCAGAGAGGACTAATCGTACACCAGATGGATGTGAAGACGGCTTTTCTGCACGGCGATCTTCAAGAGGACATTTATATGGCAGTACCTGACGGTGTCAAAGCGGATCCTGGAACAGTGTGCAAGCTACAGAAGTCGCTATACGGGTTGAAGCAGGCTCCCAACTGCTGGAACGAGAAGCTGAACCAAATCCTATTGAAGCTAGGATTCAAAAGATCACAGCATGACTATTGCTTGTATACCCGCGTCGACGAGAGGGGGAATGATGATGTCTACATAGTGATATACGTCGACGATTTGCTGATCATGGGAGCACGGATCAAAACGATTGAAGCTGTGAAGAAAAAGTTGTCCCAGTTTTTCAAGATGACGGATTGCGGCATGGTCCAACACTTCCTTGGAATGAAAATCCTCTATGACCAGGAGTCGGGCAAGATGAACTTTTCCCAAGAAGCAAGTATAGACAAGGTTCTGAAGAAGTTTCAAATGCAAGATTGCAATCCAACAAAAACGCCGATGGAGAAAGGGCTTCAGCTCGTCCGCAGTAAAGGAGAAGCCATAGAAGAGCCGTACCGGGAAGTCTTAGGCAGTTTAATGTACATTATGATGTCAACTCGGCCGGACATTTGTTTCTCTCTTGGATATTTGGGACGATACCAGCAGCATCCTGAGCAAACCCACTGGACGGCGTTGAAGCGAGTGGTGCGGTACATGAAAGGCACCAAGGGAACGTTTTTGAAGTACCAACGGAACAAGGATACCGGGCCATTGGTTGGATTTGCCGATGCGGACTGGGCTACTGATACCTCGGATCGAAAGTCGGTGAGTGGATTCTTGTTCCAGGTCTACGGGAACACGGTATCGTGGTCAAGCAAGAAACAGACGTCAGTGGCTACCTCATCCAGTGAAGCTGAATACATAGCCTTGAGCGCGGGCGTAGCAGAAGCGATTTGGCTATCCGGACTCTTGGCTGACCTTGGCGTGAAGATTGCGAAACCTGTGACGATCTATGAGGACAACCGTGGCTGCATCGGGATGGCCCAAAATCTGGAGTGCAAACGGGCCAAACATATCGATATCAAGCATCACTTTATCCGTGACCACATCGCATCTGGACGCATATTGGTGGAATCCATTCAAACCGATGATCAGTTGGCAGACATTTTTACAAAAGCGTTGGACACCGGAAGATTCGAACATCTACGTCGGAACATTGGACTCCACGATCGAGAGGGGGTGAAGAAGTAGGCCTTGAAAAGCTGACAGGCGTCCGTGGAGAAAAGTTTTCACCTTATTCTACACCAAGCTCTCCTACTGTTCACGTCTTACTATTAATAAACTGTTACTTGTTACTGTTCAAGTCGGTGTTATCTGTTCAACCCAACCGCCCCAGTCCTTCCTATTACAATAGTTCTCCATGGAACTTATCTTTGAAATCTTAAAACAATCGTCATTTCTTCAAATATTTCCTACAAATCTTTGAAATATTTCATGCATGTTTAATTTTTTTCCTCAGATTTTCCCCGTCTTTAGAAATTGGAATCAAAAATTTGTTTTAAATTTTACTCACATAACTTTTCTGTAAATATGGTATGATTAGAGTAGAAACAATGGAGTAATTCATTTACGACTTTTCATAGCAGAATAAGCCATTAGTAAGCACGTGTTAGAAAACTCTTAGTTTATCGAACCAATAAACCTCCCATAGGTAACCATTAAACATTAATATTATAACGTATAACGTTCTTGCAAAAGCTTTTCAATGCAGACTCTTTATAAGCATTTCAAATGCTTCTAAGTAGGCTCTACAAAAGGTACACACTCAGCTTTATTTCACGAGCTCGGCTGTGCAAATCTCGGTTTCTGAATTTTAACCGAGACTCAGCTAACAAGATTGTTGGTTGCTTGGCAACAAGGCGTGTTATACTGATTCTCGGCATTTGTAAGCTGAGATCTCATGAAAACATTTAGCTGACTTCTCGGCTGTGCAAAACTCGGCATTCGTAAGCCGAGATTCGGCATTCTAAATTAAGTGTGTAAGCACTGAAATAAGTAGTTTACGCCTATATAAGCAAGAAAAAAGGCTGTAAGCTTTTTTTTAAGCTGGACGTAAATGACGTTTATATGAAAGAAAATTGTTTTGCATCGAAACAGACTGAACACTTTACAGGAGCAAGTCCAAGAGTCAATGAACAGCTGGAATATTTTTATTTGATATGATTTTAATTGGGTTGTAGAAACATCCAGATGTATTCTCGTTTTTTCCATTGATTGAGGCAATTTCAGAGGGGCATCCATTAAGTACATCACGCGAAATTAGAGAATCTTCGACCCCCTTCCCCCCTTCGTACGGGTTTTTCGTATACCTAATACATTACTTGTCACACTTTCTTGAACCCCCCTCCCCCCTATGAGCGTGATGTACTTAATGGATGCCCCCGGAAATGATTATAAGCCCAGATTCGTGTTTAAAAAGAATCGCTCAAGAAACTTCTTGACCAATTCCTGGCAGAAACTTTCTACGGTGACTGCCATTTGAATTGTCATTTTCGCAACTGCGTACTGCGATCGAAGAAAAGTTTTCTTGAGCGATTCAGGCAAGAAATATCCCGTGTATCAAGATAGGCTTAACAATTCCTTCTGAACTGCAAACAGCCTTTCAGGATAAATAATTGCAATTCCCTTATCATCTGCAACATCTCGCGCTCCTCCGTTTTTTGCCCAAATAGGCTCCTAGAGCCCTACCTTTATTATTGGTTTAAACCACAAAAGATGGCTTAAGAATACGTATTCACTCATTTTTCAATGTTTCTATTGATTTTGATTGAAACTATATTTTTTTTAAGATTTTGATTTTTAGTCACACCCCTAGCAAGAAGCATAGCTAGAATACTTGCACAAATCTTGAATGATTTTGATTTTTAGTCACACCCCTAGCTTTAAACTCATGAATTGAGTATTTTTTTGTTACCGTGTACATCAGATAGGAACATTTTTAAATCCCTTGAGCGAAAAATGACAAATTCCATCACGTCATGGACGACCTCATATGTCAAACTTGATTTTTTACCATTTTACTTGATTTTGAGTTTTTTTAATTATTCTTTAGTTTTTTTTTTGAGTCTGTGAATTTGAGTCTCTTTGGATAAATTACAACTCGTGCTAAAAAGAACGAGTTTTGCAACGAGTTGCATACAAAGTTTTTTTTTTTGTAATTACGAGAAACACCCATCGATTACCACCTTAAATTGCTACACAAACACTTTCTAAGATAACAGGCAAGCGGGCTACCACGTGATTTAGTCTATTATCCAGTCAAGTATGCATTGCAGTAGGCCAGATCAGAACAGACCAAGATGACTGTCACAAATTTTCATGCCCCCGGCCAGTTCGGTTTGGCTAAGCCTTCATAGTATGCCAGAAATAATACCGGAAATGATCTGTAGGACGTACCTGAACATGAAATAAATGCATTTCCGACAAATTCACTTAGTTTGTAGTGCAAAAGAGTGTGAAAGAAAAATCAAATTGGTAAATCAAGCAACAGTGTCGAAAAGTACTAGTTTTCGGCACACTTAAGAGTGTCGAAAAGTAGTACTTTTCGGCACTGATGTTCTGTGTAAAAAAGTATGCCTTTTCACCGCAATTTCACTGATAGAAGGTAAGGCTTTTCGTAACTTAATTACAAAAAAGTACTATAGCGATCACAGTACCACGATTGATCGTATTATTCAATAAAATTTGGATTTCTTTCATTTAGGACTCTATTGGAACTCAAATTAGTCCAGAGGTGTTTCTACAGATCCTCACAAAACCAAAATGATTTCATTTTAGTTGTATGATAATTTTGTTGAGCGTTGATCTGTGTTGCCTTGTAAATTCCTGTAAAATTTGAATAGGATTCGCAGCTTTTGGTACCAAGAAACTTTCACTGATCTCTCTAGGTATAATGTTTGAATAATCTAGTATGTTCCATTGATAAAGATAAAGTAATGTTAAATGGATTAAATGATTAAATGAGTTAAATGATTTTCTATATACTGTCGGAGAAAGAGTTCCTTTCAACTAGAAACCTACATATGATTTCTTTCAAGGCAAAAATTCTCTGATTGCCATGTTACCTACAATTTCACCACCGATACGCCCTTCACAAAAAAAATAACCCCCTGCAACGCTGCAATCTGCTGGTAGGTGTACCAGCAACTTTCTCCGCTAATAAATGCACAAATGAAACACCGGTACTTAACTCACTCACTCCATTCTCCATACTTTGGAGTGCAATTAAAATTTCCTCACAATCAAACCACCTGCCATCATCCACATACATAACAGTCCCATATTCGCGCCCAACAACAACGTTCTCATTTCAGACCTCCTCTCGCTGCTGCTGCTGCTGCTGCTGTTGGGGGCACGACAACGGACTGGACAAGGTAACGTCACGCCACTCTAACTGGTAATCTACATAAAATTCAGGGAAATCCCATATAGACCTCACTAATGGTGTAATAATTAAGCTGCTGAGAAGCACACACAGGAAAAAAAAAGGGAAAGCACTTCTAGTCGCGAACCTCTCGGTAACCGTAGTGGTGGAACATTGGCGGCGTCAGAATGACAAATGCAGAATCCTCTTCGCTATCGAACATTGGGTCGGATTGCTTCCAGCTTTCCCGGGTAGTTATTCCAGGAACGACCGTGTTGGCAAAATAGAACTTCAAATATTCACTTTAATCTCGAATCTCGCAAGATTAACTGGGGGAGGGGGCAGTATTGGATTTGCACGATTCACCAGCAGGACAAGGATTCGCACACTTTTCACATGTTCTAACGACGACGAGGGCGCGCACACGGATCACATCAGTCAATCGGTGACACGGCTCGGAACAAGGAACCCGGTGGACGACGCGAACCGTTCGACGATTGGAACGCGAATGAGAGCCATGCGAAGCAAGCCATGTCTTGCCTGCTAAGATTTGTGTTGTGGCGTGCCGTGTCGCGGCGCTCGTCCGTCGTCGCCGCCTGCTTGGACAAGGACTTTCCTACGCGTGCAGGGAGTTTGATGGCGCTCGGCTTTGCCTCTGTGCCAACTGTGCCAACTGGAGACCGGATACGGGAGCATCTGGTGGAGTTTGGAAGGGCGAGGGTAACAACTTGCTGAAGGGGGGTATTGTGTCCGCGCGCCCCAAAGACGACGACCAAGTTGCATGAAATGGAACTTTTATTTTTCGACGGTTTTTTGAGGAGTTTCTACTCGGGTGTTTCTATGGCAGGGGTTCTCAACATCCCAGTGCACAAATCAATATTCCTCTTTCATTAGAAGATTTTAAATTTCAAAGAAATGATGTTCAACGATTTAGCTCTTATAAAAACTGCATGATTTTAAAAAGTGATTTTGATAAGAGGTCCTAACTTACACAGATTCATGGGGGAGCGGACCTGGTGTAATGGTTAGAACACTTGACCATCACGCCGAGGACCTGGGATCGAATCCCACTCCCAACAAACTCGCAAAATGTGAGTTCTTCCTTCGGAAGGGAAGTAGAGCGTGGGTCCCGAGATGGACTAGCCTAGGGCTAAAAATCTCGTTAATACAGATAAAAAAAACACAGATTCATAATTTTTGGCAATATGTTGTCAGAAGTTGGAAATCATCAAGAAATTGATTGAAGTTTCGACTTTTAGCGTAACCAAACACTCGATTATAAAATTTGATGCGTTTGGAGATAAAAGAATGTCCGTCTTACGATGGGTTCATTTCCAGCTTGATGACATCATTCTAGTCTGTAAAACAGATGGTGGCTACAAAGAGGAGCTAGAATAACCTGAAACACAATTATGGATGCATAATCGATTTGACGAGACATTGAAACCTGGTGGCTGGTAGAAAAGAGAGTTAATTCGTTTATTATAGTCCGGACCGGACGTGATTGGCACTACTATATCGAGCTTGCTGATGCCCTTCAAAACACCTAGCCAAGGCCATCACAGGTGTGGTGGATTGGATTACATGATGAGGGAGAAATTTTATCGCATGATAGCCGTTATTAATTGCCACTCGAAGATTACCAAGCACTTTTCTCAGGGTGTTTTATAGGTGACTAGGGACGCAGATCCAAAAAATATGCGTATTTTCAGATCTTTATTGAGGGACGATTTGAAAGCTTTTCATACAAAAATGGTAAAATGGTAAAATTTCCTATTATGAAGGATTTTGGAACATTGCATGAAAAGCTCAGCTAAAAGCACTGTCCACAACTTACGAAGATTTATTTGACTACGTGCTGTCAAGTGGAAAGTTCATTGTCTGTTTGAGGATCTTCAAGAACTCAATTGAGCATAGGTCATCGGATGTATCAAGGCATTTGGTTGTCCTTAAGAGCTTTATGACTAAGGTTTATACTCACACAGCACTGCCGCAGGTAACTATGGTCTATCAAATGATGAGTTCAATGATTCTTCCAGGGTCTCCAAGAACTTCCTTGAGTAAGAGCCATCGAATCTACCAGAGCTACTAATTGTATCTAGGAGCATTATCAATGAGGTTCATACTCTTGAAGCCGCAGACCCAAATAGTGATCTATTGGAGTATTATAAATAAAATTTGAGCTTGCATAGCCTCATGCAACAATGTGCTGTCAAGCGAAGAGTTCATTATCTGTTTTGGCTATTATCTGTTTAAGGAACTCTAACCCCCCCCCCCCCTTGAAACGCTTTGAAACGACTCTCAAACCCCCGTGAAACTCCGTTAAATTCACCTGCAAGTCTCTGAAACCCCCTAAAAGCACCCTGAAACCTCCTGGAACGCCCTGAAACGCATTGATATACCTTAAAACGCCTGTTAAACTCCCATAAACCTCCGTGATGTTCATCTGCGAGCCTCTGAAGCTCCTAGAACCCCTCTGATACTTTATGAAATGCTCTGAAACGCATTGAAACACCTTGATATGCTTAAAAAACTCTAAAACCCTCATCAAACCTCCACGAAACTCATTCAAGAGGGTCAGAAGTCCCCCAAAACGCCCCTGAAACGCATCGAAACGTCTTGGAACGTCTCTGAAATCATCCATGAAACCTCCTTAAGCGCTCTGAAACCCAAATGAAATAAATGTGAAACTCGTCTGGGAGCCTCTGAAGCCCCCTAAAGTCCCTCTGAAATCTCCTGAAACGCCCTGAAATGCTTTGAAAAGCTTTAAACCCCCATGAAACTAGCCCGAGAACATCTGAAACCTCCCAAAATGCCTCTCAAACGCATTGAAACGTCTCTGAAATCATCGTGAAGGTCCCCTGAGTATATAAAGCCCCCTAAAACGCAGCCGAAACTTCCTGTAACACATTTAAATGCTTTGAAACGCATTGAAACGCCTCCGAAACTTCCGTGATGTTCACCTGAGAGTCTTCAAAGCCCCCTAAAAGCCCTCTGAAATCTCCTTAAGCGCCCTGAAACGCCTGAAAATGCTTTTCAAACACCACCCCCTCCCCCTTTAAAAAAGAAATACACCGTAAAAAAGAATTTTATAAAGCCTTTCTCAAATTCCACATCATCAAATTTAGTTTATTCGATAATTTTCGAATCTTAATGGTGCTTGATGGAGGTCTCTTCGGTGCATGTTTTAGCTTAAAGTAATGCGCATGACTGATTTCATTCGAAATAATAGATGAAAAACGATCAATTTTCCCCTACATTTTGATATTTTTTTTTAAGAATACATAATGTATGCCTTGCAGGTTGAATTTTAGGAAAAACGTCATTGGAGATTCCAATGTAACTCTGGAGCGCTTCGACAAGAATAGTAGCTGATAATTCGATTCTAGGGGCTTTTAATTAGAACTATGGTTGATTATAGCCAGAAAAGATTGCGCTTCAGTCTACGGTTACAGAATTTTTTGCTGGGATTATCACGCAAATCTTGGGCAAATCATGTTGGATTCCAAAAACATACTGGCTATGAACTTCGGTATGACTTTGAGGAAAAATAAGCGGGAATTTTATTCTAGAATGTTTCATCTGGGACAACTTGAGAAATCCCAAAAGGAACGACTAGAACAATCCAGGAAAGAATTCTTAAAAGATGTGGACATGCCCCAGAAAGAGCTTCTAGATGAATCTCAGAAAGAATTGCTGGAGGAATTCAAGAAGGTACTTCTTGTTAATCTCAGAACAAAAACCTGAAGGAATTCCGGGAGAATCCTATTACCTGAAGGAACCTTTCAAAAACTTCTAAAAGCAGCTCTCTGGACGACTTCTTCAACGAATCTCAGCAGGAACTCTCTGGGATTCTTTCTAAGACTCGTTCAGGGGTTCCTTCAGTGATTTCTCCAGAAGTTCTTTCCGGGATTGCTGCAGAGATGTCTTCTGAGATTTCTTTAGAAATTCGTTCCCAGATTCCTACAGATATTTTTTCCGAGATTTCTCCTGGAATTCCTCCTGAAATTCTAGAAGTTCCTTCAGCAATTCCTTCTGTGTTTTTTTCTATGATTCCTTGTTTTTGAAATGTCTTCAGAAGTTCTTTTTCTGGTTTTTCTGTATGAGTTCTCAGTTAGAACAGTCAGAGCCGTAGCGTGGTCTCATGGCGCCCTTGGCAAGCATCCAGATTGGCGCCCCACAATAATTGAACATTGTTAATTTGCAAAAAAAATATGGTTATTCATTTTTATTCTCGAAGTGTCTTTAGTTGGATTTTAGTGTTTTGAAAAAACTATTCCTCTATTTTTTAAAAATTTTCTGTGTTTTTTCGCCTGATAGAGTTTCAGAGGTTTTCAGGGATCCTCTAAAGGTCTATTTTACAATGATGATGATTTATTTAATTGGTTTTAACAGAATTTTCTATTAACGTTACGAAAGTTTTCTTCTGAAGTTTAATCAAATTATTTCTTGGAAAATCTTTAACATTTTTTTCAGTAAACATTAGATGCATCATGGACATGGCGAATTAACAGGAGGAAATACTGAAGAGATCTATGAATTTTTGTTTAAATCTCTGGGAAAAAAATCCTGCTGAACCACTGAATGAACTTATGTCCGAATCTCTGTAGTAAATCCTGCAAGAAGATCCAGAGGTATACCTGATGAAAACCCGGGTAATATTTCAGCAGGAATTTCCAATGGAATTGATGGAAAAATTCTTCCAAGAATTTCTGGAGCAGTTCCTGAAAAACTGCCTGTAAAAAATGTAAAAAACCATTGGAAGAATTTATGAAAGGAGAATTTTTGAAAGAGTCATAAGGAATCCCTAGGTGATTTTTTAAAACAAATCCCTAGAAGGTTTTGTGAAGAAACCCCTAAAGGAATCCAATGGCAGACTTACTAACGGAATACCTGAGAAAATTTCTGAAAATATTCCAAATTTATGATTTTTTGGAAGAATTTAATAGAGAAAGAAAAGTTTTCTAGAAAATTCTAGAAGAAATTTATGGAGTAAGCTCTAATGACCACGAACCAATTTCGGAAGCGATCAATGGAAGGATTTTCTGAGCGACATGAGAGATTTCTTCTTTCTAATGATATCTGTAGATTTTCTGAAGAATACTGGTCGAATTTCTAAAATAATCTTTAGATAATCTTCTTTAAAAAAAATCTTGGAGAATTTCTGAAGGAATTCTCAGACACATTCATGAAGGAATCGTTGGAGACATTTCTATAGGAATCTCTGCATGAGTTTCTATAGGAATCCATGGCAGATCCTTAATAGTTATCCGCAGTGCTGAAAATTTCATTTCGTCATATCTAAATTCAACCACCTACAGCTCATTTTAGAAGCTGAACCTGAGAATATGGTATATGAAAAACTTGTGCGGCTAGACCAGTGCTGCAAGAAAGTCACGGAAAAACTGCTATTTTTCGAATATTTAAGGTAAATGTCACGGACTACCTGTGAAAAATGCCAAATGATATTCACCGTGAATATCATTTCGCATTTTTCGAAGGTAGTCCGTGACATTTACCTTAAATATTCGAAAAATAGCAGTTTTTCCGTGACTTTCTTGCAGAACTGGTCTAGCCGCACAAGTTTTTCATATACCATATTCTCAGGTTCAGATTCTAAAATGAGCTGTAGGTGATTGAATTTAGATTTGACGAAATGAGTTTTTCAGCACTGGTTATCCGTAACTTTCAAAGATTTTTTTGGAAATAAAAATAAAAATTAATAGTTTTTTTTTGAGTGATGAGTTGCGCTAGTTTTGCAAGAGTTTAATCTCTAATAAACATTAAGTTTTTTCCAACAATTGTGTGAACTGAAAGTATTTGAAATATTTTTGTCAACAATGTAAAATGTCCTCAGAAGTAACCTCAAGAGAATGTTTAGGATTTATCAGAAAACAAAACTTTCACTAGAATGTCGAAAGCATATTGATTTTGCTTAGTTCATTGAAAAAAGAATAAAATAGTTTCTCAAAATTAAATGTAGATTAATTTCCAGGTAACATCGTGATAAAAATTCAAAATAATCTAGAAAAATCTGTTTTTTTTTGAGAAATCGGAAGAACGTAAAAACACATAATCAACCTAAGATACTTTGAACAGTGAAATCTTGATAACATTCTTCCTCTTTGCTTTTAGTCTTATGCCTTTTCGGCGCCCCTCTGAACCTGGCGCCCTTGGCGGGGGCCAACCTGGCCAACCGCACGCTACGGCTCTGAGAACAGTTGGTACGACGATTGGAGGAACCCCAGACGGAACTCCTACATAAATTTCTTACAAAAAATTTGAGGAAATTGCTTAGGCTTTAAATAAGCCCTGGAGTTTCTGAATGAATTCAGAAGGAGTTTTGAAAGGAAATCTGGAAGAACTTCTTTGACAAATAGCGGAAGGTTTTATTGATGAATCAAAAAGGCACTGGTTTTGGAAGGGAATTTTAGAGGAACCAAACAAGTAACGCTTGGAGGAACCCAGGGAGAAATCCCAAAAAAAAAAACTACTGTAGAAATCACTGAAGGATGTACTGTACAAATTTTAGAATGAATCCCAGAGAGTTTCTTTTGAGATTTCTCTAAGAATCCCGAGGTTCCTCTATTATTTTTTTTGTAGGATTTCTCCAGAAGTTGCTTCACCGGTTTCTTCCGGAGTTCTTTCTTGGATTTTTACAGCAGTTCTTCGTGAGATTCATCCAGGAATTTGTACTGGGTTATCTCCTGGAGTTCTATTATGGATTCCTTCCTGGATTTCGCTACTAGACATTACTTCTGGGATTCCTCACGTTGTTCCATCATTTACTCTTTCCGGGATTCCAAGAGGATCTCCTTCTAGAATTCTCCCAGGAATTCTTTTAAAGGTTACGAGTTTATGGGTTCTGGGATGCATCCAGGGTTTTCTTCCGACATTACACTAGGACATCCTATTAGGATCCCTTCAGGAATTTTATTCGGGATCCTGATAAAAGCTTCAGGAATTCATTCCAAGATTACATCACTTTTTTGGGATTTTTTCAGAATTTCTCCAGGAATTCTATCCGAGATCCCTTCAGGAATTATTTGAAAAATTCCTTCAAGAGTTTTTTTTTTTGTGAAATTCATTATAGAATTACTCTAAGAGCTCCATACAAAATATTAATATGAGCTTCTTATAAAGTTCTTAAAGATCTTCTTTGAGAATTTTTTCTAAAAAAATTCTCACAAAATTCCACCAGAAGTTTTATAACGAATTACTCTTGGATTTTCTTTCAAGTTTTTTTTAAATAGTAGTGCTCATGAAATATTTTCTCTGGATTCCCAGAAAAAAATGGAAGAAATTCCAAGAGGAGAAAATAATAGTGTTTTCTTATGTCAAGACTGAGAAGCCACGACTAAAAAGTTCACAATTAAAGGAATCCCTGAAGGTGTAGAAGAATCTTAGAAGAAACTCCTGAAGAAATCACGAAAGAATCGCAAGTCGTTCCAGAATCACAATGAACATTCCTGGGAGGTTATGGGAGATTCACCGTAATGATTCCGACGAGGTTTCTAAAGAAACTCGAAAGAAAACATTTTCCAAGACTTTTCCCAGAATTCCAATTATCACTGATTCCCTCCAGTATTTCCTTGAAAGATTCACTAGAAAAAATCTCGACAAATATTGATCTGGTTTACATCGGATGTCTCCCGGAATACCACTATAATTTTGCTATATACGCATTTGAAAATTTCCTCCAATTTTCTTCGAAGTTCAAAGTACGTCCCCAGTATTTTTTTTAGTATCCAACAAGATTTGTCATAGAAATGGGAATCACAGCAAAATTCCTTTTACCGCCAACTAAACTTTATAAGGCTACAATCAACCATAGTTCTAACTAAAATCCCGTTGGAAGTCCCCGGAATGTTAGTTAGCATTCTTTTCGGAACGAAGTCTTGCAATCCAATTAGTCATTTTGCCTATCTGGTTGGAATCATGACAGAAATTCAATCGAAAATTGCCATTTTCATGGGTCACAATAATTGTATTGGTATATAACTTTAAGTGTCGCAACTGTTTCGAGACTAGTGCGCGTTGTTGCTGATGAGAAGGAGATAGATGAGCACTACTTGCGAAATGATTAAGAAAATGTCGCGCATTAGGTCGCGCCGCGACTCCATTATGCGACGTCCGATTTGGTGGCAAAGCGACAATAAATAAGCGCACTCTTCCACGTGGGTGCAGCACCTTTGCTCTAGACTAACATCTGAAAAGAGCGGATCAACCATTTCATGCGCCCATATTTTCCGTCCCTACTTACTTGGCGTATTTCAAGTAATTTAGGTGTGCAAACTTTTCCCGTCAACAGATACTTAGAGGAGATTCAGCTCTACTACTGAGCAGATTTCATGACTTATGAGTAGTACGGAGATCGCAAGAAATTTCTTGGCCTATCTCGATGCGTGGGAAATTCAGGCACGGAATCGCTCAAGAAATAATAAAGCGTCGCTTTATTCCGGATCCTAGTACGGAGCTGAAACGAAATGTCAAATCAAATGGTGTGTTAAATTTTTTGACCATTCCGGTCACGGAAAAATAATACACTGAACGAAAGTTACTTTAGCGATTCCGTTTGAAGTGCTTACCTCACATTATTGGAAATATGCCTAGGAAATTTAAATTCATCGTAAAATGCATGTACCAAGCCTTTTTGAAGAGTGTTACATCTGTTTGTTTGTCAATCGATAAGTAATTTGAGGTAAAAAATCAAAAAACTTGGAAAAAAAATTCGGAGGTGCTTTTAGACAAATGTATGAACATATTCAAAGAGAAACTTGTGGAATATTTCTGAAAAAATAGCATTACTTTCTGGTTTTTGTGAACACTTAAAGCAAGGCAAGGCTTTAGGGCATTTGGTCTGGTAGACATGTAATCGAATAGCAGTAGCAGTAAGTATGTTTATATTCATATTGTATGTTATTCATAGGCTTAGTTTTCGTTGGCGTTGTCAGAGTATCTGACTTTCATTAAAGATTCCTTTTTTTTCTATATGTATTTTTTTCATACCATCAGCTGTGCTTACAAGTTCGTTTTTGTGCTGTGTGTAGATATTGTAGTTAGGATTTTATAGATTTCCTTCCTTCAACAAACATAGGCTGTTTTTTCTCAGTTTACTAATTTTATTACGTTTATAAACCAACTGCTGAATTTTCCATTTGAAATTTCCTTCAAATACAGGCTGCTCTTGAGTGTTTTGGGTGATATAATTGCAGACTTTTTATCTTCTTCTAAGCATAGTCTTTTCTTTCATGCTGTAAGCATTGAACTCGAACCAAAAATGAACAGAACGCGTCCAGATTTTGAACGAGAACGCAATAGACATTGAACTTACGTGTCAGAGTTTTTTTTTTATTGTAAGAATACTCGTTAAGAAAGTCTCCGAATAAGTGTAATCAGTTTTGTACCTATTAATTCCGCCCTCTAAAAGATTCAAAACTGAGTCCGGTATCATAATATCGGTACAAGAATATCAGAAAGTGCCCATTGCACTTTGAGAAACCTCAAGGAATGACCAACTAAAAGACTGCTGACAGGACTGGGCAGAAATTATAGGTTGAAGCAAATGTAATGATTTTTATGGTTAAGAAATACATGTTCCTGGAAATCCGGATTTTCCTCCACCATCGGTAAACGAACATGTCGAACAAAATCGAATACGTTCTCAATAAAACATAAGTTTCTAAAAAAACAAGCCCAACATTATTAAAATTTGTGATAACTTTAAGGAAAAACAGCCTTTTCTATGCCGAGGGTACCAGGGCACCGTGCTTTCAGCAGATTTGAACCACATACTCAGTCAAATAAACTTAAGATTTCCATAAAGCCGATAAGTCCATTTTATGAAATTAGTCATGACAAGCACGATCAACTTACAAATTATGGAAAAAAATCATCAGGTATTTTGATGAATTTCGTTAGTTTTTTCGTTGAGTGTATATTCCTTTCGGGACGAAGCACAAAATAAATGGCTCAATTTTGGCTCTCCAAAACTCTTTCGCAACAAAACATTAATTATTTTACCTCGTTTGAAAGGACTAATATTTGTCTTTCGATTCCTAACTTTGACTATCTAGATAAAACGAAAATAAAAAATATGCAACTAATAAAACTTTTTCATGTTGTACGGTTCACGGTGTCAAAATTTCGATTATTATCGAACATTCATGTACCTCGGATTTTTCTTCGAAAATGGTTAGTATTTGGGCTATGTATTCATAATCGGAAAACTAGAAAATATTTCATCGGCGACAATTTTTCCATACATTTTGTATGGGACGTTTTTTGGGCTAAAATAGTAATTATTGATTTTTAATATGGAAAATAGCCAAAAACTCATCTAACTCAAATTTTCCCCGATAGAATATTTTCAAATTTTACATTTATACATTATAGCCGAAATTCTAACATTCTATGAAGAAAAATCCGAGGTACATGAAAGTTCGATAATAATCAAAATTTTGACACCGTGCGGTTTTTGTTCGCTTTTTGTTCAATTTGTTGCGGTGAATTCCAGAGGCAACGTAAACAAAAGTTTGTTTGGGGCCGTTCATAAACCACGTAGACTTTTGGGGGGGGGGCTGACCAAAGTCTACGCTCCATACAAATTTTAAAATTTTTGTATGGACAAAAGTCTACGAGGGGAGAGTCTGAGATGGCCACATTTTGGTCTACGTGGTTTATGAACAGTCCGTTTGCACATATTCAAGTAGGTATAAGTAGGGTAGCGAGCCATTCCAAAAATTGTATCAATTGATTTAAAATTGGCTGAGTTATAGCAGAAAAGTACCCAAAATAGGAGCCCTGCCAAGATGGTTCCATTTCTCTAATGGCTGAATTATTACATCACATAAAACAAAGACTAAACAGTGAAAAATGTGCTAAACTGTTATCGCTCAACAGCAAAAATATGCTGATTCGTCACGAAAGGGATGTTCATTCATTCGACTAAATGTGATATGTTTCCTTTTCCACAAAATGAGTTTCGACCAAATGCCATAGATTCAAAAAGGATCTGGGCCATTTGGCTGAACGACGTTTGGTCAAATGCCGTGTGGCCGTAAATGATTGATGAACTCAAGTGATCAAGCCACTGTTATCCGTATCGATATATCTCGAAAGCACAGCTTATTATTCAAAGAAGGAGAAATCTCTGATGGGCAGTTTTTGCGCCAACTTATTGATGAAGGGTAAAACTAGAGGGAATAGCCTATGATCAAAAGAATGAATATTTCTGATTATCATATGTCATCAGAGCCGTAGCGTGCGGTTGGCCAGGTTGGCCCCCGCCAAGGGCGCCAGCCTCAGAGGGGCGCCTGAAAGGCCTCTGGCTAGAAAGAAACAGGAGGATGCTATTATTTTCTTGAATGTTATCAGATTTCACTGATTTTAAAGTACATTTTTTCGTACTTTAATTCCTTCCAAAATTGTTTCGTGTTCCAAAAATTTCTCCTACAATTACTCTAGAAAACTTTACATGAATTTACTCGTAAATTCCTCCAGGAAATCATAAATTCCAAAGGTTCTTCATAATTTCTTCATGCATGTTTTCAGGAACTGCTCCAGGAATTCCTGCAAGAATTGCTCCATGAATACCAATGTCTTCCGCCTTTTTCATCAGTTATGCCTCCAGATATTCCTGCATATTCCAACTTATATAGAGATTTCTTGAGGAATCTCTCCTGGTCGAGCTCCTGGTATTCCTCCATGGGGCAAGTACTGGAAAATTTCCTACAGATCTTCTAGGGAATATTTTGATTAAACTTCAGAGGGAACCTGTGGCAAAACTAATTGAACTAATTATCAAGAATTTGCAAATTAGATCGTTTGAGGATTCCTTAAAATCCCTCAAATTAGGTATTTTTGAAAACAAAATCTAGAAAAGAATATAAAAAATGTAAAATTTTGTAATAATAAACGAATAAACACTTCGAAATACCTAAATCCAACTTCTAAAGAAACTTTGAAAAAAAAAAATGAATGACCAAATCAACAATGTCGTGGGGCGCCAAATTGGATGCTTGCCAAGGGCACCATGGGACCACGCTACGGCTCTGTATGTCATATACAGCTAAAATGTCAAAAAGTCCCTCTGCATGTTTCCTTTTGATAATAACTCTGCCAAATGACATACGGCCAATTCGATGGCGGCATTCGGTCAAATGGCGTTCGGTCAAGCGACATTCAGCCAAATGGCATTCGGTCAAGTGCACAATGGTCGGAAAAAGATAAAGTTCGGCCAAAACTCTTTTTATGTGTTTAATCGAAGTTATAGGTTGTCTAGATATGTTATATCGTATTTTTAGTGTTTAAAAAGGGGTATTCAAAAATTACGTAACCTCAATAATTTCAAAAATGGTAAAAATCAGTAAACCCCACATTTTTTTCGTTTTTTGTTAGAAAATCAATTTGAATTTAATTAAATGATCATTTTTCGATCAAATCCAATCAAGTTTGTTCAAAACGTGTGGAAAATGTGGGAAGATAAATTTTATTTCAGTCACAAATGGAAAAATAACATAAAATATATGAAAAAACATGACTTTTTTAAATAGCTCTAATTTGAAAACTGCAAATTTCTGCAAAAAGTTTAAACGTTTTTATGCAGCCCTAAGCATGATGTTTAAGATGTACTATTCGAAATTGCGGCGACACGTGACGACACGAACCGTTTTCTAACTTAAAAATTACCAAAAATCGTAAGGTACAATATATGAAAATTTAAAAAGTTTTGTGACATATTAATTTTGCACCATACGTGCATTCAAACAGTCCAACAACAAGCTTTCATATGCTGGATAACATAAAACATATATTCCATTCTCAAAATATTATTACCTTACTTTTTTCGAATGGTTCATTTTTCAATTTTATGACTTAGGCCACTTTGGCGGTGAAAATGTCATTGAAATACAAAAGCTGGAATTCTTTTAATTAAGAATCATAAAACTACAATACATTAACTTTGTTATAAGGTGAAATAAAGTTTAAAAATATCAATTTCGTTTTTTGAGAGTTTTGGCCGCCCCTTTGTATGGAGCCCGACCAATGTGAAGTGGTCGGATACATATAAATAAATTTTCCAGGCTACCGGACCAGCCATACTTAATTAAGCAACGTAACTCAGTAAAGCGGAGATTATTACTACATTCGTAGATACACATGAAATTCTGCTCTTCAAAGAAGTTGGATTGGTTTGAAATATTCCAAAAGAACCTTGGCATGAATAAAACAGTTGCTAGGAATTCATAGATAACAATCACAAGTAACACACTTGTCATAGAAGATTCACGGCTGGCCGGGTTTTGGTTGCGGAACTGTAATATTACAGTTCATAGCGAAAATCACTGATGTAACGGCAGTAGATGTCAACAGCTAAACTCGAGGACAGTTTGGACGACGCTGAATATCGCAAAAGTTTATTACAATTTATAACAGTGATCACGTGAGCCCAGTAAATTCAGTTGATTATGCAACGTTTCGCGGTATAGCGGATGAGACCACTGCTACGAATGTTAAATTGACGATAAGATCTTTGGAGAAGTTCGAAACATTCCAAATGAATTTTGGAACGGTTTGCACACTTCCAAGGGTATCATAGATAGTTGAACAGCAGTTCATTGCAAAAATAGCTACTGTATAGCTGTAGATGTCGACGGCTAAACTCCAGGACAATTTTTACTAACTCGAGTGCCCCAAAGCTATTTATTTAATAATACAGGCGTACCTCGACAGTACATACCCTCGATAGTACCTACATTGGGAGTATGTAGGACGTACACCAAAACTTAGTAAATTTTTAATCTACAAAAAATAGTTCAAATCATTAGTAGACGTAAAGCAAAGACTCCGATACTATGAATTTGTGTTATGCAGACTCCTATAATACGGATTTTCAGTAAACCATAGGTTCCCAATTTTTTTAGTTGTGCGATCCCCTTTTACAGTTGACGTGCTTTCGGCGACTCACCATAGAAATCCCCTCATTTGTTGTCTGTTACATTAAATTATTCAACTGACCCTCGCAACCCCCTGGATGAAGGCCGGCGATCCCCCTGCCCAAGCAACACACATGTTATATAAGAGTAACGACAGCGCAAGTTTTGGTTGTATAGAAGTTAGTTTTACGTAATTCCAACATTGTGTTGATATAACGTCAAATAAACTTCTATACAACGAAAACTTGCGCTGTCGTAACTAATATATAACATGTGTGTTGCTTGGGTGGGGGGTCACGACCCACAGTTTGGGAAACCATGGAACAGTTTTAAAATGTAGCAAAATGAAAGGCGTGAACGAATACGTTTGATGTAATGATTGCTGTATTCTTCGCTTTACAGAGATATTTTCTGCCAGTTATAATATCTGGCATCATCATTCTGGCGTTGCATCCCAACTGGGGAGGACTGCTTCTCAGCTTAGTGGTCTATAAGCACTTGCACAGTTATTAACTAAACGCTTTCTTTACCAATAGAACGTTGTAATAAAATAGAAAGGCACATGATGGTTCTATTTTGTGCGGTAATAAATAAACTAAATTTCTCGGCGAAGATTGCTCTCCAAAACATGATTCAAACCCATCAAGTTACTTATCCAAACCATTGATTTCCGTTCACTTACTTGTTATTTTTTTTTTTTTTCGTTTTCCAACAATTAACGTTTTTTATTTGCGATACGTATAAAATAGTTGACAGTTTTCCATGAGTTCGGAAATTTAAACAATTTTGAGTACCGTAGGGCACTGCCGTGATTGCTAAGGTAAATGATCTTAGTTTTTGACGTTGCGTGGCTACGATTCGGACTTAAAAAATTCGTCAGCTCTCGCATTAAAAAAATCGCCAGCTTATCATGAGTGATTGGATTTAATTCAAAATAGGGGGTATGCGCGCGTGTGCTGTTTTATAACTTGATGGTGGCATGGTGGCTCACCTCATGGAGTTCCTTCTGGGATTCCATCCAGGACTTCTCTCGTGGTTTGTCCACAAATTTGTTCCAGAGATTTCTTCTGGAATTCCGTAAGCTCTTGATGAAATTCTTTCGGAAGTTTCCCAGGAGTTTTTATTTCTGAGAGGTTCCGCCGGGGGTTCCGTCAAATGCTCTTGCCAGGATTTTTCCTGGAAGTTCCCCGAGATTCCTGGATTTCTGTAGAAATTAATTTCGAGATTCCTTCAGCATTACTCCTTCTAGGATTACCATTTTTTCCTGAAACTCTTCCAGGTATTCCTTCCGTGGTTTCTCCATAAACTCCATAAGCTATTCTAGAATTCCTCTAGGAGGGAGCTATAACTAAGTTGCTTTTTCTTGTGTTTATTCAAGAAAATCCTACAGAAACTACATGAGGAATTCCAAAAACAAAATACTCCAAAAAATTCATAATGAACTCCAGGAGGATTTCCACTACAAACATCTGAAGGGTTTGCTGTAATTCCTGACTGAGCTCTTGGTAGAAACCAGAAAAGAGTTTTTAAATGATTCCTGGAAAAAGTTCTAGAAGAAATCCCGGAATCAGTCTCTGAAAGAATATCTAGAAGAAGCTCTAAGAGGAATCCCGGAAGAAGTTCCTGAAAAGTAATTCCTGACAGTCACCAAGAAGAAATTCCCGAAGGAATCCCGGAAGGAATTTCCGAAAGAATCCTGAAAAACCTGGTGAAATTATCGTAGGAATCCCAGAAGGAATACTTGAATCAGAAGTAGCTCCCGAAAAAAAAAACAAAAGAAGTTCCTGGAGGGATCTCGGAGAAACTTTTAGAGGAATACTGAATGAAGTTCTTGTCAGGAATCTTGTGGGATTTCTGGAAGGGTTTTAGAAGGGATTCCTGAAGAATTTCCAGAAGATACTCCGGGAAGAATCTCGTATGAAAGTCCAGGAATAAATACTAACGGATTGCTGCAAGGAGTTTTTGAAGGAATCTCGGTAAGAATTTCTGATGCAATTCCGAAAGAACTCCTAGAGAAATTCAGGGTGAAGTTGCTAGAATTTCCAGGAATACCATCTGGAAGAACAAAAAAAAATCCAGAGGCATCCTAAAAGAAACTAATCGGAGAATCTTGGATGAAATTCCTGGAGGATTCCGGGGACTTCTTGAGAAATTCTGGAAGAAATCTCTTGAAGTCCGAACGTAAACAAAAAGGTCACAAAACATCAAAAACTTAGAAAAACAATCTTTAGCAACCGCGGCTTGCATTGTCCTATAGCCTGTATCAATTCAATTGTTTCTGAGTGAACCTGAATTGTGGGATTCGGGGAAAGACATTTTGCTTTCTCGCTTGCTTCAAGTTTCAAGTTTCTTTCAGTTCCGAAATTCCTCTAGGTGTTGGTTCCGAGATCTCTCCAGGAATT
This sequence comes from Aedes albopictus, assembly GCF_035046485.1. NCBI lineage: Eukaryota > Metazoa > Arthropoda > Insecta > Diptera > Culicidae > Aedes > Aedes albopictus. The sequence goes on along the minus strand of NC_085136.1, from coordinate 22,296,731 downwards.
CCTTCTGGGATTCCTTAGGATTTCATCCAGGAGTTTCTTCTGTGATTCCTAATGAAATTCCAGGTTCTCTTTTAGAGATTTCTCCAGAGATTCCTTTCGAAACTTCACCAAGAATTTCTTCTGTAATACTTTCGGGACTTCCAGGATTTCTCCAGGAATTTAGTTCCGGGATTTCTCCATGAATTCATTCCAAGATTCCTCCAGAAATTCATTCCGAGATTCCTACAGGAATTCTTTCTAAGCTTCATCAAATAATTTTTCCTTGAATTCCTCCAAGAATTCTGGGATTCCTCCAAGAACTCCGGGATACATCTAGCAATCCCTTCTCGTAAAAAAAATAAACTCTTGGAGGTGTCCTAGAAGGAGCAATGTTCAGAAGATTATGAAAATATCACGGCAATAAATACTGCAGGAGAAAATACTTCTAGAATGTTTCTAGAACAAGATATAACTGATTTAGATCGATTTAATTATATCTAGATCAGTTTGGATGGTTCTAAAAGATAACTCAAATAAAATCAATATAAGTTCCCAGAGACGAGATGCCACTACGAAGCATCCCCAGAGCACAAGAAGATTTTTCCAATAGATAAAGATGGGCTCCTAAACAAGTAAAAATACGTAATTAATAGAAATAACATTCTTTGATTTGAAAATGAAATTTGAAATAAAAATTTGTGATTCGATAGTACGTACGTTTCGATAGTACTTACACTAAACGAAGCGGTGGTGTACGTACAATCGATGTATGCCTGTATCTACCAGTTTTTTAATAGGTCCAGTTGATTATTTATCGTTACTCTGTGAAATTAATAAGACTCCTGAAGTTCTGCTCTTCGGAGAAGTTTAGCTGATCTGTAATATCCTAAAAGAATTTTGAAATGATTCATACAATTCCAAGGGGGTCATTGAAAACAATGAAATACGTGATATGTCAAGGGCTACACCACTCCAGCATAGTTTGGACGACCATGAACGTATATAATAATATCTATAAGTTTTCGAGCAGGTCTGGTATTCATAGTTGATTATGAAAAGTTAGTCTTTATTATGGATGTAACGATTGCTACGAGTATAGATCCGAACTTCAAGTTAGTTTGTATGATCTGCATTAGGTAATATCAATGAGCGGCTTCCGCGTTTTCAAGATTCACTGATCACAGAAGAATATGTAATGCCACAATTTATAGCTAAAACGAACAAAACTACTTCTACAGATTTGAAGGACTGAAGTTCAGAACAGTTTGGAGCAGCACCTCCTTTAAAAACAAAACTTCATATTCAAATACGTGAACGTAAACCATATTCAAAACCAACATTTAACATTACTGCTGTTTCCAAATTTCTTGGTGTTCAGATGTTCTAGGATTTCAATAATGGTTACTCATATTTTTCTTTAATGGTTGGTTCTCATTAACTTTGCTGAGGATCGAGTCAACTTTAATCGAATGGATGATTTTATGCAGTTTTTCTGATTTGGGGTCTTATATGGCCTCTCCGGCCTCAAAGGGTTAAGACGAAACACTACTTATGAAACAAGCTCATTATTTAGCATGACATTTCAACTCACTCCAGTATTCCAGTATTTGTTGAAATGATCGTGGGTTGCCTGCGTTGAGCGAGTTTGGTAAACTATTTAAAGTTTAATACAATGGAGCGCGATTTCCCGCATAGTTATCAATGCCACTTCCTAGGTAGGCGTAGCGCCAACCATTGTCAAACAGAAGCTATTCCATTGTTATCACATATTGAATCGCATAATGTCAGCATTACCGGATCATGTGAATGCGACTTCTTACGCATACTTCAACGAGTTCATTTCTGCATGTATGCGACTTTATTTGAGTTCGAATGCGAGTTAAATTGACACAATAAGCCTTATATGTACTTTATCAGATGTATCGCAATAAACTCAAAAAATAACATCATATGCGATGAATATTGTCCCTCCGTCGTACATATGTGCGGTAGTTACTTGAAATAGTAATTTATACGATGCAAACGCGTATATTTACGCGAATCCTGGTTGTCTGTGATCGCTATAATTTGTTTAATTTGATTGAAAATATGAATAAACTGATTGAACTGATTAAACGTCGCGATCGCCAAGGCAACCTTTGATTATTTCATTGGAAATTTCTTGAAACATTTCAGTAATCAGATATCAGGGCTTCCGCAGTTATTTGATCTATTTAGTGAATTAAACTAACTTATGGTCGGTTTGATACCACCCTAAGCGCAATTTTCTCGTATATTGATCCATCTAAAGTGTGACCCACTGCACTGAGTAGCGTCCACTCCGGTACTCGACATTTTTTTCTTCACGACCAAACTGTTATCTTCCGTCATGGCACACTAGCCTAAAGCACTAGCGTATAGCCTACTACCTACATACGTTGGACTTTTTTTCACCCAACTTTTCGGATTTGCATGAATTTCCCCCATGAAAAACTCTTCAGTGTTTGTTTTCCGTTCCACGGGGTGGACTCGTCGTCGTTCCTCCGCCTAACCCCTCAACACATTCCATCAATACGTGTGGTATAGGTATGTAGCATGTGCCGCTTAGTTTTTTAGTTTTTCCACGATCGTTTTTGAACCAAAACAAAACATTTCTCGGTGACGGTGTTCCTTCGGAAGAGTAGGCGAAGGCGGAGTTGCGAGGAGAGGCGACTCACACGTGGCAAAAACTGAATTAATTTAAATGTTTTAAAACTCCTTCATTCCATTCAGTAGCTATAGTGGTGGCGGAGAGGCTCGCCTCAGTCAGTCAGTCGGTCGTTCTTCATTATCAAAGAGGCAAAATCTGCTTGCTGTTTTGGAGAACGACGGACGATGATGGAAACTGTCGAATGGTTGGGAAATGTTTACGACTTTTGGCATAAATCTGAAAAACAGGCGGCTAATGAGGGGGCCTTGGTCAAATTATGGTAATCCATACCTATACAGCGGGAGTGAGGTTCTGCAACGCCTACTAGGGTAGAGAAGAATCGAGGAGTGCCGAAAATCGAACGACCCACACCCATTCGGCATAGTAGGATAGTAGGCCCTGGGCGCCTATCATGCGGTAAGGTCAATAACGTAGTTATGCTAAGTACTTCCTATCTGGCGGCGCCTCACATTAGAGAATGCAATATTCCATGATGATGATGAAGAGGGAAATGGATTCCGTTTCATGGTCAATGCTACTGCAGCAATGATTGAAACCACGTGTGGGGTCACGGTCCGAAATGGGTAATTTAGAGAAATTTTGTAGCAATTTGCATGCAAATCGCCGATTCGATGGATGATGTTGAGGCACCATATTGAACTATCCTTGAACTACCGCCGCAGTTAGTAGTCTCGGTATCAAGAATCCAATTCCAGTAATTGGTTTGCTCACACGAAACGGATCCATCGTCGGGGCACATTTCAGCTCATTACTAGAGCTCGATGTCAGCGCGTTTCGCCAGTAGTCGGGAAGAAACGGGGTGGAAACTGTTTCCACCCTTTCGCCCACAAATCGCCCGTTATCAGTCGACCTTCACTCTGCGCGAGCGAGAGCGCGTGTGACTTCTTCGCTCGCGCCCAAGGCTTCCTCCAAAAGGCGGCGTCATTATTACAAACCATAACCGCGAAGCACTCGCGGGAAAAGATTTATGAAAAACGCGATGACCCAACTAATCATACTTAAAAGAAGTGGACGCTTTCGCCTGCTTCTCATAGAAGCGATTTTGATGGCTTTTCGCACGAAAACCAATTCGATTTCATTGCACAACTGTGTACCTGTGAGATAGCAATCTCTGGTTGGTCCCATTCGAGTAGGCCATGGATGGAAGATGGTTCGGTTTGTTTAGACGAGGGCGCTACTAACTACCATCAGATTGCTGTGATTGAAATTGCTGCGATGACGGCTTCAGGCAGATTGACACCAGCAGCGGTTTTCCACTTTGGGCCGCGGATTGCCGTCGTCCATCAAGCAAACAAGTCCAATTAACTTGATGAATTGCGAAAGTTACCCCCCTTTTAGAGAGGTAATAGGGGGTAAGGGGAATCGGTATAGAGTGGGGTCGTTGGAGTAATATGACCCACTCGAAACTACTGAAGCAACCAAATAATTCCGGTCTCCATGACTAAAGATACTTTCCGGTTCCACAAACTTCCGATCGTCTTAGGCAGCTTGAAAGCTGCTTAAGAGGATCACACTGAACGAAAATGACATTTCAAACGTCAAATTAACGTCAACGTTCACATTTTAATCCCTCTTCTCAAAACGTCTTCAGGTCTGCACGTCTGGCCGCATTGCATTCGCACCGTATAGCACCATCGTAGTAGCCGTTTACGGTCGTATACGGGGTAATTGTACCGAGCGAAGGTTGCATGTTTACATGTCTTGTTACATTAATTCAACTTTCCGCAGTGGCAAAACATCGCATCGGGGTGAAAGACGACGACGAAGACGGCGACGCTTATCGCCGAAATGTGATTCCTTTGTGTTATTCTTGGCTACGGCCAAGAAGTTGTTTTTTACCGCGGTCTTCACGCGGCTATTTATGAGTGATTTCACGGCTTATCTTATAGGGAAATCCCGTCCCACGTGGACGTGGGCCACCTAGCACAGGGACTAAAATGACTGCGTGACGAGGTGCTGATAGATGTCGTCTGACGTTGACGTTGAGCACGGATCAAGCTGCGGATTGCTTGGATGTCAAATGTCAATCGGCGCCAAAGTAGGCTTCGAGTTTTTTGTGTCGCAAAAAGTTTGTGGTTATTTTTGTCCGAAGCTTTCGTATCAAAGTTTAGCTCAAATTGTGTTGGTAGCTGAGTGAAAAAGGTTAAGTAATTCAGCTTACTGAGTGCACTCTACATGTGCTACGTCAATTGGGAAAGGGTCAAAAACTTAGCCAATGAAACTAGGAAAACAAGAACAACAAAACATCTTTGTACTGAACTTGCTTGTGACTTTCATTGACGCATACAGTTCGTCAAATCATTCCAAGGTATAGTCCCTTCGAAAATATGGATTCAAGAGTTCAAAACAGCGACACCACACTCGAAACAGCTTCGTGTTGACTTAATAGGCGTCGGTTCCCGGATAAGTCAATGGGCTGTTGTTACTTATGCAACACCAACACGTGAGCGGAACAGATATGCAAATCCAAAATTTCCTCTGCCCTGTCCTGGTGGTGGTACCTGCCTACCTACCAACACTTCAGAGCGACTGGATTCCGTGTGTGCTCACGTAACCTTGACCGTGCAAAGCCTCTTCCTGCTGCCAGCACTGAATGCATGGTCTATGTAGAATTGAGAAGAGGAAGAGAAAACCACAGCAGGCATAGCGTAGCGTAACAAAATCACATGTGATTATATCCGTATGAGAAACTCACAGTGATGGTCACCAATATAGGATAACCCATGATTTCATTCATATTGGGCATTGTATACACCACTGAACTATGGCACAAGTTTTCACAAGTATCGCCGTATATGTACTTTGAAAAAAAAAGTAAAGATCTACATTAAAGTATTGCAGTAAAAAATATGATTGACAGAAATCATAAAAATATAGCAGAGGATTGCAATATTTTTTTATGATTTCCATCAATAATTTGTTTTCTGTATCAAAAATACAATTTCACTTATTCAGCTTATGCGAAAGGTTTGAATGTAAAGAAACCAGGGGCATCAATAAAAACTATCCCCACAAGAATTGTGCTATAGATTTTTGAAAGATTCCTTCAGAAGGTGCACCAGGAAATTTATAAAGGATTCCTCTAGGTAGAAATTCACTAATGTCGTTTTTCTTTTTTAACCTGGAGTGGAACTGGATTGGCGGAAAATGTGTAAACAAACAACGTCAAGCAAACTTTAGTACAAGCGAAACCGAAGTCGGATTGGGGTTGAAACTGTGATCTGATCCAGTTCCAACCCAGGTTGGAACTGGATAATAAAGAAAAACGGCATAAGTCGCACGTCCCTTCTAACTCATTTTTGATCAGTGCTGTCATGGTAATATCAGATCAGAGCTTCTTACTCAAGGTTTCCACATTCCAGTGCCCCATATTCCTACTGATACGTCCCCGGAAAAATGACTTGTATTTTGTACCTTATGCACATTGTTTGGCTGATTTTTCTTAATCTGGACATGTGTCAGACCATTCGGCCGAAGGTCATTAGGCCGAACGGTCATTAGGCCGAATGGTCATTAGGCCGACTGGGCAGTAGGCCAAATGGTCACAGTGTGCCGTTATGACCCACTGAGACAAAGCCAATGACCATTTTGTATGTGTATGTCGTTCGGCAGGCACGGAGACACTTCATATTCAAGGAAGCCAAGGAAACCCCATTACGAAAAATTACTGAACCAACCGGGAATTGAACCCATCACCTTCTGCATTGTCACGCTGAATATGTAAAACTTGTTGATATTTACTCTTTATTATTTCATTACTTCTGTAATATATGGCATCTACAGGGAATTTAGTCTATTTTTGCTTCTCCCCATTAAAACAGTATCTAATAAGAATTAATGTTGAATCTACTGATATTTTACCCATGAATTTTTCGTTCTTATAAACATAGGCTGTTCTTTCTAGTTTGAAGCTGAAATAGCTTTAAGCAATAACTGTTGAAAAAGGTAACTAAAAAAACAGATCCGTTTCCAGTTTTATAACTGTTAAATTGCAATCGGTCCTGATGACCATTCGGCCTAATGACCTTCAGCCTAATAACTCAGCATCACTTGGACAATATCATTTTAAAATAAACGCACACTAAAACTTGTTTCTTTTCTCTTATATGCATTTCTAATTGACAATACGAAGTCATGAAAATGCCATAATTTTTTTAAATTGACAATTTTGGCGCTCTTCAGAACAAAATGTTATTTTGTAAATTTCATTCTAGATTAAGGAAAACATTATTCCAAGGACCAGACCAGACCAAGGACAAGAAAGTTAGGGCCTAGGGATTGTTCGGCGATTCCTGGGTGCAATATTTTTAACGATTGTTTTCTGGAATTATTGTAGAAACTCTCTTTATGAGTTCAGCAAGGATTCCTCCAAAGATACCTCCACAAATTTCTTAAGACTTTTCTTCCGTTTTTTTTTGTTTTGGGCTTTTCCCAGGAAATCATCTCAAAGTTTCTCATGAAGTTCCTTTGGGCTATTCCTTCAGATATTCAATTCCTGTAGAAATTCCTAAACAGATTTCAGAGGAGTTCCCTTAGCTATTCCTTCACAAGTTTCATCAAAGATTTCTCCAGTTATTTACTCAGCAATTCCACTAGAGAGTTGGATAAGTTCGCCAGAGGTTCCTCCGGATATTCATTCCGAAAATCCTCTATCGATTCCATCAGAAGGCCCGTTTTTTTGACAGGAATGCTTTATGAAGCTTTTGTTGGAATCCATCTAAAGCTTCCTTCAGGATTTTTTATTTATATTCTTCCAGGATTTTTTAGTAACGTTCTTATCGGATTCTCTCAGGCATTTCTTAAGAAATTCCTCTAGTAAATTCTCAAGGCATTCTCCTAGAAGCTCCTCCTGGGGGTTTCCCAGAATATCTTCATATATTTCTCCACGGGTTTCTTCTACTATTTCTTGGCATTTATTAATACCTTTCTTTAGGAGACTAGTTTGGTGGTCTAGTGGCTATCGCTTCTGATTCATATGCAGGATCCTGGGTTCAATCCCTAGCCCGTCCCTTTCATCCTACTTTGTATCTTTCTATCTACTTTCTCTCTTATATAAATATACATCTCATGAATAAAACGTATGTTCAAGGTCATCGCAAGAAACAGAAACGGATTGAAAAAAAAAACCGTTTCCATTATTTCCAACTTTTTCAGCACAGTGTAAATCTATCATATAACGCCTACAAATTATGCAATCGAGCAAACAGTGCCGCTAATCATCCAACAACCTATCTCTTTATGCCTGGCACCACGTACCAATGAGTGAACTCTTTGCCAATAACTAAATATTTTCCAACAATACTCCGACATCCGCATTGACTTGTGCAGATGCAGTGAGCTCCGCGGTCTGTTGGCAGCTTCCGTTGGTAGCTTCCGTTTTGTCACCAACAAAATTTTCGCGATCATCATTATTTGTTACCAGTTGGGATCTGTTGGGATAAAGAGTAATTGCCGTGCCTTCTTTGTTGCTTGTTTTGCGTCTCTTATTGTGTCTCTTATATATCTTATCTCTTATATATGTCCGACAGTTCTCTCCGCTGGCCAAGGGCTTTATAATACAACTTAAACCATTTTTTTTCTTCTAGATTACAGAACTTGGTATAATTTTGTTAAGTTAACAAGTTTTATCTTACAAAGTTTGCTACAACCAATTTTAGTTTATCCCAATTTGCTATATTTTTTTATAATTTTTCAACTACTAACGTTTTATGTAGGAACAAAAAATATCGTAACAAAATAACAAAATCTGTCATATTTCCCTATTTTTTAGGGCCCATATAGCCGAGGCGGTAAACGCAGGGGTATTCAGCATGACCATGCTGAGGGTGACGGGTTCGATTCCCGGTCGGTCCAGGATCTTTTCGTAAAGGAAATTTCCTTGACTTCCTTGGGCATAGAGTATCTTCGTGCCTGCCACACGATATAGGGTATATGGATCATTCCTTGGCCTAATTTGCAAACTGCCTTGACAATTTTGACCATAACTCATAAATTAATAGCACTAGAAATAATATGTTGACCCTATTACGCACTCTAGGCAATGCATGTTTCACCAATTGGAAGTAAACTAACGTAAATATTCAAGATTTTACTTAACTATGTTGAAAAGATTCAATGTGGTGGTATGCAACGTTGGTCTATGGTACAAAAATTGGACTATTAGTGGATACAACGTTGGCCTATTGCGTTCCATGCACTAGAACCACTTATTATCTCATTTTTTTCAATATTTCTGCTGAGGTATTATCTCTGTTTGTTCACCAATCATACTTTCAAATTACATTTTCGGAGCCAAATTTTCAAAAAAACTATAAATAAATCACTTATACCAAAGTTCTTTCTTTTTTAGTAACGAAAACAATGCAACCCGATTATTGTGTTATATTTATACAGTCACCGCACACAAAATCTTTCTTCCTGTTCGTTCTTTCTGGTTCTTACGCAAGCAATGTTGTTGGCGTCACTTTATCGGTGTTTTTGACGTCACTTTACTGATGGGCCAAGATTTGGGTACATAGTGAAAAAAATGTCCTCAATATTCGGCCCACATGTAATTTGTAAAATAGTTATTATTCGTTAAAAACAAACATACAAATTCAAACTAGCATCTTTGACCGTCGCATCAAATGCTCAGTTATTTAAAAGGCAATTCGAAATATTCCAGAATCATGCCATTTATGATCATGTGTATAGACTACCCACTAAGCCGAAGAATCATGGCGTCTACAAAAGCTAAACAAAGTGACATTTTCATACAATTTTAATACTCCAAAGTGCTAAAATTGAAACGAAATGTTACAGTTGTTTGGCGCAAAGCTTTTCCGATATCCAGTTCGGCATGTTTGTTGGAGTTTTTGGTTAACGCTAAGATAGGCCGAACGAGGGGACTATGCCAACGAAGCATCCCGATACCCTACACATGCAAAATGGTCATTGGCAGAGGAAGCTCTCAGTTAAAAACTGTGGAAGTGCTCATTGAACACTAAGCTGAGAAGCAGGCTTTGTCCCAGTGAGGACGTTACGCCAAGAAGAAGAAGAAGAAGATTTCCCTATTTTTTCAGGTGAGGATTTCGATCTCACCCTATGCTAAGAGATGAACCAGCCTAGGGCTGAAAATCTCTATAATAAAGAAATAATAAAATCTCACCCTATCTTGATGACCCCTTTAATATACTTTTTTGAGGCGCTTTGGTATACGCCTGAAACACCTAGGATTGCGAGATAATTCAACGCACACAATTTCAGGGTCTGTAGCCTGCAATAAATATATTAAGAAATCAGCATGGACCATGGATGGTCACGGAAGAACTGTTCGGCGTCTTTGGACTGATTCATGATTGAAAAAAAATCATAAAAAAATAGCTCTCAATCGCAACTAAACCAATCCAATTTAATACGTTCACCAGCATAACTACTGATATAACGCAGAGAATTTTCCAACGATTTATTGAGACCCTATAATTCTTAAAGAAGCCCACCCTACAGGAGGTTGTTAAAATCATTCCTTAAAACATTACTGCCTTACTGTACTATAATATACACAGATAGAAACTGTTGTGTAGATCACAGAAAGATCATCAAGCCATTTCAAAGATCGAAACAGATCTTTAACCTTCATCCAGCCAACGTACATTTTCCACCTTCGGAAAAGCACAAAAATGGTCATAACTTTTTTGTTTTCGATGGATTTTGATGAAATTTTCACAACTTCCCGAAAAACTCTTCTAGTTTATGATGCCGGGGACATGGGTGCCTGGTCCACATGGTTCCGGAGTTATTCCGGATTGTCTTGGGGTACCAAAATTGGCCACATACTTTGCGCAAGGTGTATCTCAAGATCCCGATGAGGTAGAAGTATAGTGTCTTTGGCGAATTTGTTCAGCAGGTTAGGAACTAACTGGCAATGGTGACTTTGGTTCGCGATTCGGCCGCTAGGCGGAGCTAGTGTCAAAAATATGCAAGCCCTCATATCTCAAAAACCTGATAAGATAGAATAATGCTGTCTTCGGCAAAGTTCTTCAGCAAGCTCAGAACTGTCTGATAGTTGAGTCTTTGATACGTGATTTATCCGCTAGGTGGCGCCTTGTGTCTGAAAAATTCAAACACGTATATCTCGATACCGTAATGAGGTACAAGCATGTCGTTTTCAGCAAACTTATTCAGCAGGCTAAGAACTATTTGGCAATGGCGCACAGTGGGACCATTCTGAAAAAAGACGATCAAAACCTCTAAGAGCCGTTAGATGACATTTTAGCATATAGGTGTCTTTGGAAGATACAGGGGATGGCCAAAATGTTTGGGATAGGCAGCTTTTTTTTCTCCCACAAAAAAAATCAACATGCTGTAACTTTTCACAGAGTGTATCAAAAAATCTCAAATTTTGACTGTTTGTCAACCTGCTATATGTGCACATGCATTTCGCGAAGTTAGAACCGTTCGGGTAAAACACTATTTTTTAGTTAACTCATTTTTGAGCTGTCATATCTCGGTAACTAGTGAACCGAATTGAATGAATTTTCAAACGTTTATCAACCATATACTGATACTTAATACAACGTTATAAAATGTAATATTTTCTCACGGCGAATTAAGTTATACCGGGTTGAAATTTTACCCACATAGAGGAAAATAAGTAAATTTTACAATAGCACACAAAAATGACTAAATGTGTTCTTCCTTTAATCTAAATAGGCTCTAATATATCTGATTAAAGATAACTTGAGAACAGAAGTGGAAAACTTTTAGGTATAAACGTTAAAATTTATTGACATTGACGAAAAAAAATTACATTTTTACGAGAAAAATCCAAAAAGTGTCAATCTATGATAACTTTTTTCAACGTTCAAAAAGTATCTATGTTTTAATGGTTGAAGAAGCATTCATATATTGTTAGTGTACGTACAAAATTTCATTCAATTCGGTTCAGTGGTTTCCGAGATATGACAGCTCAAAAATGAGTTGTCTAAAAAATAGTGTTTTACCTGAACCGTTCTAACTTTGCGAAATATTAATCAATCGAGCCCAAATTTGTACCAATGATGCACATATAATGGGTTGACAAACAGTCAAAATTTGAGATTTTTTGATGCGCTCTATGAAAAGTTATAGTATGTTGAACTTTTTTTGTGAGAGAAAAAAAAGTTGCCTATCCCAAACATTTTGGCCATCCCCTGTATGTTCAGAAACAAAATAATTCAAAAAAAATGGTTTACTGGAGCATTTTTCAATTTTACAGAGTTGGTGTCTTCGGCAAGATAGTGTATTACAGTAGTACCTACAAACTTGTAGAACATATCACATTGAAATTTTACTATATAATCATGGAAAAGCTCAAAAAACTGATTTTGATGTTATTTTTTAAAACTTTCATATTTTCTCCCGAAAAATGAAGTCCAAGCTATATGGTGTCTTCGGCAAAGTTACTTGAAATTACTAGTTCTACAGCTTCGCTGGGACATCTACCTTCTAAAATAATATTTTGAAAAAATATTTTTTTTGCTCGGGTTCACCCTACAGTTTTACCATACAGTGAATATGCACAAAAATAGAGAAGATTTTTTTTAACATATCTTCCAAAGACACCTATATGCTAAAATATCATCTAACGGCTCTTAGAGGCTTTGATCGTCTTTTTTCAGAATGGTCCCACTGTGTGGCGTTTTTGGTTCAAAAATCGTCCGCTAGGTGGCGCCAGAGTCAAAAATGTTCAAACTTCTATATCTCAGAATCCTAATAAGATAGAATTTCTTCAGCAAGCTAAAAGCTGTCTGGTAGTTGAGTCTATTACAAGTTATATTTTTGTGTCATTCGTACGTTTTAACTTGTATACTTTTACCCAAATTTAATGCACATTTATAGTGTTCTGAAGTGATAGGGCACTATGAGAAATCAGTGATATCATTTTGATTTGATATCTACATTTAGGTAATTTCGGATCATTAATAACTGGAAGACATGTGTAGACCCTTCCCTAACAGGGACATCAAACTGTAGACGTCTCACATTAAAATCTGATTCAGGATGTCCACGTAGGAATAGAAATTCCTAGACAAAACGCAAGCTATGAAAGCAACCGAGCCTGTGAACTAAAAGGCATTCAGCCATACAAAATACTTTTACAGGATTGACTGATGGACCAACAAAATTTCTGAAACCTCGTCATCCTGGGTAACATAGGGTAACAGGGCAATATTTATGTTCTGTGTTGTATTTGTCCAAGTGTGATGTCCTATTTTATTACGCACTAGCAGTCCCGGCAAACGTCGTCCTGCCTGCCTACTCTGTTTTTTGACATCCGGTTCCATGAAGAAATGCCCCTCAAAATGGAATTTCAGATTTTCCCGTTTTTCTTGCCTTCCCCGTCACTTTTTCTAATTAGGCCTGACGGAATGCAACAGTGAAAGAATCATGTCGATCTGTTGACCCGTTCCCGAGCCTATTCGTGACATACAAACACCATTCAATTTATATTTATATAGATAGATTTGTAGTGCTCCACTATACTGCCATGAACCACATATCAGTCCCATCTTTGCTGCTTTCCTATGCAAATGGGACAGATATGCGATTCACGGCAGTATAGATGTCATATTTCTAATATGCATTTGTAGTGCGTCATTATATTTTCGTAATAAGTATTTGATTCGTGATTCATTCGCTAGGTTATTCGCTACACTGTCTTTGACCCCCTTTAGACAAATTTTGTCACCCCTCAATATTGGTTCTTTTGCTCCATTTTTTCTTCCGGGAATGTCTCCGGGAACTTCTACAGGAACTCTTCCGGGAATTTTTCCAAGAATTTCTCCGGGAATTCCACCGAGAATTTCTTCAAGAATTCCACTGGGAATTCCTAAAGAACTTCCTCCAGGAATTTCTTCAAGAAATCTTCCGCGAATTTTTCTAGGACATCCTTCAGAAGTTTCTTCGGGGAATCCTCCAGGAATTTCTCTGGGGATTCTTCCAGGAACTCCTTCAGCGATTCCTCCAGGAATTCCACAGGGAATTTATCCAGGAAATCCTCCAGGAAATTCTCAAGGAATTCCTCTGAAAATGTCTCCGGGAATTATTCCAAAATTTTTTCCAGGATTTCCTCTAGGACCCCCATCAGTAACTCCTGCGGAGATTTCTTAAGGAATTCCTTCGGTAATTTTTCCAGTAATTCTTCTGGGAATTTCTCCAGGAATTCCTCCAGGAGTTTTTCAGGAATTCCTCTGTATTTCCTTCGAGAATTTTCAAAGAAATTCCTCCATGAGTTCCTCCGAGAATCACTCCATAAATTGCTCCGGGATTTTCCTCAGGAATTCTTTCAAGAATTTCTCCAGGCTGGATTTCTCCGAGAATTTTTCTAGGAGTTCCTCCACGAATATCTCCGGAAATGTTTCCGGGAATTCCTTCGGGAATTTCTTCAGGAAATCCGCCAGGAATTGCTTCGGAAATTTCTTCAAGAAATTGTCAAGAATGTCCCTCCTGGAGAGTGTGTGTACGAGTCGATTTTGTGAATGTATTTACTGTAACTGTAACACATTTTTTGTGAGGTGTGGAAATTATGCACTTATGAGTACATAGGTCTTACACATTTTAATGCAGAGCAGTTTTAGCGTGTACTGCCCGAAGTAAGGTACAAACCTCAATCGATCTCAGACAGCTTGGCATCGGCCAATCATCCCTAAAAAAAAGAGTCATTTTCCCAGCCTCATTAGCCCATCAAAGGTGGCATTGGAAAATGCAAATTGCTTTCCACGTGAAAATTACTGCACCCTGCCCCACAGAGCATTTACGAGGAATGCGAGGCTCCGACAATTAGGGTCGCGTGTGCGCGACCATAAGATTCCATGGAACGAAAATTAGGGATGCAGAAAGGTGCGTGCCGTTCTGCAGCGGGATCCCGTGCTGCGTTCGTGCGAAATTCCAACCGCTTGTAATCGGGTTTAACGTATTTATTCCCGCATTATATAATTGCCTGGGGATTACAGTAGGCTACATAGCATGCAATGACCAACAACAGTGCTAATAATTTGTATTCGAATGTGGAAATTGCTTCTGTTGTAGATATCGGGGCCTCCACCTTGATGCATTACGGCCAAGGTTGCGGGCAATTATCAAAAGATTTGCCAACACTGTTGCTGAGTAAATCGTTTCTGCCGAGGTCGTTTCAAGATTGCTGATATGTGCAGCAATATTTTGATCAGCTTGAAAAGTGTCAAAAGGGCAATTTTCCGATTGTGTATGCAAATTGTTGGAGAGATTTTCTCACTGCGGTTGTCCTTGGCACGTAGAGAATTACTCGTGCACGAGAAGCGAAACATTATTCAATAATGGTGGCCTAAACGTAAATATTCAAAATGGAACGTTTACTGACCTTCATCGAGGGATTATGCAAATCAAGCCAATTGGTAAGTAAGTAAGCTGATACAATTCGACAAATTTTAGAATACAATAGTAAAAGAAATCTATCAAACTTTTGTTGTGTTTTTGAATAGCTGAAACTTTCACTTTCGAAGAGATGGATTTGAATGGATCACTGAAATAACAAAACCGGCCGCTATGGAAGAAACAGATAGAGCCACCATAGCCTTGTGAGTTTGACATAACTCCACTTCTGTCACAATGTTAATGCCCATATACGGTGGCGCCTTTGTTTACATGCGCCGAAAAGTTTGCTTCATTGATCCATTGAAAGTGATGATTATGAACTCTGAAGAATACGCACAAAATTTTCAGATGAAATCCAATATGTCAGTTTAACCCTTTGAAGCCGCAATTTCTCCAAGCGTATTATGGAGTTTTTTCTACGTTTTTCTGTAGTTTTGGTGGTCAATAGCAAAAAAAGGTAGAATATTATGCAGAATATTTTTTCTGAAGATCCTAGGTCATCCAATTTATTCTTGAGTTTAGATCCCAAAGTCTACGGGTGTAACGGTGACTTCTTTTATTATTCATAGCTATGGCACAGACAAACAGACGTAACACTTGCGAAATTTCCATCGACCACGCTTTTAACGATCATTTTAAATTTTCATAGTTGTGACTTTCACAACCAGAGGCGCGCGCATCGTTTTTCTATGCGTTTGACGTTTCACACTAGCGCCTTCTGTTGACGATATTGCACAACACAGTGATTCATGCAACATTTCCACCAGGTGATGGTAGTGTGAACTGGGCGATGGATTTCCATGAAAATCGTTCAAGGTGTTACGTCTGTTTGTCTGTGGCTATGATTTGTAATCTATCATGTCCAGTAAGTTTTCTGAAAGTTTAATAGACAGTATCAGATCAGTCGGGGTATCCTACGTCATCTAAACTGTTCTTGAGTTTGGATGCTAAAGTCTACGGGTGTAACGGTAACTTCTTTCATTATACAAAGCTACGATTTGTAATCTATCATGTCCAGTCAGTCTTCCGAAAGACTGATATATGATTCCATGATGTACGTGGAAAATACTGTACTTAACATTCACAACCAAAAAATAGTATGAAACGAGCTAACCAATTCATATAAGCATGCATTCGTCCGTTGCTTGATAGGCGACCACTTAGTATTGTCACGGAAAATGTGTCATATAGTTATGGGATTGCGCCAGAAAAGTATACCTAACAAATACCATATTAACCCATTTACGCCCAGTGATCTATTTTGAGATCAGTAACTTTAGCGATTACCGTGGAGAAATGAGGCATGTTGGAAGACTAGTGTTTTCAGCAGAATTGATGAGGAGGTCCGGGACTCTACGAATCGTAGAGTCCCGGACCTCCTCATCAATTCTGCTGAAACTACGATAGTACGTAATTTGGTACATGTTTGCTTCAGTAGGCGGCGCTAGTGACCATAAAACTTTTTGCTTTGATAGGCTTTGTGTCAACGCCATTGCCAGTATCACCGCGCTCGTGATGTGAACATCAAACGTGGTTTTGCAATGCGTAGTGTACCTAGCATAAGTTGAAACCATTATTGCGCATTTCCCACCCCACTGGACCCCTTTCGCAGTTAGTATAAGTGCGGGATCATGAATAAAACTGCGATTTTGCATCGAATCGTGTCGGTGTCTTCTGCGCACTTATGCATTACAAAGTGCTGGATAAGTTCGCAGAAGACACCGAAACAATTCGATGCAAAATCGCAGTTTTATTCACGATTCCGCACTTATACTAACTGCGAAAGGGGTCCAGTTGGGTGGGAACTGCGCAATATTGGGTTAAGTGCGAAGTCTCCGGCGAAGTTGATCAGGACATCAAGAGCTATCCGATGAACTAGTTGATTCTAGGCTTATCCGCTAGGTGGCACTAGTGAGTCTAAGAAATCTAAGCTGCTATATCTCAAGAACCAGACCAGTTAGAAGAATTTCGTCTTCGGCAAGGTTGATCAGGGCATCAAGAGCTATCCGATAGTGAACTAGTTGATTCAGGGTTTATCCGCTAGGTGGCGCTAGTGAGTCTAAGAAAATCTAAACAGTTGTATCTTGAGAACCAGACAACTTAGAAGAATTTCGTCTTCGGCAAGGTTAATCAGCACATCATGAGCTGCCCGATAGTGAACTAGTTGATTCTAGGTTTAATCGCTTGATGGCGCTTGTGAGTCTGAGAAAATCTAAACTGCTGTATCTCGAGAATCAGACCACATAGAAGAATTTCGTCTTCGACAAAGCTGATCACGACATCAAGAGCTGTCCGAAAGTGAACAAGTTGATTCTAGGTTTATCCGCTAGGTTGCGCTAGTGAATCTAAGAAGTTCTAAACTGCCGTATCTCAATATTGAAGACATTTTCAAGAGTACACGATAGAACGAAAAATGCAGAAATTGATGGGTATGAAATGAATATTTTCGGTCCTGGCTCTGTGAGCAAATGTCGGAACCCACCGGTCTACGCCATTTTGGACTCAAAGATTTGTGAAGTACCTTTGTATTCTAGGTACTTTCAGAAAGAGGAATTTCTTGTGGTTTTTGGGGGCGTTACAGGAAATTTCAGAAATTTTAGCGGGATTCACGAGCATAACAGGGGGTATCCACTTATCCGCGAGCGGTAATGGCATAGATTTAACTCTAAGATATCAAGGTCAGGAACAAATTCAGTTCGATTTGTGACGCCATTCGCTCCCCCAGCACATTCGCCTGCTCTGAATTTCGCCTGAAGCGGCGCCTTCAAATGTTAATTCGCTCTTTTTTTACCTTCTCATCAAAGCAAACTATTAATCTAGCAATCTCGTAAGCAAGACAACGAAATAATTCTTGTTTGTTTATTTTCATTCACACGTTCACGTTCAAACCCAATCTGAAGGAAGTTAATCCGGTTTCGGATGTAACGAGCATTTCCTGGCAGATTTTCCAGAAGGAATTTCGAATGAATATTCCGGAAACCAGATCACTAAAGAGCGAACGGCCTTACGCTATGAAGGAAAATAGCTTTTACATCAAATTATCGACTAAATTATACCCATTTTCATTGAATGAAAACTCTTTACATTATACGCAGATTTGCAGAATTCATATTACTTTCTTTGTATGTCATTAGAAAATAATCAAATAATCATTTTGCGTACAAAATTTACTTATCAATATTAAATGATAAAGTTAAAATACCGCTTCACAGATGATTTGCTAGCTCGATGGGTTGGTCATAGAAACGGGGCCAGGTGATGAAAGATACTGTCCAGTGTCTACCCACTTTTGGTAGTGATCGGATCCACAGATTGGTTCATGAAAGGGGAATGGAGCTGACATCCGAAAAGACAATTCGAAGAGCGGTGGAAAAGGTGGCAGCAGAAATACAATAAAAATCAGACCGAAAGAATAACAAAAATGCTTCATTATTTTATTTTTATTCGGCCTTTTTACCGGACTCGGTTGAGTGGGCTTCCGGACCCTCCGAGTGGGCTTCCTGACCGTCGACGTATGGTCTTCCTTCGTATGGCAACGAAGAAGCATCCGCTTCCGGTTAAAGTATCCCACTGTCATCGGTTTGGCGATCACATCCACCGTATGTGAATCTTCAAGACTAGTCATGGGTGGTGGTGACGTGCTCGACCAGCAGTGGTTCTGAGGTCATCTCCTGATCCTCGTTTTCTGCCGCCGTGGCGGTCGTGCTGAACACTGGTGCTGATGGACACTGGTTCCCGTTTGAAGATTTCTTGGGATGGGTTGCCAGTGGTTTCTGACAAACGACGACGTGATTCTCCACTCCACAGGATTTGAAAGGTACCCGCCTTTGTTCTCCAAAATATGCTTCCGTAAAATGTGCGTTATAAAAAATTCGTTACCCGGTCGCGCTTAATGCTTTCTTCGGTAAATGGCAACCTCTCATGAGACGATACCACGATCCTTCGAGGAATCCTTCTCATGGTCATAGACACTACAGTACCTAATACAGTACAGTTTTTTTCCGGCGCAGTTCGTGAAGGTATGTCCGACGCTTTTTTTTCAACATGTACTCACGCCGGTGGAACAGATCAATGCACAGCGTCTGATCAACTAATCCTTCGTTATCGTTGTGGCTTTCTCAGCAGTGAAGATTCCAGTATGCTTCAACAGATCATAGTCCAGCGTCTCAGGTCCAGCGGTTCAACGCAGTCGTAGCCGAAGTTTTCCTTGTAGACTCGCCTGGTGTTGTCCAGCATACCCGTACTCGGTACTGATATAGGAATATATAGGACAATGCGAGCCAATCCGTTGATTTCTGCAACATTGATGTTCCGGATGTTCCGTCTTCAAATGGATCTACCGATCGCCTCCGTGCACCGAGATTTTAAGCTACGCTGATGACGAACATGTTGCCAGTTGTAAACACGATTGACAGTACAAATCGTGTAAGCGCCGCCTCCTTCTGTCCATTCAAAAGTGATGTAGTGGGGGAACAGGGTCGTTGAAATTTGATGTAACTGGAGCCACGGGCGAATTGCCAGTTGCATATTGATTGTTGGTAATGGTGGCGGCGGGCATAACCAATCGGTTCGGATTTTGACGTTTCTTGGGGGAGAGTCAAAACAGTTTCATTCTCCTCCTCACCCCTTCGCCCACCGTTCGGTGGCGCCAACCGATTGTCATCCCCAACAAACGTCAAAATGCGAATCGGTTAGTAGTGCCCGCCGCCAGGGTTGGTCAACACCGAGGAGAATCGAAAGATAAGAGTATTTTTCTCACCCATCACGCACGGCTTGCTTGATGTAAATTTCTCTTCCAATTTTCACTCTTCTCTTGTCACGCACTTTTGTGCATTTAGACAATAGAGAAAGAGTTTTCTCTTCTCATGCACCCGACAGTCAGAGAGCAATTTCGTGGTACGAACAAAGTGGCGAAAAAGGCTGTCAGACTAGTGTCAGACTTCCTACTACACATTGCGAAAATTCAATTTTGGCTTTTGAGACCGTTGATTGTGACCTTGATCAAGGCCTTGATCTATCAGTAGGTCAGCTCCAGAGGCACGACCTTGATCTAGCTGCATTCAACCTCTGTGGGCTTTTAAAATTTTCAAACGTCTCTCTCTACGTCAAGGTTTGCGTCATGGTTTGCGTGGTTTATGAATTCGAATGAAAAACGGATAACCAACCTCGATAGGAGCTTGGGAATAGAAGAGCCATCCTGGGGGAAGTTCTTGGGAAGTAAATATTGTCTGTTAACACTGGCTTCCGTACGGTAGAAGTGGCAATTCCGATGTTTTAAGTAGAGGGTGGCAGTCAAGGTTGCATTTCGAATAACAGTGAGGAACACAAGAGCTCCACAGTTTTCCAGAAAACCCCGTGTGCTGATTTCGGACCCAGATAAACAAAAAATACACTCAGGTTGGACGTGAATTCGAAGACAAACAATGTCTCTTGGTCAGACGCCATTCAATTGTCAATTTTTTTCGACCGTTAGCCACACACTTCTTGTTACCTAGTTTGTGTTGATGTCATGGCAACATATGCAGTCTTCCAAGCGCAACGCTCGGAAGATAAAGAGAAGTACTGTGGGTGAGCAGTAACTGCTCTACACGCAATGAAATCCATAGTGCACTACGTTAGTTTCAATGTTTCACTTTTGAGTGCGTGTGTTTTTCTCTTTTCACACCGAAGAGCATCAAGGCACACTTCTCTTGGCTGCATCAAAATCTTCACTTTTTAAACCGAAGTGTGAGAAATGACCAACTCTGCCCGCCGCCGCCATTACCGCTTGCGGATAAGTGGATAGGAAGTGTAACAGAAGATTTAAGTTTGTGTTAGGAGTTTTCAGGGACACAAAAAAGCTTTGGGGTCTCCAGTTAGCCTAGTGGTTAAGGCTATGGATCGCCAATCCGGAGACGGCGTGTTCGATTCCCTTTCCGTTCGGGAAATTTTTCTCGACTCCCTGGGCATAGTGTATCATTGCGCTTGCCTCATAATATACAAACTCGGTGTCCGGCCATTTGGCCGAATGCCGTTTGGACGAATGACGTTTGGCCGAACGCCGTTTGGTTGAATGCCATTTGGCCGAAAGGATCATTTGGCCGAATGCCGTTCGGCCGAATTATGATCGAAGGAATTCAGAGGTGAGTACTAACTCCGGGTAACATTCTAGCTGCCAATGTCATCATCAGAAGAATTTCCTTCTTTTAATCATAGGCTATTCTTTCTAGTTGAACCATTAAAGGAATCAGTTGGCGTTGAAACTGTGATTTTTGTCAGAGATTTTTCCTTCTTTGAATCATAGGCTGTTCTTTCGAGTTTAACTGATGTGGAGAACAGAGGCATGTCACTTGGAGTACATCATTCATTTTTCAGCCAAACGGCAATCGGCCAAATGGCGTTCGGCCAAATGACCCTTTCGGTCAAACGACCCGGAACCTACAAATTCATGCAATGGCAGGCAAAGAAAGCCCTTCAATTACACAGTTCGAAAAACACCTGTAAAATTATGACGGATCGAATGTAACAAAAGGACCCCGTCATATATGATGGAAATTTTTGTGCGATCTTACCACTACATTGCAGATATCTGATAGAAAATATAAAGAATAATTGAGCTCCGAGCGAGAATTGAACTCAGATCCTAGGGGTGTGAGTAGAACGGCCGAGCTCTCTCGGCTATCTCAGCTTGTTGAATAGCAGACAGTCAAAGTTAAACTGCTTATACCATAATACACGATTTCCCGACATGCTCCGGCTGCTGCAGAGAGTACTGAGAGAGACAACGGGGAAACTGCCACAGCTGCGAGCAGCCGTTCGTTTAGCTGATGACAGAGAGTGGCTGGCATGATTTATAGAAGATGCATGTAAATTTAAAGCGAATATGCTTTAAAATCTGTAAACAAGCCGTCTGACCAGCAGCAGGCTGCTCGGCTGACGTTAAATGATGGTGATTTACTTTTTTCTGCCGCAAATTTCAGTTCATCTTCAATTTACGTGCTGTTTAACTTTCATTTTTTTTTTGCTGTGTAATTACTGTAGAAGTGCTCAAAGAACACTAAGTTGGGAGAGGCAGGCTATGTTTCAGTGGGAACGTAGAGCCATACAGAAGAAAAAGAAGAAGAAAAAACGAAGAAGAAGAAGAAGAAGAAGAAGAAAAGCTTTCAGAAACGTTTCAGGGAGTCCTGAAAATCCTGCGAACCTCCGAAATATGCCTCCGAAACCATCCTGAAGCCCTCGGAATCCCTGGTCCTGTAACGCACCTGAGATCCTCTAAAGCGTATCCTCAGAAACTTCCTGAAAGAATATTGCAAGGAGTTTCAGGAGCATTTCACAGCATTTCAGGGGCATTTTAGCAAGGTTCAGGAGGTATCAAGAACGTTTTATGGGCGTTCCTAGAGGTTTGATAGCATTTCAGGGACGTTCTAAGGGATTTTCAGATGCGTTTCAGGGGGTTTTAGAAGCATTTAAAATTTAGAAGCGTTTCGAGGCATTTCAAGTCAGGGTCGTATCAGGGGGGTGGGGGGTTGGTTTCAGCAACACTCTGAAATCAAAGGGGTTTCATGGACATTTCACTTGGATAACGGTGATTTCAAAGGCATTTCAATGAGCCATTTTACGAAACGACAACTTTGTTGATGATAATATTGACATTCACGTGTTAGGACGCGAGTTCCTGTCAAATTTTCATTCATAAATTCGGCTCATAAAATAGACTACTACGCCCGCTTTCAGGGGCGTTTCAAGGGGTTTTAAGTGTTTTTGTGAAGGAGTCTCTAAAATCCCCTGAAACTTCCTGAAATGCTTTCAAAATCCCCCTAGAATTTCTACGGAGGTAGAACGCATCTGAGACGCTCCAAAACATTCGAAAACACCTCTGAAACCTGTCAAAAATGTTCTCAAACTTCCCGAAATGCATTCGAAATCCTCGTAAAACCCCCTCGGAGCCCATTTAACACATCTGAGATCCTCCTCCGAATAAGCTCAGAAGCTTATAAATGCCACCGATATCCTAAACTCACCTAAATTATGGCTCTGACCCTTCCTGAAGTGCTTCCGAAATCGCCCTTGAACGCAATCGGACCCCACATAACGCATTTGAGACAATACAAAACCGCCGAAAACGCCTCCGTAACGCTTCTGAAACCCACCTAAAATCCACTGAAACTACGTGAAATGCCTCCGAAATTCCATGGCCGAGGCCCCATGTAACGCACTGATACCCTCCAGTATCAGTGTTCAGTGTCGGAGTTGAAGTGGTCAAAACAAACATTAGGGTGGTCCAAAATACACATTAAAGTGTTCCAAAATGAACATTGGAGTGGTCCAGAATCAACATAAGGTTGGCCAAAAATGGACATAACAGTTATTCTATGCGAACCTCTAGGATGGTACTAAATAAATAATGACGAAGATTGAAATGAACATTAGGTTGGTTCAAAATCTTAGGTTCAAAACAAACGTTAAGTTAGTCAGTCTAAAATGAACATTGGGGTGCCTGTCCACATAATCGACATAAATATGGAGTTGGCTCGAAATGGACAGTCAAGCGGTCCGAAACAAACATTAAGTTGTTCCAAAATATACAACAGAGTGGTCTAAAACGAACATTGGAAGGGTCCAAAAGTAACATTTTTCCAAAAGTAATAGTTTCCTTGACCTCTCCTAAACATTTAATGTAACAGGTTCGCGTAATTGATTAAATAAACTATTATTAAACATTAGGTTGGTCCAAAATAGACATTAGTGTGGTTCAAAATCGGAATTGAGGCGGCCAAAAATAAACATTAGGGTGGTTCAACATACGTATTTACTAAAGGTATTCCATAACGAACATTAAGGTAGTCTGCTATAGTGTTCCCAGTCTATTAAGCTTGGTAAGGCATAAAATTGTTCGAAGGTTAATAAAATACATGAATAAAAAATGTATTACTTTTGATGGCATAATTTCACAGATATCTTAACACGTTCATTGAAAATATCCAACGAAATAGTTTCTTAAACCGTGATATAAACTGGAAAACGTTGACCAGAACTATTTAAGCATTTTTTTTTTAAATTTTCATACGGACCCATGTCAAATCGATGATCTATATAGAGCAATCGTGTTGACCTGACCGTGACCTGCGACTAAGCTCAAATTGAATGTCTTGATATGTACTTCTCAGCAGAACAAAGCGCAAGTCTATTCAGCATTAAATTCACGCTTTAAGATACGCACGTGCTTTATACCCCCTTTTCATATCACTCGTATTAATTCAGCTTATGCATAACAAAACGGCGCAGAGCGTCCACCAAGGTGCTAATTATTTCCTGTCCACACGCCGTGATTGACTGGAATCTGATTCGTCCGTCGTGCTCCACCCAGTTTAGCTATGCCTACTATTTCCGTTACTACGACGAGCCAACAGTAGGTAGGTACACTCTCTATCGGCGGGTTGAAGGCAAACCCCCGAACCGGATCAGCCAAGGCCCTTCTGCTGGCTGCTTATCAGTTCGAAAATCATCACAAACGTTCAGCCGTAGGAGAAAGTTCACCGTCCGAGGACCTTGAAATCGCCGTCATAGTCATCGTCGCCACAATGATTGTTTAGTTAGAGAGTGATTCTATACCTTATTCTAGTCGTGGTCCGAGAGGGTGGGATAGGAGTTGGATCAACATAATTTATTACACCGACAGACGAATGAGAAATTTCGCAGCTCTACCCGGATTAAAATTCCCATGTAAATTAAACACACAGCAAATAAAAATACAATACACTCTATTGTAGCTAAATTACAAACAATATCGAAAAAAAATTGTTATATTGTAAAATGTTGATTTACGATACAAAGTATGGTGCATCACCATACGTTATATTGTTTTTTGTTTGATAGCCACAAAAGACTGTTTTTAGTGTTACAATACAATCTACTGTATTTTTATTGGACTTTTTATTAGGGTAGTACCTTAAGCTAATGAACCACTTCAGGTACTAGGATGAAAAAGGGGGGGGGGGGGGCGTGAAGAAAAAAAACGCTCTATCACCCAAGCTAGTCATGGGAATTTCCCAGAAGGCCATGACAGGACGCTTTTCGCGCAAACTAATGGTTTCGATGACAACGACGACGTATTAATATTTACAACTATAGGTATTGCGGATTGCTGTGATGATCTGAGTGTTCGTGTGAATGCGGCTACTGTGATGTGTGGTGAACCTGGGAAACATTGCAAGATAAACTGGTTTACCTGAGAGTAAACAGATGGATGCGATGATTCATACATACCAATAAGAAATCTGCAAGTGCTACCAAAAATGGAAATGATTATTTGCATAAAAATCGGTTTGAAGTTGAACACAAACATGGTTCTCAAATGAATGGGAATGAGTGCATTGATCTCATCAGAAATGCTTCACTCACCCAGGTGCTGTAGAGCAGGTCGCCCTTGGACATGGAATTATGGAAGAAGGGACACTTTGTTATCGCAATTTGAAAAGAGAAAAGTGAAACGCAGTGGATTAGTTTCATAATTTATATCAATAAGATGCATTGAAACGTGCTGCGATGAGGGGCAAGACAGTGAAGAAATAGTTTTCAGCCCATTTTACTGAGCAACATTATTCATTCCGTTGAGTCGGAGAGTTGTTGAAATGAATTGGAAACGAAACGGAACGGATTTTTGTTCTTTCCCCCAGTGGCTGGCACTTTCGTGTCGACATCGCTTAAATTATGAACGGTCGTAAATCACGTCACCTGAGTCCAGTCCTGAGCTGGTTTGGCGAAAGAAGGTGGGGAGGTGCCACCAGTGCAGTGGGAATGGAAAGGGAATAGTTGAAGGCGAAAGTAGTCGTAATTCAATTGGACGGACCCTTCAGTAGTGGAATAGCAGCAGATGATTGCTTTCTTGATGAACGTTTTATTGCTGTTGGCTGGGTCTAGTTTGGTAGAGCTTGCCTTGGATTTCCGATGGAGGAGTTTGTGCTACCGAAAGATAGGTGGCAGCTCTGTCATTACTTTTCAACTTTAGCTTTTTTTTAATATACTGTGAAAGGCTTCATAGTCACCTAATATCATATTTTTTTTTTCATTTCTCACCTTTTAGTATTTATTCATATACGTTATATTTTTTTTTCTTTTTATAGCTTTTCATTTCATCATTATCTCTCATCTTTCATCTTTCATCTTTCATCTTTCATCTTTCATCTTTCAACTTTCATCTTTCATCTTTTATCTTTTATCTTTTATCTTTTATCTTTTATCTTTTATCTTTCATCTTTCATCTTTCATCTTTCATCTTTCATCTTTCATCTTTCATCTTTCATCTTTCATCTTTCATCTTTCATCTTTCATCTTTCATCTTTCATCTTTCATCTTTCATCTTTCATCTTTCATCTTTCATCTTTCATCTTTCATCTTTCATCTTTCATCTTTCATCTTTCATCTTTCATCTTTCATCTTTCATCTTTCATCTTTCATCTTTCATCTTTCATCTTTCATCTTTCATCTTTCATCTTTCATCTTTCATCTTTCATCTTTCATCTTTCATCTTTCATCTTTCATCTTTCATCTTTCATCTTTCATCTTTCATCTTTCATCTTTCATCTTTCATCTTTCATCTTTCATCTTTCATCTTTCATCTTTCATCTTTCATCTTTCATCTTTCATCTTTCATCTTTCATCTTTCATCTTTCATCTTTCATCTTTCATCTTTCATCTTTCATCTTTCATCTTTCATCTTTCATCTTTCATCTTTCATCTTTCATCTTTCATCTTTCATCTTTCATCTTTCATCTTTCATCTTTCATCTTTCATCTTTCATCTTTCATCTTTCATCTTTCATCTTTCATCTTTCATCTTTCATCTTTCATCTTTCATCTTTCATCTTTCATCTTTCATCTTTCATCTTTCATCTTTCATCTTTCATCTTTCATCTTTCATCTTTCATCTTTCATCTTTCATCTTTCATCTTTCATCTTTCATCTTTCATCTTTCATCTTTCATCTTTCATCTTTCATCTTTCATCTTTCATCTTTCATCTTTCATCTTTCATCTTTCATCTTTCATCTTTCATCTTTCATCTTTCATCTTTCATCTTTCATCTTTCATCTTTCATCTTTCATCTTTCATCTTTCATCTTTCATCTTTCATCTTTCATCTTTCATCTTTCATCTTTCATCTTTCATCTTTCATCTTTCATCTTTCATCTTTCATCTTTCATCTTTCATCTTTCATCTTTCATCTTTCATCTTTCATCTTTCATCTTTCATCTTTCATCTTTCATCTTTCATCTTTCATCTTTCATCTTTCATCTTTCATCTTTCATCTTTCATCTTTCATCTTTCATCTTTCATCTTTCATCTTTCATCTTTCATCTTTCATCTTTCATCTTTCATCTTTCATCTTTCATCTTTCATCTTTCATCTTTCATCTTTCATCTTTCATCTTTCATCTTTCATCTTTCATCTTTCATCTTTCATCTTTCATCTTTCATCTTTCATCTTTCATCTTTCATCTTTCATCTTTCATCTTTCATCTTTCATCTTTCATCTTTCATCTTTCATCTTTCATCTTCATCTTTCATCTTTCATCTTTCATCTTTCATCTTTCATCTTTCATCTTTCATCTTTCATCTTTCATCTTTCATCTTTCATCTTTCATCTTTCATCTTTCATCTTTCATCTTTCATCTTTCATCTTTCATCTTTCATCTTTCATCTTTCATTTTTCATCTTTCATCTTTCATCTTTCATCTTTCATCTTTCATCTTTCATCTTTCATCTTTCATCTTTCATCTTTCATCTTTCATCTTTCATCTTTCATCTTTCATCTTTCATCTTTCATCTTTTCCGTTTTCATTTTTCCGTGTGTCATTTTTTGTTTCTCTTTTTCTCCTTACTCTTCCAATCTTATTCGCTCTTATTCTTTTTTTATTTGGTACATGCTAAGAGTGTCTGGGGCGAGATTCCAGTTCAGAATTTTCGAAAAAGAGAATACATAAATGATGTTCCATTTTTATCATTTTTATTATTTATAAAGCTATCTGGAGCAACCCATTCAGGAAAAAAACGAGAGAAACCCTTGGAGAAATGCCAGAAACTCAGACAGCAGAAGAAATCCCCCAAAGAATTCCAGGAGAAATCTCAGAGGGGATTCCGGAAGAAATTCCTGGAGAAATCCTGGGAAAAAATCCTGTAAGAATTCCGGGATAAATCACTGAAAGAATCCAGTAAAAAACCCTGAAAACATATCGGGAGGAATCTCTGGAAGAATACTGGAAAATCTCTCAAAAAATCCCGGAACGAATTCCTGAGAGAATACCGGAAAGAATTAATGAAAGAATCCCGGGAGGAATTCCTGCAAGAACCCAGGAGGATTCCCTAAAAGAATCCCGGGAATTATAAAAATCACGGAAGAAATCCCTCAAAGAATTCCATGAGAAGTCCCAGAAGGAATCCCGTGAGAATTGCCGGGTGGAATCCCGGGATGAAGCAGTGAAAGACTCCCGTAGAATTCCCTAAAAGTATATAGGGGGGAATCTCTGAATGAATACTGAAGGAATGCTAAAAAAAATCCTAAAAAGAAATCCTGGAATGAATTCCTGGGAGCATCCCGGAAGAAATTTATGAAAGAATCTGGAAGAATCCTGGAACAATCCCTCGGGATATCTCTGAAGAAATCACAGAAGGCATCCTTGAATGAATCCCGGCAAGAATACTGGAGGAATCTTTAAAAAATGCTAAAAAGAAATCCCGGAATAAATTTCTGGGAGAATCCCAGAAGAAATTTATGAGGGAATCTGTAAGAATCTCTGGAGATATCTCTGAAGGAATCATTGAATGAATCCCGGGAAGAATATCGGAAGGAATCCCCATTCCTCCCTGCATAGCAACCTTCGTAAGAATCCTGGAAAAGCTATCCGGGGAAACCCAGTCTCAGCAAAAATCAATCCGAGAGAAGCCCTAGGAGGAATGATAGAAAACGTCACAGAAGAAGTTCCTCAAAGAATTCCCGGACAACAAATCCCGAGTGGAATTCCTGGAGGAGTCCTGTGAGAGATGTCTGAAAGAATCCCGGGATGAATCACTGAAAAAGAAACCTGGAGAAATCCCTGAAAGCATATCGGAAGCAATCTTCAAAAGAACAGTAGAGGAATCTGTGAAAAAAATCTCCGGGAAGGAATCCCGAAATGAATTTCTGTGAGAATCCCGGTAGGAATTTATGAAAGAATCCCGGGAGGAATGCCAGCAGGAATCCTCAGGAGAAACTGTAAGAGAAATCATTGACGGAATCCAGGAAGGAATCCCTGAAGGAATCCCTGAAGGAATCCCACGAGGTATCTCTGAAAGACTTACGGAATGATTCCCTGAAAGAATCCCGGGAAGAATTCCGGAAGGAATTGCAGAAGAAATCCCTGAAGGCATACCTGAATGAATCGCTAAAGATGTTCCGGGTGAAATCCAGAAAAAAGTATTTGAAAGAACCTCAGAACGATACCCCAGGAGAAATCCCTGGGAGAACCTCCGAAGAAATCCCTGAAAGAACCTCGGAAAGAATCAATAAAAGAATCCTGGGAGGAATACCAGAAAGAATCCCGAGAAAAATCCCCGGAAAAATCTCAGGAGAGTCCAGAGTCCCGGGAAAGGTGATGAATTGGTTGAACTGGGTTCCATGATGGTGACTGCGGCAAGGTCATCTTCCTTGGTTTACTAACGACCTTGGTAAACCTACCTTCATAATATTATAGGAGCAGTTTTCAAAGCAAGGGTCGCGGAATCATCCACCTAGGCGTGCATCTCTCTCAACTTTGTATTGAGTAGTTTCAGGAGGATTTCAGCAGGATTTCAGGAGTATTATAGGATGTTCCAGGAGGATTTCAGGGCGCTTTATAAGACTTCAGGAGACATTAGAGATTTCAAGAAGACTTCACGGAGTTTCCAAGAGGTTTCTGATCATTTGATAGAAAATACAAGATGTTTCAAGGAGGCTTTGAGGGCTTGCAAGGAATTTCAGTGGATTTTAAGAGGCTTTATGTGAGTATCAGAGGGTTGCAGATGGGCTTAAGGGAAAAATCTAGGGTCTTCAGAGGGTTTCGGGCAGCTGCAGGGTGGTTTCAGGGGTCTTTAAAGTTTACTGAGGAATTCAGGTGATTTAATGTGGGTTTCACTGGTTTTCTGAAGGTGGATATCTGGAGTTTCAGGAAACCTCGGGCGTTTTCAAGGGGTATGAAAAGGGGTTTCATGAGGGCTTTAGGGGTTTAAGTGAGTTTCAGGGGATTTCAAGAACTTCTGAGAGGTCTCACTCAGTTTGGTATTAAGAGGTACCAAGTAGGATTCAGAGGGTTGCGGGGGATTTCTGATAGATTACAGGATATCTCAGGAGGGCACTTTAAAGTACCTACTTCAGACTTTAAACTGACTTTAAAGATTTCAAGGAAGCTGGTTTAAAGGGTTTCTGATAATCCAAGAGGAAACCAAGTGGCTCCAGTGACGTTTTGAGGAGCTTCAAGGGATTTCAGGGAATTTTCAGAAGCTTCGAGTGAGTTTCAGAGGGTTTTAGATGGACATTTGGAGATTTAAAAGGGGTTTCAAGGGGCTTCAGAGGGATGTGAGCAGCTGCAAAAGGATTGAAGGGGGTTTGAGTGGACTTGGTTTAAAGCGTTTCTGTGGGATTTGGGAATTTAGAAATGGGTTTTAGTGGATTTCTGAGAGCGGATTTTAGGATTTTCAATAGATTTCTGGGGTTTCCAAGGGATAATAAGTGAGGTTCCAGGGTATTTCAGGAAATTCAGAAGATTTAAGCGAGTCTCAAGAGAGCTTAATGGGTTTAAGGGAGTTTCCGGGAGGTTTTAAAAAATCTGTGGAATTTAAGGAGAAATCAGAGGTCTCCAAGGGGTTTCATGGGAATTCAGGGAGTATCATGAGATTTTAGGAAACTTTCGGTGGTTAAGGAGGGACTCTATAGAGTTTCAGAAGGGCTATAATACGATGTATTATAACGTTACAATAGAATAACAATATAACGTACGGTGCTTCACCATACCATGTATCGAAAATCAACATTATGTATCATAGCAATATGAAAAATTAGTTTTCCTTGAACAAATGTAAAACACAAAACGTTTATTTTATTGTTATTGTATTGTTTGGATATTCTTCACAATGTACTGCTTCTTTGCCATACAATTACAGTAGAATAAATTATTAGCAACGACGATTATCGTTTTTTTTTTTGGGAGTTTAATGAGACTACAACGGGCGTCAGCAATGGTTTCAGGGTGATTGAAAGGATCTCAGGGTAGTTTTATAGGGACTTTAAGAATTTCAAGAATTGAAGCCTTCTTCAGGGTGCTGAAAAGTGTCAGAGCAGTTTTAGAGGAATTTCAAGATACTTTAAAGAGGTTCGAGGCAGTTTCAGGGGATTACAAGATAAATCAAGGGGATTATGGGGACTTCGGAAGTATCAGAGATATTCAGGTGATTTACGACTCTGAGTGGTTTTTGGGGTTATAGAGGATTTCTGATGGGTTTAAGGAGACATTAGGGTAGTTTCAGGTGATTTTAGGACGATGTGAACGGTATTCGGAGGTTTTGGTGAGTCTAAAGCAGCTTGTAGATTAGGTTGTCCCAAAATTGCACATAGTCAAAAAGTTTGGGGGGCTCACCCTGCAAATGATAGCTAAGGGTGTTAGAAACAAACTTTTGTATGACGGCAACTTTCAGAAATGACGTTTAGAGGTCGCCCCGGCGAGATTTTTGAAAAATGGTCATTTTTCGTAATAAATTTCATACAAATATTTTTTACCGTATAAAAATTGGCAATACCCACTATTTTTATATTTTTTACAGCTTGATATGGATCCAAACTTCTTGGGAAAAATAATTAACGACATGTTGTGCAGGTAACTTTTTGATACTGATTTTTTGAAGTTACTAAAATTTGTCATTTTTTGATATACTGTGCATTTTACCCATCATAAAAAGTATCTGAACCTAATGCGAATTTAAAACAATTTCCATAAAGATAGGAAATTTTATGAGGAAAAACTTTGCCGAAGACAGCATTGCGTTTTTTCTATCCGTTTTAGAGCTATTCACGATTTACTATTTGGTGAAATTTGAATTTTTAGGTATTTTTCTAAAAATGTCACATAAGAGCTTCTTAAAACCACATACAAAGTAAAAAATCACGTATGCTCAACAAGGTTTTGTCTTGATGGTGTTTAGGAAATATAGTGGCATCATTTATTGAATTTTTGTTTCCGTTGACAAATCCATTTTCTTTGATATAGAAAGGTACCTACTAGCGAGAAACTTTATCATTAGGTACCATTTTGAGATGCCTCAGTAGGCCATGGCATTTTGAACGGTGATGTACTGACAATGGCTAGGACAATGGTTTATACGAGCATAATACACAATCAAACGCACGGCACATTTTCTATATCATTTAGAAGGTGATACATTCCGCAAAACATGCCGATTTTGGTTTTTAATGATGTTGTTCAAATCGTTCATAGACATGAATAAAACGATCTAGTAATCCCTATCATTTTCATCAACATATAGGATGATAAAAATGACGTCACTTGTTTACGTCCAAAACTGTTGTTTACCAATAATAGCCTACCTTGTCCTATTATATGCCACGTGTGTGTTATGGTAATCAAATTGTTCTAACCTTGGATAACATTACGTTAACTCGCTGGTTCATCTCATCCCACCCGTTTCAATTTGACTCGGCATATCTTATTTTCGATGTTGATAAGATAGTGCAAGTCAATAAATGTAAAAAAAGACATGCTCTGCTTTTTATAATGTCTTGAATTGGTACTTAGTATCTAAAAATTGGTATTCTTACGTAAGATGTTCGTAATCGCGATTCGTTTTCGCCTTTATTCACTTTGCCACTGTTTCCTGGGCTGTTTCACTGGTCCAGGACTCATACGTCTTTGTATAGAAAAATAATTGAGAATATCGACAAGAAAGTAAGATAAACGCGAAAATATGGCTCAACATTTTGTGGAGAATATCTTTGAAAAATCAATAGTACTGAGCTTGTCAAGTCAAAAGAGCTAGCTTTTTTAAGAAATCTTTGCTATATAATTTCTATATGAAGGGATTGAATAACAAAAAATAAAAACCAATTAATGATGTCACCATAATTCCATAACACAATCAAGACAAAAACTTGTTGAGCATACGTGATTTTTTACTTTGTATGTGTTTTTTGAGAAGATCTTATGTGACATTTTTAGAAAAATACCTAAAAATTCAAATTTCACCAAATAGTAAATCGTGAATAACTCCAAAACGGATAGAATAAACGCAATGCTGTCTTCGGCAAAGTTTTTCCTCATAAAATTTCCTATCTTTTTATGGAAATTGTTTTAAATTAGCATTAGGTTCAGATACTTTTTATGATGGGTAAAATGCGCAGTATATCAAAAAATGACTAATTTTAGTATCTTAAAAAAAATCAGTATCAAAAAGTTACCTGCAAACCATGTCGTTAATTATTTTTCCCAAGAAGTTTGGATCCATATCAAGCTGTAAAAAATATAAAAATAGTGGGTATTGCCAATTTTTGTACGGTAAAAAATATTTGTATGAAATTTATTACGAAAAATGACAATTTTTCAAAAATCTCGCCGGGGCGACCTCTAAACGTCATTTCTGAAAGTTGCCGTCATACAAAAGTTTGTTTCTAACACCCTTAGCTATCATTTGCAGGGTGAGCCCCCAAGCTTTTCGACCATGTCCAATTTTGGGACAACCTATTGTAGATGCTCAGCGGGCCTAAAGGAGTACTAGGGTATTTCAATGGGAATTAGACGGGTGATTTAGGAATTTTAGCTAGGGCTTAAGGAAGATTGAAGAGATGGCAGAGGAGTTTTAGAGAAATTTCAAGTGCTTTCAGAGGGTGAGAGGAAAAAAATCAACAAGTTTTAGGGAGTGTTTCAGAGACTTTAAGAGAGTTGCAGGTTCGCAGTAGTTTTGAGGGATTGTAGAAGGTTTTTGGTAAGGTTTATGAAAGGGTGGTTTCAAGAGTAGTTTAAATACTACTCATGGGTTTAAAGGGTTTCGAGGCGTTTCACCGGGTCTTATGCAGTTTACAAAGAGTTTCGGATGGATTTGAAAGAGCTTAATGGGGCGCTTCAAGGGGATTTAAGAGCTTTCGAAATGCCGTTAGTGCATCTGAAGGGGTTTCTGTGGAATTTTAGAGGAATTCCAAGAAATTTCAGAGTCATTTTAAGGTCGTTTCAAAAGCTTACAGGAGAACACAAGGGATTTCAGGAGGGCTTTGGAGTGTTTCAAAGAGTTTCAGGAGGTTTTAGATTCAGTGAGAGATTTCCGCGGGTTTCAGAGGGGTTTTGGAGATTTTAAGGATGATAGCAGGGAAAGAGCTTCCAGTGGAGTTCAAGATAGTTTTAAAGGATCCTAGTAGCATTTAAACATTTCTAGGGGTTTCAGATAGACTGGAAAGGGCTACAGGGGCACTTCCAAGTCTTTCATAAGGATTTAAGAGGCCTTAAGACGGCTTGAAGAAGTTTCAGGGATGTTCTAGGCTAAGAGAAATTTGGAGAGGTTATACAGGGGTTTGAGGTACTTCAGAAGGTTCCAGGGGAAAACAGGAAGATTTAAAAAGGCTTTGGGAGGTTGCAAAAAGTTTCAGGAAATTAGAGTCACATATTATTCAGACTCAGAAAAGTGTCAGAAAGGTTCAGGTGACTTCAGGTGATACTAGGATGGTTTCAGGGGTTCAAAGAGGCTGCTAGAGGAGAGTTTCATGGGATTGCAACAAGTTTTGAGAGGCTTCAAGCCAAGCGGCTTCAGAGTCAAGCAGTTTTTGAGGATTCCAAAGGGATTCGTACGGATTGAAGGGTTTTCAAGGGGTGCTTCAAGACGCATTAAAGGACTTAAAGGTTTTGAAGGGTTTCCGGGAAGTTTTGGAGGACTTTTGAGAAGTTTCAGGTGGGTTTGAGCAATTTTCAGATGGTTACAGGGGAAATCAGGAGAACATTGGGGCACTCCAGAGTCCAGACCCAGAGTTTCCGTGGGTTTCAGACAGACTTTATGAGACTAACCCGTGGCTTCAGTAGGTTCAAGGAGGCTTCAGAAAGTTAAACGGGTTTCAGGGAGTTGTCGGGGGTTTGAAGCACCTTGGATGGCTTTAAGCAGTCTTAGGAAGTTTCATGTAGTTTCAGATGGAATGATTTTTGATGTTTTAGGAGAATACAGATGTTTTCAAGGCTTATCAAAGGACTATTGGGAGTTTTCTCGGGGTTTCACTAGGGTTCAGAAGGGTTTCAAGGGGTTTCAATGGATTTCACAAGAGCTTTGATTGATTTCAATTGACTTCAGGGATATTCAGATGGGATCAAGGGATGTTAATAAAACTTCTGGGGGCGTTTTGGGTTACCCCAAGGTGTTTGAGGAGGGCCTTTGGAGGATTTCAGGAGATATCGAAGAGTTTTAAGGAATTTTCATAAAGTTTATAAGCAGTATCAGTGCGATTTAAAAGGTTTGTTTAACATACTGGTAGAGATCACTAGTAACGCTGGTAAGTTTGATGACTAGTACTCAACGGTGTTCTTGGAGACCCTTCGGAAGTCATTTAACTTATAAATTGGTGAGGGACATATGAGCAAGCCTATTTGAGCACAAACCTTATTCGTATTACAGAGAGTGTGCACCAGTTACGTTACTGATGAGGGCGTTTTTGGTGACTGTACTGAATAATGAGCTACTTCTGAAATCAATTCTTATATGTTACATTATTCAACGAATTTTTGTGAAACATTGATAAGATTTCATAAAAACTCATTTGAATACGTAAACTTTGTTGGTATATGCCGCATTGAAAAAACTGCCAATAGGTAACCGGTAACGTTTGTTAATCTGAAAGTCTCAACTCCTGAGATTATTTGTAGATCATTGAAAGTTTTCGGATTCGTCAGAACCAACACACTAAACTGAAAACTACCCTCAGGAGTTATGTTCCATGTTGTGTGAAGAACTAGACCTTATTCATAGAGTCCTGCCAAGTTTGAAACATACTCGAACCTCGCCTACGAGTTTAGATTCACCAAGAATTGCAAGATACCCAGAATAATCTACATATTTTGCACGGAACGAACTGTGTGAAATCGGCACGTATCCGTTTCTTTGTAACGAGCATCGAACTGGAGGCCTTAACTCTAGGAAATTCCGAGAATCCTTGGACATCATTGATTCAAATTGCTTATGATAATCAACATCCGAATCTATAAAATACACAGTAGCGAGTCAAAAAGTAACGAGTATAGAATATAGACCCAAAGGCCTTAACTGCAAAACATTTTGGATGGGTAGTATCACTAAAGTCTCGGTTTTATTCGCAAGGTCGTGTAGACATTAAAATCGTACAAATTTGGGACAAACTCTGATATTGAACTCATCAGACCCATATGCAAATTCAACTAATTCCTAACATAACAATGTTTGGATGTGAAAAATTGGCGCACAAGTTCAAAAGCTATTACCCAAAATGGTGCAAAAAAGATGTCCACGTCCTTTAAGGGTTAATCGTCTATTCTTCATTTGTTATATTCCACCTTCTATCTTTTAACTCTCATCTTTCACCCTTAATCATTTAGCTCTCATATTTTATCATACCTCTTTTTGTTGTTATCTTTCAACTATCACGTTTTATCTTTCATGTTCCATATTTCTTGATTCATCTTTAATCTTTTGATATTTCGCCTCACGTCTTACTTTTTTCGTTATTCAGTATTAATTTTTCATTTATATTTTTTTTTTTCATTATACGTTTCTATCTGCTATTTCTGATATTTCTCTTTCCAAATTTAAATTGGTTATACCCGTGGTGCACTGTTAATTATTTTGGCCACAGGTACAAACGCCATTTTCTTTAACCCTCATTCCCATGAAGTGTTGGTAAAACATTCGATGGGAAACCAATTCAAGCAGACGAACTTCCCCAACCAACCGGAAGGATGGCCAATGAACGATGTCAACGAAAGATAAATAATGACTGCAATTTGCTTTCGCCGCAAAGCACTCACTGTTTTTGTTTGGGTACGTGTAGGCTTTTTCAGCCACTCGCCAACGCGGACCAGCGAGGATTGGTCGGAAAGCCTTCGAAACAAGGGGAAAATTCCGACCAACCCCCATCATCGTTTCAGTGGTACCTCACCCCACAAGAGGGTGGAAAATGCGCGCTCACAAACACCAACCCACTGTACTATTCGCATTCAGATGTTGGTATTGGTTCTGAGAGAGTGGAAAACTCTCTCCCGAAAAAAACCGAAGTAAGCCGATTTTTCCCGAATCGTGTTAGCAGCTGTTCGCATTCGGGTTTCTTTGGTCGCACACGTGTGAGGCTTCACGGTGGTGGTCATTCTTGACTCTTGGTACGGTAAATGACAGGTGGAAAACAAATCGCCTACTGTGTGTGCCGTGTCCATTCGGTGTGCGGAGAAAATCAATGCCCCAGGGAGTGGAGAAATGTTGCTTGCGACACGACGACGTCCAGCGAAAGTGAAGTGTGTTTGTTCTGGAAAAGAGGGTTAATACAACAACGTGTCGGGAGGCTAGTTCTGAACTAGCTGAACTAGGGGTGAGATAGTCATGGAAATTAAAACATAGGTTTCCTTAAATTGTGATAGTTATGTTGGTAATAGGCTGACGGTGGACCTGGGTGGACGCTTATCGGCCCCATGTAACTTCTTGACAACGCGTAAAATATTGCGACAGCTCAAGACCCTAATAATTTGGAAGGATAGTGTCTTCGGAAAAGTTTTTGGGTAGGGCAATGAATAGCTTCCAAGTTCGTAATTCTTCTACTAGGCGGCGCTAGTAAAAATGTAAATTTTCAAAACCTCATAGCTCAGAATCCTATTAACATAGAAAGATGTGTCTTCGACAAAGTTGATCAGAATGGCGTAGACTTACATAATACGGAACATTTGTTTCGAAGTTCTGGCACTAGGCGGCGCTAGTGGACATGCAAATTTTAAAAATCTCATAGCTCACTGGGACTTGGCCTGCATCGCTTCAACTTAGTGTTCTTTGAGCACTTCCACAGTTATTAATTGAAGGGCTTTCTTTGCCTGCCATTGCACGATTTTGTACATTGTGAGGCAACTACGATGATACTATGCCCAGGGAGTCGAGAAAATTTCCCCGACTGGAACGGGAATCGAACCCGCCGTCTCCGGATTGGCAATCCAAAGCCTTAACCACTAGGCTAACTGGAGACCCCTTTGTGCATGTGTGTGGTCTGTCAAAATGACCTCAGAAGTGTCAAACATTTGCATGGCTAACTTTGTTGGTGTAATGCAGAATTGACGGAGGCACACCATTTTACCTTCCGTTCCCCTAAAAACGTCTTCTAGGGTTCGACTCGTCGTCGTCGTCATGTAGGAACGCGAAAGAAGGTCAGTAGATTCCGACAACGTTAGAAGTCGTTGTCCAGTCCAGTAGCCCTCGAAGGCGGTGGTACTGACTGTATGGGAGAGTGCAAGATCTGAGGGCGATGATAAGTAAACAGGCAGTCGCGAGCGGCAGAGGGTAGCAGTAGAGGAAGCCTTCGAAAGTCTGCATGGGTGTTAGGAGGCGGTGGATGGTGGGGTTAATTTTCACCTGTGTTAATAGAGCAGCTCAAGGACGACGTGATTGTGAGTCAGGTCCGTCCACTGGTCCTCCGAGACTGAATGGGGTTGTGTACGACGATTAGGAGGGTGAGGTGGAGAAAGCGGAGAGGATAAACACATTCGTTTCACCTGGTCGGTCCTCCTAGACAAGAGGGTCAGCAGTAGTGGAGTTTCTTGTAGGTTTTTCGACTCATAAAATTAATAAACGGGGTCAATGTTGGTTCGTGTGACGACGACGGCGGTGTCTAACTAGCGCAATGTTTCATGTGAGGTACAATTTGAATGAATGACGGGGAAGGCTCTGATACAAAGGATACACAATTGAGTCCAAATTGCTTACAATTTGTTTTCTACATTGGCGTTGTACTGCAGATGCCAGTAGTAAATTTTAATAATTTGAGTCAATTATATCACTGCGTAGAATCGAACAAATAGTAAAACCTACTTTGTCACTCTCAAAGCAATACAATCACTTCTTCACAGTTCTTCTTCTTTTTCTTTATGACTATACGTCCCCACTGGGACTTGGCCTGCCTCGCTTCAACTTAGTGTTCTTTGAGCACTTCCACAGTTATTAATTGATGGGCTTTCTTTGTCTGCCATTGCATGAATTTGTATATTGTGAGGCAAGTACAATGATACACTATGCCCAGGGAGTCGAGAAAATTTCACCGACTGGAACGGGAATCGGATCCGCCATCTCCGGATTAACAAGGCTAACTGGAGACCCGCAATCACTGTATCATACAGGTATTGCATAAGTATGAGCATGATGCCTGCCAAAAAGTCACTGGTCAAAACATAGTCCAATTATATTGAAATTAAGAGCTATATCAATTCAATTTTGTGTTTTAGAATATTTTCTTTCATCAAACATTCACAACTTGGCTTTAACTTATCAAAGTACTATTCTCTAAGCAAGAAACAGCATATATGTGTGGCTGGTACAAGTTCTCTGAACAACGTATATGAATGTAACTTATTACAATATTTATAATACTTGCATTTGTATTCAAAAATATCTAGAAAATAACTTTTGGATGGTTTTCGTTATTGTACACATGAACGTTTTGAACCGGAAAATACATCATATTCTCGAATAGCTAATGATTTTTTGCTTTATATCCATTTCGTGACGAATCAACACAATTGTGCTGTTAAGCAATAATAGGATTACATTTTTTTCGTCTGTTTAGTCTTTGTTTTATGTGATGTAAACTGTTTTAGTAATTGAACTATTACTTATACTTGTATGTGTGAAAACAAACTTTTGTTTACGTTGCATTTGGGATCTACCA
The DNA here is from genome assembly GCF_035046485.1 of Aedes albopictus. Taxonomy (NCBI): domain Eukaryota; kingdom Metazoa; phylum Arthropoda; class Insecta; order Diptera; family Culicidae; genus Aedes; species Aedes albopictus. The sequence goes on along the minus strand of NC_085136.1, from coordinate 22,256,780 downwards.
TAACAAGTTGAACAAAAAGTGAACAAAAACCGAAAAACATGAAAAAGTTTTATCTCTGTCGCATATTTTTTAATTTCGATTTATCTTAGTAGTCAGAGCTAGAAATCGTTAGATGAAGAGTGGTTCTTCCAAATGAGGGATAACAATTGATATTTTGTTGTGCAATTTAAGAGTGCTAGAGAGCTAAAGTTAAGCAATTTGCACGGAAATTTCCTCCGTCCCGAAAGGAATATAATACCAAAGCTGTAGGTATTGGCTTGTACTGTGAACATATTTAAAAGTTTCTTTTCAGATACCTGAAACTCGTATAACCAATATAAAGCCTGTATCCGCAATAATCGGGACACAGAAGTACGGTTGTAGCTCTGTAAAGAATCGGTAGAATTGGTTAAATAATTGACTGAGAACTCTTTGGTGTATGTTTATTATTTGTGCCAAATTTCATAAAAATCGATGCATTACTTTTATCTGTGGATGAACAACAAACAGACGTGGTTTTAAGCATTTTGTACAATCATGACCAATTTTCATTCGCCTAATAGATAGACCTTTTACGCTACAGATCTAAGCTCTGTGATCATAATTATGAAATTTCGTTAGCAGTTATTATAATTATAGAGACACTTTCTTGCAAAATTTCATCAACTTGGATCAATTGGTTTGAAAGCTACTGGTTTTGACAGGGGCGAGTGTTAGTGAAAATTTTTCGTGTTTTTCATGTGCGATGTTTGCCTATTTATAACATTTGAATTTCTCAGCCAATTTTCATAAAATTTTCACAGAAGGTAGTTGGCTATGTGTATATATTATATGCATGCAAATTTTTATGATAATTGATAGAGTACTTTCAATATTACAATCAAAATAATAAAGGGTGCTGACTAATTGCTGTCTGAGGGGCTAAAGCACGTTCAGTCCCAATACATATTTCGATAGTGCATCGATTTTTTTTTTTTTTTTAATTTTGCCTATGCAACAAATATTGATTGAGAGGTTTGTGTTCAAAATTTGAGCCACTTCCTTTGCCAAATTCAAAAGTTACAGCGCTGACAAGCAAAACTACGGGGTGTACAAAATGGAATGGTACACATTCTACTCTTTCATTGTTATAACAAAAAGCACTGCACCGATTCAAATGAAATTTTGTAGGTGAAATGAACACATCTTATTAGACGACACATGTTATTAGACGAAATTTGAATAATATTAATGTATCTATTGCAGAGTTACAGCTGTTGTTACCACACTATCTGGGCACACTGGTGAAGTGGAGATGACGCCCAATACCTACGATCAGCATGACATGTGTCAACGTTAGGCATATCATCGAGCAGGGAGAAAACGAACAAAAATAAGAAGACCAGAAAAAACAAAGTTTACTAAAACGTGACACTGACGAGAATTCCAAATTATAGTCTAAATTAAGTATATTTCTTTCTAAATTTGTTACCCTACGCTAGCTTGCACTCACAGGTAAGTGGGAGTGAATGAAGAATATTGAATTTGTTATTCTAATCCTATTTTTAATATTTTGTAGTCGATATTGAGTTTGGTATCGCATAGCATCACATAGAGTTTATAACCAATGGTTCGGAATTGAACACTGAAAAAGTAAGCAATTACATGAATTTATATTTCCCTGAACTAATTACCATTAATAAATTTTAGCTTTGAAGCTACCGAACAGGAGCTATAAAGACGGTGTTTATTTTGGAATCCGCAGCAACAGCTGTATTTCTTTGTCCCAATTATTGCGGATACAGGCTTTATTATCGTCGAACAATTAAAAAGTATGATATGAAAGACATATAATCGTGCATCATAACACCCTCATCATGGATCCCAAATGGTGTATGTGTTAGAGTTTGTCAGTACATACACAGTAAGAATTTTATCATACTTTTTGCATATATTTTATCCTTTTTTTTCTAGAATTCTTTCTGGGGATTCCTCCAAAAACTTCTTCTGGGAATAATTTTAAGAATCCCGTTTGGATAATTCTCAACGAACGCTTTTCAAGGATTCCTTTCTGATTGTTTTTTGGATTTCGCTCCTGAATTCCTCCAGGATTTTTTAAAAAGTTTCTTTAGGAGTTTCTGCAGCAGTTCAAACCTAAGATGCCACAGGAATTTCATTCTGAGAATATATTTAGGAATTCCTCAAAGAAGTTCTTCAGGAACTCAAAGTGGAATACCAGAAGAAAGTCTTGGAAGTTATCCAAAAGAATACTCGAGAAAGATTCCCCGTTGAAACTCAAGGAATGTTCTTAGAAGGATTCCAAGGAGGAACTTCTGGAGGACTACCATAAAGAACATCTGGGGGATTCCCCGTAGAAAATCTGGAAACTGGATGACTGCGGGCTGGTCACCGGAAGAAACTCAAATAAAGTGTTGTGGAGTTCGATGGATGGATGGCGTTCAACGGTTGTACCTAGATTACCAAGTAGAATCTGAGAGAACAAGAAGCATCTGATCGGAAGATTGGCGACATGAGTGATCCGGAAGATAACACGGAGGAGGAGCTCAAAAATGGGCGGACTTAGTCGGAGCTCGGAACATTGATGCAGAGCTTGTGCAAGCGTAGGAGATATGTAGGCCTCTTGCCAAGGCTTCGAGCCAGGAGAAGGTGATCGTAGGTGGCGACGCTAAGGAGAAGTGTTGAAATACACAACGAAACAAAAATTAGCATTTGGCCTGTCTCAAAAGCAAATTTGTGTGTCTCTAGCAAACTTTGGATGGTTGAATCCAAATCCGAGCTCAGATTTGCTCCAGCACGTCGCAATTTTGAGCTATACCTTAATCTATAATTTTATAAATATGCGATTTGGGCTTTTTTGACTGGAAGTCATTAGGAATGAAAATTAATTGATCAAGCAAACAAAGGGTAAATTGGTCGATTAACACCTAAATAACAGATTTATGCAAAACATTTCGATTTACCAAACCAAATTTGATTGTTAGGTACAATGTTTGCCATATAGCGGAAATTACCTATTCTCGGCCCACGGTGTGCCAAAAACCGTTATTATCAAAAAAAAAAAAAATGTCCACCAATTTGGCACCCGTCATTCGAAAGCTACAATATTCAGGCATCTCCTCCGTGAATTTCAAAATCTTTCATCGAGGGAATCGAAAGTTTTTTGCAATTCAAGGTTATGTACAAATTTCCTTAAGACTTTCAATTTTATTACCAGTACACAGTCATTCTTTTTTTTTCCGACCGTTAACCGTAATTATTTTTTTCCTCATTTAATTGGCATTTAGCATTCGGAAAATATAGCATCTAAGCAATGATACTGAAAATTTTGAAACATGTCAGCAACAGGTTAAAAAGCAGTTTGAAATTTATGAATGAATTGAGTTTTATATTTAGCGTTTATTACAATTAACTCTGTTACTATAAATTTATGCCATCATCAAAAAGATTTCGCAATGCTGTGGCTTATTTTTAAACAAAATTTTCTTATCCCTATCCCTATCCTGCATTTAACTTGCAATGGAACATTTAGACGTCTATTGCTTTTACCTAATAGTGGTCTCGCAGCGCGGTGCCACGAACACTAATGCAAATCTACTGGTTGAAAATATGCCCATTTGATTTTGCCGGGAACAGCTGATCTTTGTTTACTATTTTCAACCAGTAACTCAGGTAGTGTTCGTGTAATGCAGCGTGTACGTACACGCAACACCACTAAAAGCAGAAACCACTATATGCTCATTACACCAATACATATAATTTGTTGTAATGGTATATAACATATATAACACAATGGTATAACACATATATAACACAACTTTGATGAGTGATCGGTCATGTAGACAACAATAACTATAGTCGGTTTATTGTGCAGTCTGTTTATTCCGAACGTGAAGCGAACACGTGTTCAACAATGGTGAGACCTAAATCACACGAAGAAAACCGCCACGTTGTGTGTGCTTTGTGTTTTGCAAAATCTGGTACTATGAGAAAAGTTTCAGAGTTACATAAAAATACAATAAGTGAGTATTTCATAAGTGATTTCAAAAAACGTGAAGCTGATTATCCAGATGTGATTTGTGGAACTTGCCGAATTGTTTGTGACCAGTATGCCGCAGGCAATTTCACACGAAAAATTAACCTGCACAAATACGAACAAAAAAGTTTCGCAATCACCAGGTCAAAGCAAAAGTGCTCTTGCCACATATGTGAAACCGCTCGTTCAACAATCAAAAAGGTTCCCGAACAGGTAAAACGTGGTCGCCCTAGACTGACTGAAATGAAGTCCAAAAACGTCAAACGAATTTGTAACGATTGTTTATCGGAAATCGGAAGAGGGAAAAAGCATTTTTGCAATGTGTCTGAGCGTGACAGCAACTTAACCACTTTGCTGGATGACAATCCTTCAATCTCTCGAGCTGGTGAAGCTGCTGTATCGAATTTCCTGAACGCAAAAACATCTGCGGCAGGAAGTTCAACCATTCAATTGAGGAATAGAAGAGGCAAGCCTTCGATTTTCCAGAAAAATAGGTAAATTGAGTTGTTTAAACAACGAAACGCTAATCAATTCTAGAACAAAAATTACAGCTCTTCGGAACCTTCCTCTGTTGCCTCCGTTTCTGCAAAAAATGTTTACGAGCTAAAAACCAACAACAATCTGAGTATCAGGAAAACCTTGAGCGTTGCAAGAAATTTTCGCAAATTTGCCGTAAATTTTGAAACAAATTTGAAAGATAAACTAAGTTCTTTGAATAAGCAGCTGCAGAATTTCTTCGCCATCAAGAGCTTGGGTGACATTGGAGGAAACAGCCTAGTTGGAGATGTGCCGGTTGTATTTTGCACCAACGTTAAAGAACTTATTGAGCAAATTATGGCGTCTCGCAATATTAACGAAGAGAATGTATTAATTAAATTTGGAATTGATGGCGGAGGTGGATTTTTTAAAATAACGTTATCTATTATTTCGTCGAAACAACAATCGAAAACAGAACGTTTTAAAGATGGTGGAGTTCGTAGGTATATATTTTTTAATTGCTAGATATCCCCTGTTCTATAATTGTCATAATTTACCTAGGCTTTTGATTCTGGCCCTTGCTCCAGGATTAGCGGAAAAATATGAGAATGTTTCTCCGATTTGGAAGGTTCTAGAACTGCAGAGCATCGATGGAATAATTGCGGGAGACTTAAAAATAATTAACATTATTTCGGGTATAATGGCTCACTCATCTGCGCATCCGTGTCCTTACTGTGACACAGAGAAAAAAAACCTAATGAATAGTAGCGGAAATTTGAGAACGATTGGAAACATTAAAGAGAACATGCAGCAGTGGAAAGCAAGTAAGTGTAAGTCTGCGAAACGTTATGCCTGCTGCATAAATGAACCTCTTGTTAACGGTGCAGACCAGCAGTTGATATTAACTGCTACTCCTCCACCTTCGCTGCATATAACCCTCGGAATTGTCAACGCGATATACAAAGCCGTCGAAACATCCAATCAACAAATTGCTCAAATGTGGGCCAATAAGGCTGGAGTGCGACACCAACAACGCACCTTTGGCTTCACTGGGAAAGCTTGCCATAGTTTGATGGAGTCTCTAGATGCTCTTGAAGCAGATGTTGCACTGCGAGGCTTTTTAAACGTAAGTGTACAATCACCATTTCATTTAACAACTTTAATTCTAAATGTATTTCAGGCGTTGAATCTCTATAAAAGAATATACAAAGCATGTTTCATGGAAAAGCTGGACCCAGGATATGCAACGATGATTAAAGAATTCGGAGAGATATGGGAGAATTTGAAGTTGCCGAACTCCTCAAAGTTTCATATTTTAAGGTTTCATGTTAAACAATTTTGTGATAAGACAGGACAATCTCTTGGGGTGTTTGGAGAACAAGCATCTGAAAGTGTCCACAGTGACTTCACAGAAACTGTAGGATCGTAGTAGTCATAGATTTAAGTAGGTACTGACGTTTGTATAATAAAGAATCATTCCTATTCAAACCACCAATCTGGAAGGACGTTCTTACAACTGGCGACGACGGAGAAATTTCGGAAGGAAGAAAGAAGAAAGGAATCAATAGAAGTGCAAGCGGCCTGAAGAGCGAATCGGAAGCGAAAATCTGGCGGAATTAGGAAGTGACCTGGACCGGAAGCCTGAATCAGAAGTTGGAAACGATCTGAACAAAACCGAATATGGCTTGGTCGACGGTATGTAAATATTTCCATGGTTACAAAATAAAAAAAAAATCTTGAATTTCGGAAAATGTGATTTCACATATTTTGGCACCCGTTGGCAATTCTCGGGTTGGAAAATGATACATAGGAATCAAGGGCGATCCCTAGGATTCTGGCAGAACTCGAATTCTGAATGAGAGTTTGCTATACCACCCGGAGGCGATCCTCGGGTGTAAATAAAACCTAGAGGTGATCCTCAGGTTGAGAAAGAACACCTAGAGGCGATCCTCAGGTTGTAAATAATCTAGAGGCGATCCTCAGATTATATTGAAAAACCTAGATTCTCCTGTTATACGGAGAATCGTTTCAAACGTTGCTGAAGTCGGAAGTGGAACAATCGACAATCGGTATCGTATAGCCGTGAACCTGCTGGACGAGTATTTTGTACCCCGAGTCTCCAAGACCTTCGAACGCCAAAAGTTCAGGCAAATGGTGCCAACATCGCAAGAAAAGCTGGACGCTTTCGTCGTACGTTTGAAACATCAAGCAATCAATTGTGACTTTGGGAATCAAGCAGAAAACATGATAGTGGACCAAGTTGTAAGTACGACAAAGGATTTAAAGCTTAAACGGAGATGCCTGGAGAAAGACCTATCGTTGAAGGAAGTCCTCGATATAGCACGATCGCACGAATCTGTTGAATTGCAACTGCATAATTGGGAGGAGAAGAATACAACCAAGCTGGACCTAAATGCTGTTGAATCGAAACCAGCTGCTACCGAAACAAATGAAATATTGAAGATCACAAATTTCGCTGGAAAGAAATGTACCAGGTGTGACGGAAAACATGACGGTCGTGATCCCTCGTGCCCAGCTAAGACTCGTAAGTGCAACAACTGCGGCCACACTGGACATTTCGCTCGATGCTGTTTCCGGAAGAGAAAACCTGAGGCCGAGTTCAGTACAATGAACAAATCCACTTGGCCTAAGTTCAAACGGTTCATTCGAGAGATCGAGGATGTCAAAAATGATGATGAAGGAACAGTGTTCAACTTATTCCACCTTGGATCTGGAAAACGGTCTGTCACCGTAGGCGTCGGCGGACACCCTCTGCAGCTAATGGTAGATACGGGCGCAGATGAAAATGTACTCGCTGAGCGTGACTGGGAGCAGCTCAAACGAACTGGCTTCGAATCATATGGAATCAGGAAAGGTAGCAAGAAGGTTTTCAACGCTTATGGATCAAACACTCCACTTGGTGTACTAGGAGAGGTTGATGTGGAAGTAAAGTTCAACGGGAAATCCATGGACACGACGTTCTATGTAATTGTCGGAGGTAAATGCTCATTACTTTCGGGTGGTGCAGCAATCAATTTGGGAATCATCAAATTCACTTATGCTGTTGACAAGCAAACATTTCCATCAATCAAAGGTAAGAAATAATTTTGATTTGCTAATAAATTAAAGAAACTTATCGATTGAAAAATAAACAAATATGAACTTTAATACATTTTTACAAAATTAGGGATCGTTGCAAACGTTAAAATCGATAAGAATGTACCTCCTGTACGACAAAGTTTGCGTAGGATTCCCTTTCCTCTTGAAGAGTTAGCAATAGCTAAACTTAAAGAATTAGAGGAACAGGATATTATTGAGCGAGTTTTCGAAGCTTCTGGATGGGTTTCACCAATGATAGTTAAAAGGAAAAGTCAAACTGAAGTACGTATAATTGTTGATCTACGGGAAGCCAATAAAGCCGTTATTCGCGAAGTACATCCTCTACCAATGCTAGAACAAATGACTAGGAAAATAGGTGGGAATTTGATGAAAATTTTAAAATAATAGTTAACTTAAGGCTTAATCAATAATATAAATTTTAGGTGGGAATTCAATTTTTACCAAGCTTGATATCCGCCAAGCTTATCATCAGGTTGTACTAAGCAAGAAATGCAGATATATAACAACTTTCATTTCCCCTCTTGGGTTAATGCGGTACAAAAGACTCATGTTTGGCCTCTCAGCGGCACCTGAGCTTTTCCAAAAAGTAATGGAAACAATATTCGCTGATTTTCCGTGGCTGATAATCTTCATAGACGATATTTTGATACCTGCCAAAAACAGCGAGGAGTTGCGATACAGAACAAATTTGGTACATCAACGGCTACAGCAATACAACATTTTGATCAACACAGACAAAACAGAATACGGAGTAACCGAGCTTGATTTCATTGGGTACCGTATAACCGCAAATGGTATATCAGTTGCAAGGAACAAATTAGAAGCGATAGAACTTCTCAACCCGCTCACATCCACGGAAGAAGTTCGTAGTTTCCTCGGATTAGTGAATTTCGTAAACCGTTACATTCCGCACATGGCTACGATAACAAATCCTCTAAATCAACTTACGCACAAAGGGACAAAATTTCAATGGAATTCTGTTCATCAGCAGGCATTTGACGAAATCAAAAAGATTTTGAAGAGAGACGAAACTCTTGGATTTTACAATCCAGATTTCGAAACATATGTAATTGCTGACGGTAGTCCGGTAGGACTTGGTGCAATTTTAGTTCAGAAGAACGAAGTAAGTCAATTCAAAATTATTCACTATGCTTCGAAGACTCTCACAGCCACTGAGAAGAAATATGCTCAGACGGAAAGAGAAGCATTAGCTCTGGTGTGGGGATGTGAAAAGTTTTATCATTATTTGTATGGTAAATCTTTCTACTTGATAACAGACCATAAACCACTCGTGGTGATTTTCGGAGATCGTATCAAACCATCTCCCCGCATAGAACGGTGGAAACTACGATTAATGTCATTCGACTATAAAATTATGTACAGACCAGGAAAAGGGAACATAGCTGACCCACTATCCCGACTATGTCAAACTGTACCTAATAACGGACCAAGTTTTGATGAGGAAACGGAGAGAATAATCAGATTTATCACTGAGGATACTTGTCCCATTGCTCTATCGTTACAAGAGATAGAACAAGCCACTTGCAATGATGAAGAACTCCAAGAACTCATAAAGTGGTTACCCTATCCTTCTAGAAGGTGGCCTAAAACATTATTAAGATATAAAAAACTTGCAAGTTGCCTAACCACTGACCAAAAGGTGATAATGAAAGATCAAAAGTTGGTTATTCCCAGGACATTACAAAAGCGAACATTGAGTCTGGGACATGATCCTCATCTCGGCATTTCATCAATGAAACGACGACTGCGAACAAAAGTTTGGTGGAGTGGAATGGACACTATGATTGAAAGGTTTGTTACAAGTTGCTCAGGATGCGTTTTAGTCTCTATCCCAGATGCACAACCACTCACACGAACTGAACTACCCGAGAGACCATGGATAAAACTAGCTATGGGTTTCATGGAAATTCCAGGAGGACACCACTTACTGGTTGTGACCGATTATTTTTCAAGATACTTCGAAGTTGTTATTCAAAATTCTATGACGGCTAAATTGACAATTACGAAACTAAGGGAAGTTTTCGCACGATTTGGATATCCTGAAGAGATAGTGTGCGACAATGGTCAACCGTTCTCCTCAGATGAATTTTCTTCGTTTTGTAAAACAAATGGAATCAAAATAAATCATTCAGTTCCTTATGCTGCATTCCAAAATGGTCAAGTGGAAAGACAAAACCGGACCTTGTTAAGATCGATCAAAATCAGCGTTGCATTGGGTCGCGATTGGAAATGCGACTTACAGGATTTTCTACACGCATATCGAGCAACACCTCATTCAGTAACCAATTTCTCTCCTGCTGAACTCATGTTCGGATGGAATTTGCGGGATAAGTTACCACGATCTACACGTGAAGTAAATATCGAGAAAGCCAAACAAAATGATGCTCGTTGCAAAGAAAAAGGAAAAACGTACATTGATGGAAAAAGGAAAGCTAAAGATTCCACTATTGATGTCGGAGATTTCGTAGTTGTGGAAAACTTCATCCGGAAGAACAAATTAACACCAAATTTCAATCCTCAACGACACAAGGTGGTTAAAAGAGATGGAACACGGCTACAATTGGAAAATGTTGAAACAGGTGTTATATCCAGTCGACATGTAAACCATACCAAGAGAATTGTAAATAGAAATCCGTTTTTGTGCCCAGATGAAGGGGAAATAGGTATAATCCAATAGATACAGACTATTACTAATAAAATATCTCGATTTGAAAATGAAATGAATACTATATATATATAAATTTCAGAAACAACTTCAAGCATTCCTCAACCCAATAATGACGAGATGACAAACTGAATCCGAATCAAGTTTGATTGGAAGAAAACGACAAAAACGGCTCCCTAAGCATCTCCAAGATTTCAAACTATATAAACTAGAATAATATTGATTAATAGTCTATTAAATACTACATTAAATATTTCCTAGAATAAAATGTTACAATCAATAGAAAAGGGGAGGGATGTAGGATCGTAGTAGTCATAGATTTAAGTAGGTACTGACGTTTGTATAATAAAGAATCATTCCTATTCAAACCACCAATCTGGAAGGACGTTCTTACAGAAACGTGGGGAAGATATCGCACTCCAAACACCTCAAAATCCTATTTGAGGCAGCTTTTGAGTGCTGTGGTTGATTATAATAGTGGACATTTGATTTAGAATTAGTTAATTTTCCTTTTATTGTTTTATTTTTTGTAACAGACACAAAATTAACCTTATTGATCAATCAATGAAATATGTCCACCACGTCTTTTTACGTAAATAAAAAAAAACTTGAACAAATTGTAGTAAACTATGTATTACAAAAACAACTACATCTTTACATCTACTCAAATATTTATAGTCTTACGTTAGACTACATAAACAAATTTTTATTTCGAGGTAATTTAAATTCATAGAAATTTCTAATATTTAGATCTTCAATTTTGAGCAGCAAAAACGTTTGCTTACGTTGATGAAATGTTTTCAAATTTGCAGTATCATTGCTTGAATACTACATCTTTCAAATGCCAAATGCTTAGCAAACGAGGAAAAAATATATGCAACAGTTGGACAAAATGAATGACTGTGTATTGTTAACAAAATCGAAAAGCTTAAGGAAATTGGTATATAACTTCAAATTGAAAAAAGTTTCGATTCCCTCGATGAAAGATTTTGAAATTCACGGAGGTGATGCCTGAATACTGTAGCTTTCGAATGACGGGTGCCAAATTGGTGGACATTTTTTTTTTTGATAATAACGGTTTTTGGCACACCGTGAGGTCTCCTCCTCGATTGTAACTATGGGGATGACTGAAAATCGACTGTTCCAATTTTGACAAAGCACTGAAAAATGGATCGATTGGTCAGACGGACGAGAAGAATACTGCCAGGAGTCAATTGCTAGTGATCGGTATCCGGCTCAGTATAAAGAATAGCGATAAAGGGTGATAAGAGCAAAATAAAAATTAATCCATTGCAGCAAGAAACGGTAGTACGAAGAGAGTGCGATTGCTGGATCACAGGACAGCGTGGATCGGAACCATTTGCGGAGGTTTTTTGTGATTTTCAATTGTGCGTAACACGAGACTGCGCCAGTGTTCGCCTTGTGCTCCCAATCATCGCAAGAAATTTGCTGACAGACAAAACAATGGTGGCAGCCTAGTGGAAGGAGCATTGCGTATATCTGGTAACAATGAAGATACACCCAGCAGCAAGATTAATACACTGTAATACCCTCCTAATCCGGCAATGATTGCTGTCGAATCACGCGGTAAACTTTTAATTCGACAAACCGACACATGATTTCAATATAATTTGACAACTCTATTTTTGTTTTTGTTTTGATTGTATTGAACACAAATCCACAGATACTGTGTTAGTGCGGATGGAAAGCTCATTCTTTCTACGATTGTTGGCTATAGGAGTTCGTTCTGGTTAGGCGCCAGACGTTTCGGAGACGGATAGATCAAACTCTGGACATCGAATCGTTTCCAATTTACAGTGTAGGTAGCTGTGACATTTGGAACACCTTTTAATTCGACAAATGCCGAATGAAAGGGGTACGAATTAAAAGTGCCGTATTAAAACGTGTCGAATAAGCGGTGTTAGACGGTAGTTGGTGACGGTCAAGCTGTGGAACTACCAGCACTGGACAGTGGCGTAGCAAGGGGGGGTGCGGAGGTGCGGTCCGCACCGGGCCCCCGAATTCAAGGGGCCTCCAAATCAGTGAAGGTTTCTTACACTAGTTTGAATAAAGTTTTTTTAAATAGCGTAAGTTTGCTACAATTATAAGTTCAATACTTGCAGATCTGCTGAAGGGTTTGTAGGGGCGCCTTCGTGATATTTTGAAATGGGCACACAGATGACTTATTTGAAGTCCTTTTTTTTAATGATTGCTCTTTGTACCTACAGGGGACCCGAAATACAAGAAAAAATGTGTTAGAAATCAAAATATAATTTTACGAAATTCAGTACCGATATGGAAGTAAAATTCATGAGCATAATGAAAATGTCCCTGATACTTATCCCAACCACAGGACCAAACATAGCTGTTTACTTAGTTTAGGATAGCAGTTCCGGAAAATACGGCCAATATTCGGATGATCTCTCGGTGTATTTCGGTGAAGGACGACTAGGACTAGCATCTAAAACAACAAAAATAACCGAAAATGATTTACCGGCAAAGTTATTAATGAAAGAGAAAATCTATGAAGAGAAATCGATCATTGTAGATACGCCCGTACGATACTAAGCGCGAGAAGTATTTCTTTCTACATATTCTTTGAAGGGTTTCTGCGGGAATTCTTTCAGTTAAGGTCGTTGTCTCTGGGGATATCTTTTACAATTTATCAGGAGTTACGTCAGGAGCTCTACAAAAATTCCTCAAAAATTAACTTTAGAACTTTTTTCAGGGATTGCTTCAGAAATTCCTCTAAGCATTGATTTAGGAAAGCTTACAATGATGCATTCCTTCAGGAACTTTACCAAGCATTTCTACAGGAACTTCTCAAGAAATCCTTCAGGAATTCCTTCAAGGATTTTTTCAGTAATTTTTTCAAACATTCGTTCAGGAAGACCTCTTCGAATTCCTTCATAAAATTCTACAAGGATTATGTCATGAAGTCCTTCAAGGAATCCCTTAGATGAGCCTTAGAAATAATCTTGTAGGAGTTCTTCATGGAAAATATTTTTCATGAATTTCGGAGATCACGCTTGGAGCCATACCTGAATGGATCCATGGAAGATTTTCTAAAGAAATTGTGGAGGTATTCCCGAAGGAATTCTTGTAGAAATTTTTGCAAGAATTTTTGGAGGAATTTCTAATAGAATCTTTGTCTTGATGAATTCCAAGACGTATTCGGAAAGAATCATTGGGTTGATTTTGCAGGTATCATTGATGACATTCTTGAAGGATTACTGCAGTACAAGGAGTTGCTTGAGGATTTAGGTAAAGAATTCCTGAAGAAATTTTGAAGGCAAAGAGATTTTTGGAAGAACTAATGAAGACATGACTATTATTTCTCAAAGAAATCAATGGCGGAAACCTCAATGAATTCCTCTCAAATTCTTTAGAGCAAATTGAAAAATAAAAGAGATCCTGTATATTTGGGGAAATTCTGTATAAATCCTTTGGGGATGAATGTGTTCATAATTGTTGGATTATCTGAAGGAAAACATTAAACAATCCTTGAACGAATCTTTGTATTGTAGCTTGAAAAAAAATCCTTGGAGAAAAAGATTAAATTTTCACTGAACTTCCATAAAAGATTATTGAACGAATTGTGAAAAAGGACTTAAAAAATTCGCATAAGGAATCTTTGGTCGATTTTCTACAGCAACTATTGGAGGAATTCTGACGAAATCCCTGCAGGTAGAACTAAAGAAATGCTTGAACAAATTCTTAAGAAATCCCTTGAAGGACTTCAAGAGAAACCATTTGAGGCATTGCAAAAAGAAATTCTTGGAGAAATTTCTTAAAAAAAGAATTCCTGAAGGATTCTTCTCCAAAATTGCTGAAGTGATTATGTGAGGTAGGCCCAAAAGAATCATTTGTGGAAATCTTAAAAAACTTGTTTTAGAATTCATGGGAATACATACATATAATTCAAGAAATTGCTTCAGAAACGCATGGAGGAGTTTGTAGCAACTTTCGAAGGAAATCTTAGAGAAATTTGTAAAAAAAAGTCCTTGAATTAGGAATTACTAGATAAATCGTAAAATATATTCAAGAAAAAGTTCTTGTAGTTCCTCACTTGGAACAAATGCATCATGAAATCGTAAGAATCATTTTTAAAAGTTTCGTGAAGGGAATCTGGACGAAACTGATGTTCCTGATGGAAACCTTGTAAGAATACTTGAAGGATTCATTGAAGGAATCACAGTAGAATTTTTTGGAGGAATTTCTGTGAGAATTCTGGAAGGAAATTTATTTATTTTTTATTAGAATTTCTGATGCATTTCTTCGGAAATTTCTTTTGGATTTTTTTCACCAATTACTTTGAAAACCCGTGCAGAAATTCGTTAAGGAATATCTTAATCTCTTCAACAAATACTCTAAAAATTTTCTTCGGAAATTCCTTTGGGAATTCCCTAAGGATATTTTTTTGATTTCATTCTGCATTATTTCTAGAAAATTTCTGTGGCTATTATTTTGGAAACTGTTTCAGCTATTGTGTCGAAAATTGAGTGCGCTATCCCTTTGGTAAAAATTCTCAAGCTTTTTTTTTAGGATCTCTGTTAGAAGTATCATTGAAAATTTCTGCGGCAAATCTGTTGAGAAATTGTTAGGCAATTTCTTTGAAATTTCTTTAATGAACTCTCGGCAATGCTTTAGCAATGGCTTTACGAACTTCAGATTCTTATTTTTACGGAAATTTCTTTAAAAATTTTGTCTGCAACCTTTTGCTGTTTTTTACTATTCATTTGAAAAATCATCTGATAATTACTTTGGGAATAACTTTAACACTCTTTTGGAAACTTCTTCGCCAATTCATATGAAAATTGATTGGTTAATTCATTTAGCATTTTTTTCGGCAATTCCTTTGGAATTTGTTTTGGTAGCTCTTTTGATAATTTTTTGGCAATAATATTCGAAATTGATTTTAGATATTATTTTTGAAGTTTCGATATTCTTTGGGCAATTGCTTTGGAAATTTATCAGAAAACTCCTACGGAATTTCAGCAATTTCATTGAAAGTTTCACCGGCAGTTCTTTTGCTAATATGCCTGAAATTTACGTTTGTTTTTATTTCAATAGTTCCTTTAGAAATTCATTCGACAGGTACTTTGAAAATTTCTTAGTCAATTCGTTTGTCTGACTCCGGTAATTTCTCAGAAAATTCCTTTGGTAATTCCTCTGGATTTTTTACATAATTCTTTACGGAATTACGTCTGTTATGCAGCTGGGTTTTGTCTGGTTTTGCAGTTCTATGAGATACACTCTTGCGAATTAAAAAAAAAAATCCAAGAATTTAAAACGGAACGGCCGAAGAAAATCGCAAAGGAATTACCTAAGGAATTTCCAAAAAAAAACAGAGAAGTTTACAAAAAAATTCCTAAGAAAATCACTAAGCAATTTCTAAAAATGTTTTTTTTTAATTTTATTTCTTGAACAAAAATCTAATGTTTTTTTTAAAATTTCTAATGAGGAGTTCTTGAAACCTTGAATAAATTATTGGAGGAATTTCTTAAAAATTTTCGAAAAAATCTTGCTGATGTAATTATATAAATACATGAAGAAATCCTTGCATGAAAGAATGCCCGAAGATTTGTTGTAAAAAAATAATTTGTGAAATACTTGGGGACATCAGTTTAGCCCTTCAGGACGCGCGTCGTTGTAAAAAGTACATCAATGCCAAAAAACCTCGCTCGTCGTATACAGCGCATGCACAGTGTATTTTTAGGCTCGAACAGGCGCGCGTCCTGAAAGTTTAAGTAAGAATGAAATAAATCAATTGAAGAAATTCTAAGAGAACACTTTAATAAATTTTGAACGAATCTTTGGAGAAATCGTAAGAGCATTTATTGGATGAACTACTAAAGACATCTTTAGAAAAATTCCCGAAGAAAGTTTGGCAGGGATTTCTAAAGGCCTCTTTGAAGGAATTTCTTTAAAATTTTGAATAAAACCTTGGAAGAATTCCTAAAGCGAGTCCTGGAAAAGTCCCAAGAGTAATCCTCGGTAGAATTCTTGGAGAAACTGTTAAATAAATTAAACAAGGAAAGCTTTATCCGATTGATGAAACCCTTGCAGTAGTTTCTAACAAGGTCCTTGAAGGAATTCTGAAAGATTTTTTTGATAATTTTCGAAAGTTTTGTTTTGGAGAAATATTTAAGAATCAATCAGTAATTTTCATGGGTGCCCACGAATTT
Source organism: Aedes albopictus (assembly GCF_035046485.1). Lineage (NCBI taxonomy): Eukaryota > Metazoa > Arthropoda > Insecta > Diptera > Culicidae > Aedes > Aedes albopictus. The sequence continues at coordinate 22,240,297 of NC_085136.1, read as the reverse complement.
TGTTCCGCACCGGGCCCCCAAATTCCTAGCTACGCCACTGGCACTGGATGAGGTTAAGAAAGTATTTCAGTAGTTGAAAAATAGAAAGGCTGCTGGGAAGGACGGAATCCCGGTCGAAGTTCTTAAGCGCGGAATGGATCACTACAATCAACCATGTTCTTATAAAAAGCTATGATTTCGGATCCACAAGAAACTGTCGTGTGACCTTCGTCGTCAAATACCAGACTGGTTTTCAAGAGGGTCAGTCAACGATGGATAAAATATTTAACCTGCGGATGATTCAAGATAAATTCCGAGAGTCCAATTCGCCGATTCACCATCTACGATACGTTAGAACAAGGTTTTCCGGTGAAACTAATTAACTTGATATGATGTATGAATCAAAATCAATTGTTCGAACCGCAGGTGAAGTGTCTACCTCGTTTAGTCTTTCAAATTTACAGCTCAACATTGCACTCATAGAAGCGATTAGGAAGTCTGATGTTCATAGCACTATCATTACACTACTGTCGTACATGCTCCTCGGCTTCGCGGATGATATCTAGCTGGCATTGATCGCAGGAACATGGAAAAGACATATGCTCCTAGTTAGTTAGTTTTTATTTTTAACCAAATTTAGAAAGAAGGAAAAGCTCCTTTGAGTGATTTCTTTTTCTCTTTATGAAACCGTTCTCAAAAAGGCACAAAACCTCTTTGACTTATGCTCCTCTGAGAAAAGAGACAGCGAGGATAGGCTCGACAATAAACTCGACCAAGGTAAAGCATATGATTGCAGATAGGGACAGTGGCAGATCTAGTTTTGTTATTGCTGAGGTAGTGATTGATTGGGATGTGTTTGAAGTTTATGAAAAATTTGTTATCTTGAAACACTTATGTCAATGACGTTTCCCATGAAGTGAAAAAAGTGTACTGTAGCTGCAAATATGACCTTCCAGGGATTCCGTAATCAGCTTAGGTCCCGTAATATGCGAACGGCACGCAAACGAAAGTGGCTCAGAATAAGACGCAGAATCTTTCAATGGTCCTCAACGCTCACGAGGCGTGGACCTTTAATGAGGTTTAGTATCTTTTTTCGAGCTTTTGGAGTTCAATTCACTTTATTTATGAGATTTTCAGCCGTTGGCTGGTTCATCTCAACTTTTGGAGTTTTTGAGCGCAAAATGATGTAGAAATATTTCGGTGGGAAATTAGAAAATGGAGTGTGGCGTAGGCGCATGAATCACGAGTTGTACCAATTGGGCAAAGAAGGTAATATTGTGAAACGTATAAAATACAGCAGACTTCAGTGGGCTAGACACGTAGTGCGAATATCAGAAGAAAGAATAGCTGCAACAATACTAAGCAGGCAAGCAGGTAGAGGTCGGAGACTTCTCCATATTCATGAAGCTATTAGCACTACATTTCACATTTTTGGTCTTAGCTAAGTTTTGGCTATTATACGACCGATATAGAGCAGGTCAGTTCTATACTAACATTGCATTGGCAAATTGGCACGCAAGACGAATAGTAGTGCCATATAATTCTTGAGTCGACGGCGGCCGCGAGCGCGCTGGCTATACGTGGTTGAAGAAGACCTGGTAAGCTCACATTTACGGGGACACTGTAAGTAGAAACATATGCCAAGACCGACAGACCGATGAAAATGAAGCTCTACCATACGCTCGGTATTAGAATCCAATCAAGTTACTTTGAAGCCAGCAAGGTATCAGGATATAGTAGGATCATGTAAAATGTCTTTTTTGTAAACCTGAAATCTATGTGGGTCATTTTACCCTACTTCCCCTATACGAAAATAATACAGTCAAATGCGGTCTCCAAGGGGATAAAATATTCCGCATAAGGACATTTGGCATAATGATAACAGTGTTGTGCCTTCTTCGAAATGCAGTTGGTCCTTACATGTAATTGGATTATACGAAACGCCCATTATACCTGATGTCCGTATGCGAAATCGACCACTCCTGTCTTCATAATCCGCCTACTAAGATCCCAAAAGTCTGAGGTTTTTTTTTTTGGCTCTAATCAGTAGATATCAATGGATAGAGTTGTTATTTGGTCATGCCATGTCACGGTCGCCATATTGTTAGTTGTATTTCTATTCGGACGCAAAAATGACGTCTTCTTCAACGAATCGACATGCCCTGTTGAACAACATTGCCAATGATATAGGACGCCTCTGTATGTTGGCACTTTCCCTAATTTCGGAACCAATATTTCAAAAGGGAGTAACTGGTTTTGGAAGTATTAACTACTTTTAAAGCATTAGATCTTAGATCATCTCCCCAATGAAAATCACCATGATTGTGCGTAGAGGAGCATTTTTCCTGTCTAGTACTAGTTGTAGATTTATGATTCAGAAACAGGTGGCCTTGTCTCAACAGCTTTTTTTCATGACAACATCACTTACCCTCACTCGAACCTCTATTTTCATCTGCCTCAGGACCAGACAATATCACATTTCACTGCAGTAACAATTTACACAACTCATTACACATAGCACAACGGATAACCCATTAAAATGCCTTCATTGAAATTAATAAAACAAAATCCCTGAACCACGATGAGGCAGCAAAAATGTCCCCAAAACCTAACGCAAACACTACCCTACACGCAACTGGACGGAACTACGATGGCCGTTCGAGGTGAGACCCTGCTGAAACTGACGGAAGATGGAAAATCGAAGCAGGCGTGCGACAATGAACAACTACAACCAAAGTTGACGACTTCTTAGATTGTCAACCATTGATAGCCCGAAAGGGTCCCCGCTTGCTTTGTCGGTGTTCCCCATTTCCCTCATCAAATTCGTCGTGGGGAGAACTCATCAAAGCTCCTCGTTTCTTCCACCGAGCATTACTTAGATGCGATTCATACTGACCAGCAGTTTGTTAGTGTACCACTGCTAGTGTGGGTGAAAGTGAAAGCAGTAGTGGGAAAAACGCAATCCAACATGGCGAAGAGTCGACCGACCGACCCTTTGAATTGTCGAAGAGAAAATTATTTCTTTGACCCTGTTCCCGTTTCATTGTGCGACGACGACGGTGTTTTGACCATCGCCGTTTCGCCCATTAATGAATTGCGATAGACTTGTTGGTGTGGTTTCGCGCATAGTCATAAATTAAATTTCAAAATGACGATGCGAATATCGTTCGTCCCTGTGCCGCACCTTGAAATTGGCCTCATTTTTAGGGTAGTTAGGAAAAGGAAAATTTTTCCAGGGCGGGATGGAAATGAAATGAAAAAAAAATAATATATCAATGCACTAAAAGAATGAGTTACATACTCCAAAAGTTAGCCCAGTGCAACATCTCAAGTCCAGTTATTTTGGAAGAGGTTTTGAGAGCTTTCACAAAACCCAATTCATTTTAATTTGTTTTGCTCAGGGTTACTTTGATGCATTTGGGGAAAATGTTACTTTGGCATCCTGGCCTACTGCTCCACTCATAACCAATATTTTTTTTACAATAAGCATTTATTTAGTTAAATAGTTTTAAAAATACATTTATGTATGTAACATTTGAAACTTAATAGTTGCCATTGGACCTGTTTTGCCTTTCTCGTGCACCAAGGTGTACCGAAAGGCTATATGTTCACTCCAAAAACGAAAATTTGATAGAGCCTCCGGAGGGGTCAAGTCTTATATACCAATCGACTCAGCTCGACGAATTGAGGTGATGTCTGTGTGTGTGTATGTGTGTGTGTATGTGTGTGTGTATGTATGTGTGTATGTGTACAAAAAAACTCACATCACTTTTTGGCAGTAAACTTCAACCGATTTTAATGACCGACGGTTCATTCGACGCGGAATCTGGTCCCATTGTTTCCTATTGAAAATGGTTCAGATCGGTCCAGCCGTTGCGGAGTTATGACCATTTAGGTGTTCCAGACCGGTACCCCAGGAAGGGGCCAGATATGAAAACGCTACAAACCCAGCCATGTGGCACATCAAACTACGGCATTTTCGATAACTTGATGAATGGAAAGCAGAAAAATAGTCTCAGACCATATCTGAACCGGTAGTGTCCCGGAACCGGTTCTGGGTGTCCCGCCGGAAGTGACCAAACATAAAAGTGAACTAAACCCATGCATGCGACATATCAAACAGCGGCTTTTTCGATAACGTGATGAACAGTAAGCAAGAAAACATTCTCAGACCGTATCGGAACCGGTAGTGTTCCGGAACCGGTTGCAAATGTCCCGCCGGAAGTGGCCAAGTATAAAAGTTAACCAAACCCATGCATGCGACATATCAAATAGTGGCTTTTTTGATATCCTGACGAACATTAAGCAGAAAAATATTCTCAGACCATATCTGAACCGGTAGTGTCCCGGAACCGGTTCTGGGTGTACCGCCGGAAGTGACCAAATATAAAATTGAACTAAAACCATGTATGCGACATATTAAACCGCAGCTTTTTCGATAACCTGATGAACAGTAAGCAGGAAAGCATTCTCAGACCATATCGGAACCGGCTCCAGATGTTCCGCCGGAGGTGGCAAAGTATAAAAGTTACTCAAACCCATGCAAGCGACATATGAAATAGTGGCTTTTTTTTGAGATCCTGATGAACAGTAAGCAAGAAAATATTTTCAGAACATATCTGAATCGGTTGTGTTCCGGAACCGGTTCTGAGTGTCCCGCCGGAAATGACAAAATATAAAAGTGAATCAAACCCATGCAAGCGACACATCAAATCGCGGATTTTTAGGAATCTTGATTTGGCAAAAAAATGTCCGGCCATATTGGGGACAACCGGTAGTGTTCCGAAACCGATTACGGTTACGGTCAAATGTAAAGGAGAACCAAACCAAACCATGCGCGGGGTTTGACAGTACATCAAATAGCAGCTTTTTTGATAACTTCTTCTTCTTTATGGCTCGACGTTCGCATTGGAACTTGGCCTGCCTCTCTTCTACTTAGTGTTCTTTAAGGCTCAAGCATTCGTCATCATTTTTCGGAAAATAAAAAGCAGTTTTCTCGCTGTAAATCAAAACATCGACCATGAAAATATATTCACTGCATTATATTCGTCACGTGGAGTACAGTGAAAACATTTTCAAAGCAAAGATTTTTGTTTTGAACGAAAAAACTGCTTTCAAATGTTCGATGATGACGATGATTTCAATGACGAATTGTTCAACGTTAAAGCACTTCCACAGTTATCAATTGAAGGGTTTTCTTTGCCTGCCATTGCATGAATTTGTATATTGTGAGGCAAGTACAATGATACACTATGCCCAGGAAGTCGAGAAAATGTTCCCGACCGAAACGGGAATCAAACTCACCGTTTCCGGATTGGCGATTCATAGCCTTAATCACTAGGCCAACTGGAGACCCTTTTTGTCTTTCTCGTACACCAAGTGTACTGGAAAGGCTATATGTTCACTCCGAAAATGACTTTTCGATAGAAGGGCAGGAGGGTCGAGTCACATAGAGTAAAGTGGGGCAAAAGTTCGAGTGGGGCAAGAGTTTCTTTTGAAGTTTCTGAACTTAATTCAAATTATTTCTTTCGGGTGTCAAGGTTGTTCGAACCCTTTTTGAAAAAGAGTCTTTCACTCCAAAAATTATGAAAATTGATCAATATTTCGAAAAGTTATGACAAAATGTTGGTTTTTGATCAAAAAATTGTAATATGCGATGGTCCTTCCAACGCATGGAATGGAATTGTAATGAAATCGAATTCGATATTTTATTTTGGGGCGTAGCTAGGTATGTTTTTAAGATGCTTTAGCATGTATAACTTTTTGCAAAAAATATTTGGAAATCATATTTTACATATAGTGGGGCAAAAGTTCGAATTGTGGGGCAAGAGTTCGAGTCATGTGGAAACTTTAGGTAGAAACCTAAAATTCTGCAAAATGTACATATTATCTTTAAAAACGATGGAATTAGTGAGAAAATGCGATCAAAGTTGAAAAAAAAAGTTGTTTTATCTGAATTTGGCGGAAAACCCCTGAATTTGGGTGAAGTAAATTTAACCCTGATTTGGGTAAAATCCAGACCGAACTTTGAAGTGTATTCCAGTTTCAACATCAAATATTAATTGGTTTTAGGTATTTCAATTACCAAAGTGTCGAAATAGTGTGCTACGGTTAGCGAAATACCACAAACACTAGATTCGAACTTTTGCCCCAGTGGTGGGGCAAGAGTTCGAATTAGACACACACATACAAAAAGTGTTGTAACCCAAAATTGAAAGGCCATTTGGCGTAGCTTTGTTCAGCAAAATTTTAGCTCATGGATAGTAGAATCACCACACGGTATTTATTTATATTTATCTGCTTCGATTTCTTGAAAAAAATTGAATTTTCAACTAGGGTCGAACTTTTGCCCCACCTTACTCTATACCAATCGACTCAGCTCGATAAATTGAGGTGATGTCTGTGTGTGTATGTATGAGTGTGTACAAAAATAAACTCACGTAATTCTTTGGCAGTAAACCTCAACCGATTTTGATGACCGACAATTCATTCAATGCGGAACGGTAAGCAGCAAAATATTTTCAGACCATATCTGAACCGGTAGTGTTCCGGAACCGGTTCCGCATGTCTCGCTGGAAGTGGTCGATTTAAAAAGTGAACCAAATCCAGGCATGCGACACATCAAAAAGCTGCTTTTTCGATAATCAGATGAACGGTAAGCAGGAAAACAGTTTCAGATCATATCTGAACCGGTATTGTTCCGAAACCGGTTCCTGGTGTACCACCGGAAGTGGCCAATTAAAAAAGTGATTCAAACCCATGCATGCGAAGCAACAAATCATCAAAAAATTTCGATAACCAGATAAACGGTTGGCAAGAAACTAGTCTCTGACCAGATTACCGGCAGCGTTACAGAATCAGGATTGGATGCTTCGCTGAAATTACGAAGCTGAACAAAATCGATGCAAGCAATTTATATGCGTAAAAGAACAAAATCTTGACAAAACTATAGGGATCTCGTAAAATCACACCATTTTAGATTCCTGAGGCGTAATTATACAGTAGGATGGGTCAACGTTGTATGGGAAAATTTAAATTTGATCGCATCAATCCCCTTTTGCATCTAAAATACGCACAAATTTGATGCAACTGGTTGAGCCCTCGCGCTCTGTAACATGGTTGAAATTTGAATGGGTTTTATTATGGGAAACTTCACTTGCTTGCACTTTTTTAGTCAAATTTTACATGAATTTATACCCAATGCTAATAAAATATAGTGAAGTGCGCAGATTTTTTTTTTGTCTAATTGTCTTGATAATGATCGGCATTCAGTGCTAGTGCAGGTGGTCAAGCAGTCAACTGAGAGTTTCGATATTTGCCAGCTCTGCCTATATGTACGTTCCGAGATAAACCAGTCCTGGGCTGGAAATCTCGTTAATAAAGATAATACAATGTACAATATATGTACGTTTATCATAACGTCGGTATATAAGCCAAAGTTTCCAAATTCGATTATGGCTTTGATAAAACTCTTGCTTTTCTGAATAAGGCTGACACAAATTTCGATTTTCTCCTATGTCAATCCCCCTCTTCCCCTAGGAAAATTTTTGTCGGATTTCAACATTTAGTGGAAGAGCACAAATAAATCAAGAAGTCAAGAAATTTTAAAACTTTAAGGTGAAATAAGAGACCTCCAGAAAATTGCTTTAAAAATCTAATGAGCTAAGCGATTCATTTTTTGGGTATTTTTTTCATCAAACACATACATTACGAGTCAACGAGCACTGTGACAAAAGAAGAAAATGAAATTTGTTTCGTTCTAGAGTATTCTCAGGATTCAGGAACACTTTGGCTTACGACGACGGAAAAATCTTGATTACATAATCGACGAGAAAGGCGCTATCACCACTAGGTGGATTAATTCGGGTTTTTTTTATAAATATTTCTTTCAGTTTTTTTTATGTTTACTTTTATTAAACCATTGCCCGTTTTCATTTAGTAGATTGACTTAATTGACACTCAACTGTAAGCGTTTCCGTTATTTAACAACACTCATCCAGAGCTCACTAATTGGGTTGCCGAAATAAAATTGCACTAATGACGACGCGGCAAACGAATAGCCGAAACGAAGGATATTGGAAATGATTGATTACCCAAAAACCCTAGCACAATCCTACGTTACGTGATGTAACATGAAAAAGCTAGGGATAAATGACTGCGGTAAAACCTAGGACCGCACCCTTAAAACACGGGCCAATAAAGCAAACGGGAAGGAAATCAGTTTTCAATTTATTATCGTTTTTTTTTCTTTTTTCGTGCATTATGCATATGTGATGGGATATGGGGTGTAATTAACTTGGGCTAGCTAAATGGATCCTCGCAAGTATTGACGTAGGTCCGCAATCGCGGTACGGGAAGTCGTTAAAAACTAATAAACCTTGATTAGATATAAGGTGGATTTCAAGGTTATACTAGCATAGATTACGGTTGCTTTGCTGCAGCGGACACACCTTTGCTAGGCGTGAATTGACCACGAGGCAAAGAAAATCGAACCCGTTGGAACAAAGTTTTTCTGAGATTACAGATTTCCTCACCAAAACTTGGGTTCCAGAATTTGATTGATTTCAATCAGACTAAGATTTGACTGAGATTCAGCATGTAAGTTATCAGCAAAGAACCTTTTACATATGTAGGTAGACATTTCTCTATTAAACTCTTCAACAAAAACCATTCCATTCCAACGTAGAAACTGCTGTATGAATTCACTCATGTTATAAAAGAGAACGCTGCCTTCGGAAAAGTTGTAACAAATAGAGTCTTCTATCAGGAAAAAATATTTGTGTTTGGAATTGCATCAACAACCTAGAACATATTGAACACCATTAAGTTTGGAGAAACGAACTGATTGGCACACGAGTTGTTCTTAATGCTCAATTTGAATATGGATTACGTTCATATGCATTCGTTGAACTTTTGTCAAGAATATTAAAAGGTGTTTTATATTTTGGGATGATCCAGGTGTTCCTAGATCATCCCAAAATACTGTCCTATAATGAAGTCCTTCAAATCTACAAGAATAGTTGAACGTGTTTTCACCATAAATGCTATTATATTGAAATCCTGTGAAATCCGTGAAGCTTCTAAAATCGCAAATGTCATTTAGAGACACAATGGGGATATTCCAGGGAAACCAAACTACCTTGGAGTTCAGAACTTCAGGTCTACACTCGTAACAGTAACCATATCTGCTATACTGAATAACGTTGCATAATCAACCGCGGTTACTTGACCAACTGATGTATATTCTATGACAAACACGTGAATAATGACGTCAGGTATTGCAATACCTGAATAAAACCCGACGAATTTTCCATTCAAATAGTGATATTTCCATAATTTCCGTGATACCTCAAGCAGTTCTCAATACCTCAACAAGTTATTGTTTTTTGAGGTAATTTTCGTCGGTGACTCAATACCTACATAATACCTAAAAAACTATTTTCAATACCAGGATAATCAACCAAATCCTTGTTTAGGTCGGATACCTGAATTTGGTGTGACTCAGTTCAGTTGTCAGTTATTCGTTTCTGGTTGGGTTGACGGGTACAGTAGTTATTCTCTCAAGGAACTGACACATCACACATCCCACTGCACTGTTATAGCCCTGGTATTTCATGAGTCATTCCAAAATAGTTTTGAGATATTCCAGATCAACCAAACTAAGTACTCCGGAGCTCATAGTTTCAGGTCTGCACTTGTGACAATTGCTTTTGCCGCTTTGTTGAGTAGTGAGTAGTGTTAGTTAATCAACTGTATTTATCCAAGTAGTTCGAAGTACAATAAGCGTTGTTATATATTTTTTTGGCATATTCTGGGCCATCCTTACTGTTATGGAGCTTAGTTGATAAGAACAACCACAGCAACATGAGAATCCACGAACCATTTAACGCTCAAAAGGATCACTCCATGAAAGTTTTGCGATAACTTCGGTCATCCAATCTGTCATGAAGTACACTACTTTATCGCTACATTTTCAATACTAACCTGCCACACTGAATAACGATACATAATGAACCACGTTTACTAACATTCTTCAAAGACTAATATACATTGTTCTGAACCTTTGAAATTATTGAGGTTGCTCTAACTTGTATGGAAGTTATTTTTTGAAATCTTCATTCGTTGCAGTCGTTGTGTTTGCTATGAAAAGTTACATTACCTAAACTAACCCTTCTCAGATCCGTGAATCTCTGTGAATCTCAGAGCTATTCCAAACTACTTTTGAGATATTTCGGAATTACTAATCTTCCCTACAACTTAAAACTTTCAGTTATCGTTTGTATCAAAATTCTTTCCCACGACATAGAGCAACCAGACATAATCAATCACGTTCACTTAATAGTTGATGGTCACAAAGCATTCTTAGAAATGTCTGGGGTATTCTAGGTTATCCTAAGTGCTCTGGAGCTCAGTTCTTAAAAATCCAATGCTATAATAGTAGCTTCTCAAGCTTAAAATAATAATTATACATAATTAGATAAAGTTCAAATCAATAATCATTCCAAGATACTTTTGGACTATTTTCTACATCAGCCAATTTGAACAAGTCCATGATTTGGAGCTCGATCGATAATTTTGAGTTCGGAGCTTTAAGTCTACAATTATAACAAAGGTCTTTTATAATGGATTGAAAAACGTTTAATAATCAACCAGATACACCGAACCTTTTCATCGGATAAAATCAACAACTTTTGGGATATTGTAAGTTGTTCAAGCAACTTGAAGCTCTGATTCCAAGGTATATAGCCGTAGCACCAAATAATCAACAAGAGAATACGAACCGAGACGAACGACAACTACCCCAGCGAAAAACAGTGACTTGCAATTGGAAGCTCGGTACGTGATACTGTAGATCCTTCAATTTCATCAAGAGCATCTCATGCTAACTTTACCGATTTTTCCGGTAAAGCAAACTTAACGGTTGAGATATTGGTAAAACACTACCGAGGTCGGTGACTTTTTCTAAGTGTGCTGTCCCTGTGAGTACATTACGCCAAGAAGAAGATTGTCGGTAGAGAATTTTGCATAAAAATACAACATGTCCCGTAGGGATAGATGGATGCACATAAATTGATGAGCTCGTTTCATTATGTTGGTTTTTTATGTTTTTATCGAACACTTATTCATAGTATGGCCACTCAAAACATTAAAAGAAATTCCCGAGTTTTCCCGGTACTTTTTGTTTTTTTCCCGGATTTGAAATAATTCCAGGAAAGTTTTGTTCAGAAGTTCTTTTGGGATAACTTAAGGATTCATTCATTCTAAAGCGCTGTTTGCAGTTCAGAAGGAATTTTTTCTGCATATCTTGATGCATGGGTAATACATTGCCTAAATCGCCTAAGAAACCGTTTTTCTTCGATCGCAGTACAGTCAGGTTTTTTTTTACGCGGAGGATACGTACCGCGTAAAAAAAAATCTCAGTTCAAAATTCAAAAAACCGCGTAAAAAATTCTCACCATTTCTCGACGAATCATGCAAAAATAAGACGATGATTTTTTTTGTATGGAGTTTTAGTTTACGCGGCCGCGTAGATGAAAACCGCGTAAAAAAAGACTTGACTGTACGCAGTTGCGAAGAAATGACAATTCAAATGGCAACCACAGTAGTCAATTTCTGCCAGGATTTGGTCAAGAAGTTTCTTGAGCGATTTTTTTTGAACTCGAAACTAGGCTTAAATCAGGTTTTCAGTGAAGTATAATCGCAGCAAACCAAGAATTTTTTCACTTATTCGTTTATTTGGAAGGCTTGGGCGCTACATAGGCATAACAGAGCCGAAAATCATCAAGGCTTGTGGACCACAAGTTTCCAAAAAAAAATCTTCCGTATTTTTATATTTCACACCATGAATCCCCAAACAACTCAAATGAGATTTCCATTATAAATTATATCAGAGTGTACCAGTGACTTTGGAAGAAATTTAAAAAGGCTTTACCAAGAATTCGCTTATCAAATGTATCAAAATTTCGAAGTTTTTTCAAAGTTCTTATTTGATTTTTAAGGTTTGTTTGGCTTAGTAGGTTCTATCCTAGAACTTGAAACGTAATTCATACGTAGGGTAAGTGTACCAATTATGACTCTAGTATCAATTATTCGCTATAGGTAATTTTCACCCTTTAACGATGTAAATTAACAAGAAAAATTTTGTGAACAACAGATTACATTCACAAAAGATAGTCGCAGTCATTTAAACTCCACATTTTCCTCAAATCATGGTAGAAATAAATCATTTTCCTTAAAATTTCGGCTTTCTTGTACCCTTTTTTGCCATAGTGTACCAGTTATGGCTAACCCCATAAGGAATGCATGCAAATAGTGCGAAAAGGAACCGATGTTAAAAAATATAACCATAACTGGTGCAGGGTTCCTATCATTGGCACACGCTGTAATCAATACTAAAAGTAATTTTGGCTCCGTTTCTATATTTTTCCTGTAAAGTATGGAAACTAAGCTGTCTTTTAACTTATTGATGACATTCGTTGGTCTTCTCGTTATTTTTGTATAAATAGCTTTGCTTAGATAGTGCCATAATGTACACTTACCCTAATTCTAAAAATCAAAAAGTAGCTTGCTAAAGACTTGAAATAAGGTGTTTCCCAAAAGTTCCGTGGTAACCAAAAGTTCCGTTAAGAGGGTACTTTATGGGCTAAGCAGCCTACTAGAGGTTGCTTTTCAGCCTTCTAAGCAGCTTGATTTTTAAGTAATTTCAGAACATAAAAGTTGACATCAGATAGCAGCTTCTGAAACCTTCTCAAAATTATTATAAAAACAAAAATGTACTTTTGAGATTCAGTTCATCACAGCTTCTCTCTGTTGTGTGCTTTTACATGAAAAGCTCCTATGGGGGTTTCATGAGCGTTCCATGCATTCCAGAAATGTTCGAGGGGTTTCAGGGGCGTTCCAGGCTGTTTCTCCTGAGAGTTTCATGGGTTTTCTTGGGGTTTTCATAGGGTTCTGGCTTCAGGAATGCCCCAGAGATATTGCAAGGGACGTTCCAGGGGTGTTTCGTGTGGTTAAAGGGATGTTCCAGAGGATTTCAGGAGTTATTGTTATTATTATTATTATTTTTATTTTTAACTAAAATTTTGGAGGCTTTCAGAAGTATTCCATGAGGTTTCAAAGACTTTCAGGGGGTCCACGGAGTTTCCAGGGTGTTCCACAGGTTTTAAAGAACTTTCAAATGCGGTTCATGTCATTTCAGGAACGTTCCAGTGGGTTTCATGGGTGTTTCAGGAGCGTTCCAAGGGGTTTCATGAGGTTTCAATTGTATTCCTGGGGATATATCCCTGGTATTACTAGAAACCCTAAAAATCCTTCAAACTTCTATAATAATCCGTGGAATTTTCTAGAAATCCCTCTGGATTCCTCCAAAATCCTCTGGAAACCGTTTCAGAGCCCTCCTGAAGCCTCATAGAAATTCTTGAAGCTCCTCTGAAACATCCCTGAAACCACCTTAGTAGCCCTAAGGAACCCCCGAAAAGCTCTCTGGAACCCTTCTGAAACTTGAAAATAGTAATCTGATAAATTTGTAACAAAATTTGTAAATTTTCTCTTAGAAATAAAATTTGAGGTAAATCAAATTCAACGGGAATTATAAGTAATGATAGGATCTATTGTTTGCTGGATATTTGGTACTACCGTGTAATAATTCACAGAAAAACAAATGAAAACAAAAATTCTAGCACTATTCAACTTTTCAAAAATTTCCGAATCACCCTACATAAAAAAACATTTTTGCTGTACGAGAGTGAAACAAACCACTTTTAAGCAAACTTCAGCCTAAGAAACTGTTATTCAGTTAGTTCTGCTACTTGGGCAGCTTGAAATTCAAATAAAAAGTATCAATCTCTTAAAAACACATTCTCGGGCCTCTATCAAAGATGCCGTTGAAATAACTCTTCAGGAATTTCTCTGAGAAGAGCACGAAATTCGCCGAAAAGTTCTCTACAGTTTTATCTTCTTTAGAATACATTAGAAATTTTAGAAATTCATTAATTTTGAAAAATTCTAAAAAGCATAGACTGTTATTAGATATAACTATCAAATCTTTCAGAAGATTATCTTAACTACGCTTCACATTAGTACACTTAAACCTCTTTTATGCATGTTATTTTTTATGCAATTTTAATGTATGCACCTCTTTTATGCCCTGCATAAAAAGAGAGAAAGCTATTCAGAACCAATATTGTGCATAAGAATATTTTAAAATGAGGGGAACTATTGCAACGGCAGCCAAGAGATGTTTACAGAAGAAAACAAAGGAAGGTTACAGGTTTGTTCTTGGGTGTTTCCGAAGGTCTTATGTGCATTACATGGGGTCCGAGTGGGTCCTAAGGGGGTTTCATAGTCATATCAGGAAGTCTCAGAGCATTTTAGGCTGGTTTCAGAGGCGTTATGGAGGCGTTTTTAGGGGTTCTGGATTAGGAGGATTTTTTAGGCATTTCAGGACGTTTCAGTGCATTTTCGGCGTGATTCAGAGGCGTTACGGAGGAGTTTTCGGGGTGTTCAGAGCTTCTCAGGTGCGTTACATGGGGTCCGAAGGGGTTTAAGGGGGATTTTGGAGGCATTTCAAGAAGTTTCAGAGCATTTACGGTGGGATGCAGAGGCCTTACTTAAGCGTTACGAGGAGTTTTCGTGGTGTTTGGAGCCTCTTAGGTGCGTTACATGGGGTCCGAGGGGGTTTAAGGGGGGTTTTGGAGGCATTTTAGAATGTTTCAGACCATTTTCGGCGTGATTAAGAGGCGTTACGAAAGCGTTACGGAGGAGTTTTCGGGGGGTTTGAAGCGTCACAGATGCGTTACATGGGGCCCGAGGGGGTTTAAGAGGTATTTTGGAGGCATTTCAAGGCGTTTCAGAGCTTTTTCGGGGGATTCAGAGGCGTTACGGAAGCGTTACGGAGGAGTTCTCAGGAGTTTCGAAGCCTCTTAGGTGCGTTACATGGGGTCCCCGGAGAGTTGAAAGGGGATTTTAAGGCATTTCAGAAAGTCTTAGAGCAGATTCTGAAATACCTTAAAACGCCCCTCAAACCTCTTGCAACGCCCTTTAAAGGCTCCTGAAATCCTTTGAATTGCCCCTTAAACCCCTTGGAATGCCCCTGAAACCCACTTAATACTATTGAAATACTTCAGAATTTCCCGTAATCCCACACAGCTAGTCGCCTTCGGTAATTTTTACCGAAATCTCAACTGCTGAGCGTTCGGTAATAGATTTTCACCGAAATTCTGTAAAAATTACCAAAATGCGATGAAATTTTATCGTTTATCTGTCAAATTTTAACGAAGTTCGGTTCGAATTTCTCCGGTGAAAAATATAACGGTTGAGATTTCGGTAAAATATTACCGAAGTCGGTGATTTTTTATAAGAGTGCATGAAAATACCAAAAAATCTAGACAGAACACCCTTCAAAGGCTCCTCAAATCGCTCAAAACCATCCCTTAAAACGCCCCTGAAGCCCCTTGGAACCCCCTTTTTGGGATCTCTGGGAACTTTCTGGAAGCTCCATTAGCCTCACCTCAACTGCCCAGCAGCAAGACCTGTTCTCGCGAACTAGATTCTTTAATGAACGCCAAAACTTAATTTATGCATAAATTTCCCCCTTTTATGCCTTTTTTAATTATGCACATTTTAAATGTATGCAGTCCCAGTCATGTGCATAAAAATAGGTTTCAGTGTACTTCATTTTACATACGTATCCACTCAGTATGGTATTTGTGCATTAATCTCTGAAAGTCAATGCTTCCGGAGACTGCAGTTTTAATTGAAAGTTCAATTTTTTTTTTAATTTTGTTTTTCAACTTCCCGAGCTTTTCTGAAATTACCCAGTCGGGGCCACTCTGTAACTTATGTTAACCCGGGAGCGGTCGCGTCGTGTACTGAGTAAACGCACCATGAAAAAAGCACACTTGTGGTACACAGCGTATGCATGGTACCACTGAGGCTGGTCAAAGACGCGATTGCTCGAGGGTTAATATATAATGATGTTTTTTAGATAGCTTACAGTGTAAACCCTCGAGCAGTCGCGTCTAAGACTGCGAGACATGCGAGCATTTTTCATGGTGCGTGTACTCAGTACGCGACGCGACTGCTCCCAGGTTAATCGTTTGTGAATTGACTAAACACAGTTTGATTAGTCCTTCACTTCAAGTACCGTATTACCCCGCTAATACGACATCGACTGTTATCGAATAATCGGGGTTATCTTTTAATTCGACAAATTGGTCTGAATTTCAACAGGTATTGTGGTGGTCCGAATGAAAAGCTCGTTCTTTCTACGATTGCTGCCATCCTCTGTTCATTCCGATTGATCTCCAGGTGGTTTGGTCGTCGAATAGCATCAACTCAGAACTTCCGGAATTAGCGGCTGTAAGAGGAGCTGCTGCGGGTGCGGGTACTTCAAGATAACCTGTACTGTCTTCTTCGCATATCAGCCCCATGTCGTTTTTGTCACTCACGAGATCATTTAAAACAAATTTGTTATTTTTCCCGCCTCATTTCACAGCTCAACATGCTACGTGGAGGGCCCATATTCTGCGCACCTAAGACTTTTTAAATTTCAATCAGCTATAATAAATTCAAAATGAAACCGATTTGGCTGAATTTTTGACCGCGCATAGCTATAAGCCTTGTAATTAAGAGAAAAATATATTTTTTATTCAAAATACTCAATTTTTATGTAAAATCGTGGAATTTCTAAAGTGTGTGAATGTTCCTAATTTTGCGCACCCTTTTTTAGAATGTTCCTTATTCTGCGCACATGGAAAAACTCTAAAAAGATAATATACCCAAGTAACCAGTAAGCATTTAAAATAGCATTCCTTCAGCATTATAGTAGCCTTTACGACAAGGCGTTTAATGCTAATTAGCCGTATATGCGCCTATAGTGCTACCTCACAGCAGGTTTTGACAAAATAACGGGCTGTCTTAGTGCTATCCCTTCAGGAACGTCGTGACAAAATGTCAAAGAAGCGTAACGCCTCGTCGAGCAAAAAAAAAAAAAGAAAAATAGATTGACGTCTGCTTCTCGTTTTCTCAGTCTGCTTCCCTGCTTCATCGTCCTTCCATAGTCCAGCCGGTGCTAGGTGGTACTTTTTTGCTGATTTTTGTAGTGATGTAGGTTTGAACTTACGATCAGGAGATTGATTAATCATATCTGCTTCGGATTCTGCTGCTCCTAATCCACGATGCTAAAGCTGTCCCGGTGGCATGCGTTGATTTAATCGCCAATATAAAGAATGATTAGATAACATCTTCAGATTCAACACCCTTCTTTTAAATATCTGTGGAATATGATTGTTTCTTCCCTCTTTCAAACAATCCTATGATCCACCAAAGCATCCACCTATTCGGCACATATTTTCCGACGAAATGATAAATAATTGGCGATTTTTTTGATGGACAAGTTCCCAATCCAATCCAGCTGCACTAGCTGCAGTAATGTTTTCTTTTGTGCTTTTGGATGAGTAGGGGAAAATGAAGAAACAAATAAGATGCAGAAATTTGTAAACAGAAGTATAGGCTCTGTAAGAGAGAGACAAAATGTGTTGCCAAATGCGTAACATATCTCCCAACCTTTTTGCTCCTAGCATTTAAAGAGCAGTTGAAAAGCATTCTGTATGCTCCCAAGTGAAACCACTTCAAGCAGTTGAAATGCTGATTAACAGCCGAAAGCTTTTGAGCAGCACAGCTTATGCTAACTCAAGGCAGCTATGCATTCGAACTGCTTATGTAAGGCAGCAAGCAGTTTAAATGCGTAATACGGGCTAATATACGGCTTATTCAAATGCTTAGTGGTTACCTGGGTATTGTAATGATAACATGATTCATAGACCAAATTCAATTGCATTCTTCATTTTCAACTTTCATGCGACATTACGACCGTATTGGAACTTTGCATGTTCCCAACATTGATACTACCAACTTTGATTACTAAGCAAAGTGAATTTTAATCATGTTATACAAAAGGATTTGGTAGCATTACTGAATACTACTATGTAAAACTTTAAAGTTATCCGCATAATATGCATACTCATTACATTTTGGTAAAATTTACGTTCATTTCTAAAAGCAATATAAACTCTTACGCCATGAAAAGGTGGCACAATCTTTGCTTGCAAACTTAGACTTCTTTCTTGTTCAACTCCAGGGTTTCCTCTGTTTAAGCAAATTCCATGTAAACTCACATCATATGTCCCGTTTGACGTATGCATGCATGGATACATTGAGTTTCGCCCGGGGTTGATGGCAAATGTTTGAAACGAGTGGTTAATCCGGTCGAACTATCGGATCAAAAATGCAAGAAGCGTAAATAAGCCTTTAAAGATTATAAACTAATTTTTTGAAACGTAATTACATTCACCGGATTGCTAGAAACATAGAATATGGTAGTTATAACTATGGTGGCATTTATATGATGTTTGTTTATTAATTATATGTTCAAAATTTAGTGGTAAAATGTCTGCGCAGAATTAGGACCACTATTTAATACCGGTTCCTAATTCTGCGCACCTAAGAAGAACAAGAACACGAAGAAAAGAAGAAGAAAACTCAATTGTTTTTGCCGATTCTGATTCCTCGAAGACAGCAGTACAGGATACGCATAGAGAAGTAGACATTATATTCATTATATGTGTCGCAAAATGCTTCAGCTGATGAGGCAACTTTTTAGCAACTTCGCTAACGGACACAGATTTCAGGTGATTTCCAGTACTTGCAACACTATTTTTTTTTACAAAATAATGGTCATTAGTTTGAAACATTTTTTCTTCACAAACTTTTTTATTACTATAGAAACAATATTCAAAAAATATATTTGAAGCTAATATTGAGCCAGCGTCCATGATCTTGTCGTATATTAGAGAAAGTGCGCCGAATTAGGGACTGCGCAGAGTTAGGGCCGGTCACGGTACATGAAGTGATTTTTTTTTTTGAAAATAATTGGAGTTTTAGCACCAAAGGCTGGTGCTTTGCAAAACAACATGGGACTGACATGCCAAGACGGGCAGTGTAGAGCTGGTTACGGTTTATGAAAATTCTTGAATGGGTCATCATTACGTACATTGACGTATTCTGCATTTGCATTTCCGTAAGAATATCGAATTATTCAAAAACAGATTACGCGTCCAGATCATGAAGCTTACCATCCTGTCCTACTAACAAAATAATCATTCTCGGGGTGACTGTGGAGACGCAGAGGTATTTGTGGCGATTTCTTGGTAAAACTGACATCATGAATCAGGCGGTCGAAAATTAGGAACATAGTGAACAGTTGGCAGTACACAGCAAATAATTTTGTAATATCCAGGCGCGTAATTTCTGGCGATGTATCCATTTTTGAACGTAATTTCATTCGGTTACATCGTTTTCCAACATTTATCACACTCGCTATGTATACCCTGGTTGGCACTGGAAAGTGTCAACAAACCCATTCCATCAAACACTCAGAAGCAGTATTAGGCACCCTACACACTACTCAAACCGTTTGACCAACATTGCCACCGCCCCCCGGTTGGTCGAACCAGCGAATGTTCCTGCAACCGTATGACGAACTGCCAAATCGTGTTGCACCAACATGTCACTTTGGTTGCACCAACATCATTCCCCATTTGAAATCGCACTGTGTTTGTGTAACAACACTACACACGGTACGATCGGTTCGTCAAACATTGGCTCCGCCCACCGTTGGTTTGAGTAAAATCAAACTGGTTTGATTTTTGCCGACCAAACCGTCAACCGTCAAATCGGTTTGACGAACTGCCAAATCGGTTCGTCAAGCAGCATCACACACGGTCAAACACAGCACCAACTCAACCACCAACCTGGGGGCGGAGTCAATGTTGGTCAAACCGTTTGAGTAGTGTGTAGGGTGCCTTATATTTATCAACTACCTCCCAACTCGGTGAAATAGCTGAGAGGTAAGGGATAGGCCTCACAATCAGCGGATCAGTGTACGAATCCATGCCAATATTTTACTTATATATGATTCATCCATCGTTCCGGTTCTAGCGATTGCTAGACCCACTTTCAATCTGCGGCGGCTGATTTGCTGCGTAGAACGGATGTAATTTGTACATCAATTTTACGACGCGACTGATGTGCATCGAAAATGATGTGATGTTACAAGATTTTTTTTGCTGTGTAGAGCCCCTTTGTAAAGTGTGGATTTGTACACTTCAATGTAAGTTTAAACTAAATCTATTGAGTAATACCTAGTTTGTAAATAAATATATTAGGGGATTAGCTAAACAGACTAAATGACTGCGTAAGCCGTGATTATCTGAGTATTGCGACTCGGCCCAAATTTATTATTATCACAGTCGAATTTCGCACACGACTTCGCAGCGGCTGGTGTACACAAGTTCGGTTGAGTTCATGACAGGGACGTCGAATGCACAACAGGTAAACAAAATAAGTTTGATTGGTGTGAAATGTTATTGCTGTGTGCATTCAAAATGCAAATATCAAATGCGGGAGCACCAAATGCGGTAAGATTTTCTAACAAGTAACCCGATGTCAGTGGGAGCTTTCGAATCCTAGGTTGGCGGTGATATTGGCTATGGTTGCTACGTTGCCAGTGGTAACATGTGTTACCGCGTTTGAAGCGCATTTGGGCACCGTTTGCATCTTGAACGCACACAGCAATACTAGAAACTGATAATTCAGTGGATTCTTAAATTATCACAGTAGTCTAAACATAAATGAGAAACCCAATATTAAAATGTTTCATGATATTGCGAATGAAATAATCCAAGATTGCCTTGGTGATCGCGACGTTTAATCAGGATAATAGGTCGGCAACAGTTTACACTGTTAGGTGAATATTCTATTGCACTAAGCTGCATAAAAATGCTACAGACAATATATGTGATTCGTCCGTATGGTCCGTATAAATGTGAAACTCCCAACATCAATCTTAATACTTAGATGCTGTTCAAAATACCTTTGAACTTTCAAGCTCTTAAAAATTCTGAAGAAAAACCAAATGATTCCAGGAATAAACATCCTGACCTAACAACAGCACAGCGAAAGCGTCACCGAAAGCGGTACTCCTCCCAACTAAATATATTATTCTAAAAGTGTACCCAACAGCAAGCAATAATTCAATTCACTCAAACCTGAGACCCGTTGCCCACGTCTTGGAGACAGCTCCAACAACAACATAAAACGTCTACAAAGACGTGACGGCGACGTCAATACACGACCATCGCCAACCGACCGCCTTCGCAAGGCGGTCAAATATCGATTCCTCCCGAAAACAGAAAAAAATAGCCACCCAAGAGAGCTGACCAACAATAGCGGCGCGGCGATGTGTGAGAAACCCTCAACTTCGCCATCGACTCACTCACGATTCACGTCCTTTTCGTGGATAGGTAATCCTTCGGACGCACACCCCGTTCTCTCCCTCTGCTCCTTCATCGCGATCCGCGAGCACAGTAAGCACAGATTGGTGGTCTGCCCTATTTGCATTGCTAATTAGGTATAGGTGGTACTGTTTACCCACACACAACACACCGGAGGTTTCCCCGACACGGTTAACCTAGAAACCTACGCGGCGTATCGGATTTCGGGGACACCAAAACAAAATTGGCCCGGATTGGGACCTTTTTTGGCAAACAATCGCTTGTGAATTTGTTTCAGTGTATGGATTTGGGGTGAAACCGTGGAACAGTATTAAATACGCCAACTTCGATGAGTGTGATTTCGTACGAACTCCAATATGGCGTGTGATCCTAAAAATAACCATTTCTCAAAGAGCACTTACCTTGAAGACTTTGAACGAGGATACCACGTAGCTGGAGCCATCTTCGAGCTCATCGAGCGAGTACTTCCGGTCGCCGTCCATGGAGAAGATGTACCGAGCGCCCCGGGGTAGATCCATCCGCGCGGAGATCTTATCCAGGAGCGCCTCCAGTGTGCAAATGTCACGCCCGGGTTTGAAGCGAAACTCGACCCCCGGAAAGAAGGGGTCGCCATTCCGGTAGAACAGCACCCTTCTGGCCTTCCAGAACGACAGGTTTGAATACCTAGATTGCGGATTACCCCCGATGGTGCCTGGTACGCCCGGGTTGTGCGGCAGTAAGCCGGACGGACCGGGAATGTTCTCGAGGGAAAGGTCGGTACGCGAGGAGGTTCGCGCCGCTATACTGACGGCCGGATGGACCGGTGTCGTCGGTTGCTGCGGTTGAGACGAAGACTGATCACTCTGATTGTCCATAGAGGGCGGCACCTGGGCCGCACCGGTTCCCACTACGGGTGCCCCTGGGGGAATTCCACCGGCCCCCGAAGGACTCTGAACTCGACTGGTGGATGCCACCTGGCGCCGTTGATTCGCACCCCAACCTCCACGGCCACCACCACCGATTGCACCACCGCCACTAGAACCGATCTTATTCCGATTCACCACCACGTTACTGTTTATCACCGGATTCACGTTAACGTTCCGAGGCACCACGGGACCACTCTCGTCGTCGTCCGTTGGCGAGAAGTTATTGTTGGTAAACGATTCACTGTCCGGTCGACCCTTCCAGCCGCCTTTCCGGGGCTTTATTCCACCGAGAGGACGCGTCGGAGCGTTCGGATTCGTCGGTTGCTGCCGAAAGCTGCTCCCCGGTGGTCCATTACCAGTTGATTCCGGCGCTGTAGTAGGTCCTAGAGGCTGGCCGTCCGCTAGTGGACTGCCGTCCAAGTTGCCATTGCCATTGGGCTCCCGTATGGGCGTCGTGGGCTTATTAATGGCTGCTGGCGCTGCTCGCTTCAACGGTAACGGGGACACCGATCCCTTGCTCTTGATTAACGGCTTTGGCTTCGGGGGCGGAGTAGGCGCTGGTTCACTTTCGTTGGCCTCCTTCTGACCGCTGCTATTATTGTTATTATTATCGCCCGCCTGTTGTTGCTGGGTCAAAGTAGGCGCCGCAGCGTTAGCACCGAACGTACCGTTACTTTGCGTTGTTTGTAAACCACTGACCTGACTGGACGGTCCATTCTCTCCCGAAGCCAGTAGTGGGCCACCGCCAGCCGTGATGGGTGCGCCTGTATTGGTGCCACCGTCGCCACCCGGATTGGGGGGCGTTTTCAAGGCTCGTTCGGCGTCTGCGCCACTTTCATTGGACATTATTAGGAAATTGCTGTGCGGGTCGTGTCGGTCCCTATAGCTGTAGTGGTAGTTCTCTCTACGGTAGAACGGTGAATCCTCACATCCACCGCCACCGTGCCACTCACGTGGTAACTCCGGCCGTCGTAGCTCTAGGAATCCGCTGGTGCTGCCACGGCGGACAAACGCTGAACCGTGTTGCTGATGGTGACCGTAATGTCCGGCCCGGCTCGAGAAGTACCGCTGCTTGTTGAGGTCGTAGGAACGAATCGGAACGTACGGCGGTGGTGCTGCCACCTGGTAACCATTAGCGCCATCTACTAGCAGATCGTCCTCCTCGTCATAGTACTCACTGCTCGAGACTGTCTCCGATGCCGAGCTCTAGCGATGGTGGTGGGGCGGGGGTTGTAAATTTTTCGCATTCGCCACGCAATACATTAGGTTGAATGGGGTGGTTGTTTTGTAAGAACCAAATAAAAAAACGGGGACAAAAAGTGGGGGTAAAGATTTGTAATTACCATGCGAATGAGGTTAGTCTCGTTTCGAGTTAGGGTTCGCTCTTTCCATCATTTTTATTCGCTAATTAATTTATGGTGGAACACATCAAAGCAATCGTGCACGATCGGTCACAGACGAAAATAAGCACATTCACTCTCAGACAAGGGGACAAACGCACAGGCAAGAAGCATTTTATTAATTGAATTGGGGCTATTACTACCAATGACAGTCAGATGAAGTGTGCAAAGCATTTTTCGATTCAAATCAATCAAAGCAAGCGGTGCTGCTGCGAGGAGGTGGTCAGGGCTAGTCAAAGTAGGTGAGCTAGATGCAGTGTATGTTCGCAATGGGAAAATGAGTGCTTTGATGCTAATGGCGAATCTGTGCTTATCTTGGTTATGAGGTTTCCACGGGTGGTCGATTGATTAGTTGAAATTGGTTGATATATAGGTACCGTAAAATGGGGTAACTTTGATAGTTTTTCAACGAATTTTCTCAATATTTTTACATGTAACAGTATTTCCCCGAGTTTTATATTTTTAAAACAAGTACTGGGGTATCAGTTATCAATTGCAATTAAAAGATTCGATAATCTGAAATATTTTGGATAACTTTTAGTTTTTCATATAACCGAAAATCAGATTTTCATTTTGGGGTAACTTTGATAATGCCCTAAAAACACATCAAATCTCAAAAAATAATCACAGATTGAAATCTTAGGAGTATGAACATGATGAGAGAAGGCTTGTGGAATATATAAGATAGCATTTTTATATCAAAACATTGATTTTTTACTAAATTCTACATATAAAAACGAGTTTTTGGAGTATTGAGTGCAAAACACAATAAATTTAGCTATCAAAAATCATTATCTTTGTAATGACAAATGCTTAACGGTACATCAACATATGATTACATGCTATTCATGGTTAGTTGGTTAGTTTTTTGGGTAGCTTTTTAATGTTTAATTAACAAATTTTGAACAACACATATTTATCTACATGAAATTACAAGGGCATTGCATACTTTTAGGCGTTTATCAATGTATGGAGATTAATATCCCAATTTACAAAATTGCTTCCATTTCGTAAAAACACACTTCGTTAAGAGATTCAAGGCTAAATTTGGTATCTACTATGATGAATCTATCTAGAATAAGAGCCCATTCATTGAAAAAATAGTTGCAACGAAGTCGTATAGCAGAATGTTTGAAGGGGCTGATAAATGACAAAAATATCAACAATTTTTATTTTTTGTCCAAAAAGTTGTATATAAACTAGATTTTAATGAAAATACGTCTACAATGAACTTTCATATGTATAGAATTGATTTACGTTTACCTTTTTCTTAACTGATTGAAGGAATCATAGTTATAAGATAAAGTACACAATGAATGCCGCACTATCAAAGTTACCCGCATTATCAAAGATACCCCGTTTTACGGTACATAGTACTACATACTTAATAAACAAGACAAGCAAGGCTAAGTATAAAGCGATGGTGTTGACTGAAAGTGTTAACATCGAACAACATTTGGGGTCATGTCAACACATTGGATATTTGACTACCAAAGCAATGTTTAATAACAACTAGATGCAAAACATTATTAACATGAGCTTTAAGGGGGTTCTCAAGAAGTTTCATTGGAAGTTTTACAAGGAATTGGAATTATAAAATCCTAGCGGAGTTGTTTCGGGAATTCCTCTGGGAGTTCCATCAGGAATCCTTCAGGGAGTTTTGATGTGAATTCCTACAAAAGTTGTATTCGAATTCCATCCAGAAGTTCAACTGGCAATAATTCCAAAAGTTGGTCTGAAAATTCTTCGAGGAGTTCTACTAAGAATTCATCCATTGACTTCCTCAATGAGTTCTAACGGGAACTCCTCGAGGAGTAACTCCGAGAATTCCTTCAAAAGTTCCTCAGAGAATTCTTCCATGAGTTCCTCGGAGAATTTCTGAAATTCCATTCCGAATTTCTCTAGGAGTTCCAACTGCAGTAACTGATAAACCTTCTAGTAGATGCACCAGGAATGCCTTCTGAGATTTCTTTCGGGAATTCCTATTGGAGTTTTTCCGGGTATTTTCCTAGATGTTTCAAAGCGAATTCCTTAAAAGTTTCATTTAAGGCATTTCTCTAACGATTCCACTGACAATCACTACAAGAGTGCAACTCTTTTCAATTCAAGTAGGAGTTCCATTAACAATTCCTCCAGGAGTTCCACTGGGAATTTTCTAAGAGTTCCACCACGATTTCCCCTATGAGTTCCTCTGACAATTTCTCAGAAGTTCCACTGGGAGTTCTAGAAGATGCACCGGATTTTCATCCAGGAGTTTGTTTCGGGAATTTCTCTAAGAGTTTTCCGGGGATTTTTGTAGACGTTCCTACGCCAATTTCTATAAAAGTGTCATCAGGAACTCCTCTAGGAGTATCACTGGCATAATTGCCACAAGAATTGCACTTGGAATTGATGTAGGAGTTTCATTGACAATTCCTTCGGGATTGCCACCGGAAATTCCTCTAGGAGTTCCTCATGGAATTTCCCCAAGGTAACAACGGAAACTCTTTTAGAACTTCCACCAAAGATTTCTCAAAATTTCCACAGGGAATGCCTCTAAGATTTCCACTGGAACTCCTAAAAGAGTTCCACTGGGAATTTAAGGAAGTTCATGTGGAAGTTCTTCCGTAAGTTTCTTCGGGAACCCTTTCCTTTGGGAATTCTTCCAGAAGTTCTTTAGTGGTCTTTTTCAAATACCTCCGGAAACTCTTCCGGAAGTTCTTCCGGTTTTTTCCAAACTTTTTCTGAGAATTGTTCCGAGAGTTACTGCGGAAATTCTTCTAGAAATCCAGAAATTCCTCCGAAAGGTAGAACTTTCAACTCATTTCTTTCAAAAGTTGTTCAAAGAATTCTTTCAGCAATTCCGGGAATTTACCAAAAATCTTCCGTGGGTTTTTCTAAAAGTGCCAAAGAGGATTCTTCTATCCGGAATTTCCTCTAGGAGTTCCCCAGGGAATTTCTCCGGGATGGCATAGGAAATTGTTTCAGGAGTTGCACCGAAAATTCCTCAAAATATGCACAGGGAATGCCTCTAAGATTTCCACAGGAATTCTTCAGGAAGTTCAAGCGGAAGTTCTTCCGTAAGTTTTTTTCGGGAAATCTTTCTGAAGTTGCTCCGGGGGTTCTTCCGGTAATTCCTTGGGAACTCTTCCAGAAGTTCGAAAGCATCTACGGAAACTCTTCCTGACATTTTTTTTTCGAATGTTTCTCTGAGAATTGTTCCGAAAGTAATTGCGTAAATTCTTCAAGAAGTACCTCCGGGAATTTCTCCAAGAGTTACTCCAGAAATTCTTCCGAAGGTTCTACCGCCAATTCAGAAGTTGCTTAAAGAGTACTTCCGGGAGTTGCTTCGAGAATTTACCCAAAAATCCTATGTGAATTCTTCTACAAGTGCCTAAAAGGATTCTCCAGAAATTTCTCCCGCAAATTATCCCAAGGTTTCTTTGAGAATTCTCAGATTCATACTGAAGCTTTTCCCAGGAAGCCTCCCAGATGCACCCAGAAAATACATCCGGAATTTCCTGCCAGAGTTGATCTGGCAAATCCTCTGGAAGCTCTTCAAAATTTCCTTGAAAAATTTTTTTTTTTCAAAAATTTCTTCAGGACGTTTTCCGTTCAATTTTTCCGGTAATTCTAGAGAATTCCTAATGGAGATCATACGGGTATTCCTCTTAGGAGTTTTTTGGGAATTCCTCAATGTTTTTTATTAGGAATCCTTCAGTGAGTTTAAAAGTGAATTCTAAAAAAAGTATTGCTCCTGGACCTCTACTAGCATTTACTCCAAAACTTGCACTGAGAATTCTTCTAGGATTTCCGACAGAAATTCATCTGAGAGTTCCACTCTCTAGGAGTTCCATCGGGAATTCCTTCAGGAATACCTCCGAAAATTCCTCCAGGAGTAGTGGGAATTCTTCCATTAGTTCATCTGGGATTTTCTCTAGGAATTCTATCGCGAAATTTCAGTGGTAATTCCTGTAGGAGTTTCACTGGGAATTTCCCAGGCATTTTAAATGGGTATTCCTGTAGAAGATTCTCTGACTATAACCTTACGAGATATTCTATGTAATAATGTAGGGACAATTCCTCCAGAAATTCATATGAGATCCACTAGGGATTTCTCTGGGAGTTCCACTGGAAATTCTACAGGAAGTTCACTGGGAATTCTTCTAGGAGATGCAACGGAGTTCCAACGTGAATTCATATAAATGTTTCATCGGCAATTTCTCCGGGACATCCAATAATGACATATTTGACACAAAAGTGGCACATAGAATTTCTCTTGGAGTTATACTGGTGAATTTGTCTAGTAGTTCCATTAGGAATTCCTCTATGAGTATTACTAGGAGTAAACCCTTCTCTAGGCGATCCACTGGAAATTTCTCTAGGAGATCAACTGAGAATCCTGCTAGGAGATTCATATAAATTTCTTCCAGAAGTTCCACTGAAAATTCCTAAAAGAGTTTCACTGGGAATTCTCCAGGTAGTTTAAGCGGAATTTATTCCAATAAATACCTTGAAATCCCTTGCTGAAGCTGCTCCGGGTATTCATCCAGAAGATTCTTTGGAAATTCTACCAGAAGTTCCTTAGTGTCCTCTTCAGAAGGAACCTCTTCCCTGTTTTTTTCGATTATTTTTCCTGAAACTTCTCATAGAACTGTTCCGCAAGTAACTACGAAGATGCATGTATAAATTCCCCCAGAAATTTGTTCATGAATTACTCGAGGAGTTCTTCCTGAAAGTTCTACCGTGAGTTCTTTGACAAGTTATTCCAAGAATTCTTGCACCGGTTGCTCCAAAAATGTAACTAGAGTTCCTCCGTGGATTTTTCCAAAACCAGAAACTCCTACGAGAATTCTTCCAGATATTCTTTTGAGAAATCTTCCCGAAGTTTCTCTGAAAGTTATAACAGAAGTTTTTCCTGGAATCCTTCCGGAAGTACTTTCAAAAACTTATCCGACATTACATGCATTGTTTTAGGGCAATTCCTCCGAAAAATCTTCAACAGTTTCTTGATTTTTTCAATTTTTAACAAAAAAAAATACCTTCAGAAAATCTTCTGGAAATTCCACTAAACTCTACCGGTATTTTTTTTTTCAATAGTATCTCCGGCAACTCTTTTCTGAAAATTCTTCTGGCAGTTCATTGAAGAAAAAACATCGAGAAATTCCCAGTAAAACTCTTCTGGAAGTTTCTCCGAAAATTCTTCCTGAGGTTCCTCTAAGATTTTCACCTGGCAACTTCTCCCGGCGTTTTTTCGAAAATCCTTTCGAAATTCTAACAAATGGTGCTCTGGCAATATTTCCAAAAGATCCTTCAGGAATTCTTCTGAAAGTTTTCCACTAAATTCCACGGATAATTCTTTCGAAAGTGATTCCGGCAACATTTTTCTGGAAATTCTTCTGGAAATTGCAAAAAAAATCTTCTGGAAGTTTCTTCGAGGAATCTTTCTGAAGTTTCTCTAGAAATTTTACCTGAGAACTTCTCCCAATCTTTTTTTTTTCAAAAGTTCTTCCGAAATTTTCTTAAATATTTTCCTGAGAATTCTTCTAGAAGATCTTTTAGGATTTCTTCGGAAAGCTTTTAAGGAATTGTTGGAGAACGCCCTCTGAACATTCTACTGGAAACTCAATCTTATGAATATTCTTTCAGGAGTTTATTTAAGAATATTATTTTGAATATTTCACCAGAAATGCCTCTCGCATTTCCACTGAGAAATCCACTGTGAATTTGTTTTATGAATTCGACTGGGAATTTCTCCAGAGGTTCCATAAGTAATTCCTCACGGAGTTGCTCCAGAAGTCTCGCTGGAAATTTCTCAAAGCGTTCCACTGGGAATTGTTGAGCGAAATTCATCTGGAAGTTACTTCGAAAACCCTTCCTGAAATTGTTTCGTAGGTTCTTCCAGAATTTCGTACGTGATCTCTTCCAGAAGCCTCCTCGGAAACTTTTCCGGAGCTTGCTGTCGCTCAAGTAACTGTAGAAAGACTTCTAGACGTACCTCTGTATTCGATAACTACTCAAGAGTTTCTCAAAGAAATTCTGTCATTGATTCTTTCAGAAGTACATCAAAAATTTTTTCCAGGCGTTGCTTTACCTTAATTTTTTTTTCAATTTTTTTCTCAAATAATTTTTTTCCAGAAATTGTCTTAGTTTTCCACTAAATTGCTCTGATATTTTTTTTAGAAAGTGTCTCCGGTAATCCTTTTTTAGATAATCTTCTAGAAATTCCTAGAAAAAAAATTTCTAAAAGCTCCTATGAGAAATTTTCCTGAAGTTTCTCTAGAAATTACACCTGGAAACTCCTGCCGATCTTTTTTTTTTAAAGTTCTTCTGAAATTTTCTAGAAAAGTTGCTCTGGGAATCCTTTTAGAGGATCAATATTTTTTAAGTTTCCACTAAGTTCTACCAGTAATTCTTAAGAATATGCCTTCGGGCACTCTTTTCTAGAAATTCTTCTGGAAGTTCATAGAAAAACTCTTCTGAAAGTTCCTCCGAGGATTTCCAGGGGTTCCATCTGTTATTCTTCCAGGATTATCACCTAGGGTTTTTTTTCTGGAAATTTTCGAACAGACTTGCCTGACATTTCTTTAGTAGTGTCTACTAAATGGATAAACTCTGTGAAGGACCTTCAGGAAATTTAAAAAAAAAATCCGAGGAAAGTGCCACAAAACAAAATCTGAGGACATATGTTTTTAATTTAAAAATCTGCACAAACCACAAATCCCATATGAACTGCTGAAAAATACTCGATGCAATTCCAAATGAAACTACTGGAGAAATTCCTGTAATAATTCTCGGAGGATTTCCCGGTAAAAGGACACATATAGGCATAGCTGTAAATGCGTGAAAGTCTTGAAATATTTTTGAAAAACTCTCAAAGAAACTCTAGAAGTAGTTCCTTACCCAAATAACATTTTGATGGCCAATCAGTCTTGTAGAGGTGTTGAGAACCGTCATAAGACCTAATAAATTTTATTTTGGTTTTATGGTATTTCTAATAGCGTCTTCTAGACTATTCAACTAAAAAATATTACTAGAGAACAGAAATCTTGACGGAATTTCTGAAAATCCTGAAAATAGTTTCCGAAAAAAAAACGTCGAATGAAATTTATGGGTGGCAGGAGCCAAAGCAGGAACTCTCGGAGAAGCTCCTAAAGGAATTCCCAGTTGAGCTTTTGAAAGCTTTTGATGAGAATTTCAGTGGAATCTTCCAGGAGAAGAAATCCCGGAAGAATTCCAGGAGCTCTCAAAAAATCCCAGAGAAACTATAGACAGGTTTTCTAGCAAAAGCATTTGAATCAATTTACAGGGAAACTTTTTGAACAACTCTCGGCTGACTCGTGAATGAATTCTTGAAAACAACCTGGCCTTCTCTCGGTAGCCAAAAAAAATCCTCAACAAATTTCAAAACAAAACCACAATTGTTTTCAATTCTAAAAGGTATTGCAGCAGTACTGTTCATAGGAAGCACCAACGGAAACTTTCGAAAAAATTGCAAAGCTGAAATAATCGGAAGAAAAGTAAAAAACAGCAATGGAATTCTCAAAATTATTGAAACGATTTTCAAAAGAATATCCTCAGGAATTCCACAAAATTTCCAATGAAATTCCTAAGCAGATTGCACAAGAAGCTCCCAAAGGTATAGCTAAGACATTTATAAAGTTGTTAGCCAATATTCCTGAGAAAATACCATAAAAATGGCTGGAAGAATTTCCATAATAATTGCAGAGGAAATTTTAAAGTAATTTGAATCGAAGTTTGAATAAAATATGTTGAAAGAATCGCAGAATAAATTTTCAAAGAAATTGTCGATAATTCTAAGCACTGATATATGTTGCCCTTTACTGGCATTTACCAGGTTAGCTGGTATATCATAAACATACAGAAAAACTTGTAGTTAGAAGACACAGAATGTTGCTAATTGACAAATTGAGGGATGAATTTTTGAAAAAAAATCGCGTTCTGGTGGGATTCGAACCCACGACCCCGTATTCGCTAGATCGGTGCTTTAACCAACTAAGCCACAGAACAGTTGTTTTTTCTGTGTGTAATTTTAAGCACTTTTAGTGCACTTTTTAGAGGAGTTGCCAGTGGACTTTTATAGAAATTACCGGAGGACATTCTGAAATAAAAATTGAAATAATTTTTGAAGGGGCTCCTGAAAGAAGCTCTTGAGTTGTTTGATGAATCCCAGTGGGACTTTCCAGAGAAGAAAATTTGAATGATCTCGAGCAATTTTCAAAGGATTTTTTGGGAGAAATACCCAGACAAATTTCTGGTGGAATCACCAAAATAACTCATATAAAAGTTCCCGGAGAAACTCCTAGATAACTTCCCGGAGCATCTTCTGCAAAAAGAAAAAAATGTTTTGAAGGAGACTTTTGGAGTTTTCGGCTCTCAGTCTAATAAATTGCGTTGATTACTCTTCTATCATCGTCGACTATTGGACCATCTTCAGGACTCGATACACAAATCAACAGGTCACACAAATTTTGCAAACCTTCAAACAGTCGGGTTGTGAAGGGTCACGCCGTCTAGTACACTTTTGGGCCATTAGTTCCGGTTTGGTTTGGGGATTCCCTAGCTGGTGTACGGATACTACCTGCTATCAGCCGGTCGGTACAGAATATTTCCCCTTTGAAGGAGTTTTAAAAAAAAAACAATTAATGCAGAAATACACAGACGAACTCCAGAAGGCATTCCCGATCAAACTAAAGGTGAAACTCGTTGAAAAATTTGCAATGAAATTTCTGGATAATTTCACGGGGAACTCTTTGAGGTTTCAGGAAACTTTCAATGGGATTATGGGGGTTCCAAGGGCGTCTATTGGGGTTTCTCTGGAGGGGTAACAAGAGCTTTTGAAGTCGTTTCAAGAGATTTCACGGGCGTTTTAATCGTTAATTTATTGCATTTCATAGGATTTCAGGGAGGTTTTGGAGGATTTCGCCAGAAAAGCCCCTGAGGTCTTCTAAAAGGCCACTGAATCCCCTGAATCGCCCAACAGACTCCCTGGACCCCCTGAAACTCCATCAGACCCCTGAAATGCCCTTGATACCTCTAGGTCACCTGAGACACACTGGAACACCCCTGAGACCTAAGGTAACCCCTTGATACCCCTTGATACTCCTTCCCTGAGACATCCAGGTGGCTTTAGGTCATTACCCCGAACTCCATTACCACGAATGAGTTATCCACAAGCCTAATGACCCGCTCTGGATCATTAACACCACATTTTCAACAAAGATTATCCTACTTTGAGCATACAGGGGGTGGCCAAAATGTTTGGGATAGGCAACTTTTTTTTCTCCCACAAAAAAGTTCAACATGCTGTAACTTTTCATAGAGTGCACCAAAAATTCTCAAATTTCGACTGTTTGTCAACCTATTAAATTTGAGCTCGATTGGATAATCTTTCGCGAAACAAGAACCATTCTCGTAAAATAATATTTTTTAGACAACTAATTTTTGGACTGTCACATCACGGAAACCAGTGAACCGAATTGAATGAATTTTTTAACGTTAATCAACAATATATAATAGGTTGACAAACAGTCAAAATTTTAGAATTTTTGATGCACTCTATGAAAAATTACAGCAAGTTGATTTTTTATCCCAAACATTTTGGCCACCCCCTGTATATTGTTATTTCTGTCCTAACTACCAAGAAGCTTACTGCTAATGTGATCATCAGACATGCATCCTTTTTTCAAACATAGGCATTTCTTTCTATATCTAGTACTTTTAAAGATTTTTTTGGCATTGCAACCAATCGATCAACTTTTCAGCTCGGTGCGATACTTGGTTCTTCAGATTTGTGCTTTTGAATATTCAAAGAGACTTCGTTCTATAATCACCTTAAGGACCCCTGCAACACCTCTGAAATCCCCTGAAGCTCCCTGAGACCTACAGTACTTGCTGATGCTGCCTTGGGCCTTCTTAACCGTTCAAGAGCTTGAACTCCCCTGAAACTTTTAAAACTTCCCTGAGACCCCTGGAACACCCAAAAATCTCCTGAAACAATCTTAAGACTCCCTTTAATACCCTCAAGACCCCCTTAAGCACCCCGTAGACCTCCAGATGCCCCCTAAAACCTCCCAGAGATTCCCTGGAACTCCTCTGTAAACCCTTGAGACCCCTTGAAATGCCTCTGAGACCTCCAGAAACTCCCTTGGATCAGCTAAAACGCCCCTTAAACCCCTGAAACCCCAAAGAGGCTCCTTAAACGATGGTATTCATCGGGGATATCATCCAGACTATTTCTGTTCAATTCTACATGTGGAAACATGGATAAATCCAGATGCCCAGATCCAGTGCAGATGGTGTAGACAGGAGGGGCCCTCAAAGAAAAAAAATAAACCAAATGTAACAACTTCATAAAGATTCTTATTTTTGTATTATAGTAAATGTAGGATTAACATCTTAGAATCTCTGCTCATCTTCTTCTTCTTCTTTATGGCTCTACGTCCCAACTGAGACTTGGGCTGCCTTGCTTCAACTTAGTGTTCTTAAAGCACTTCCACAGTTATTAATTGAAGGGCTTTCTTTGCCTGCCATTGCATGAATTTGTACATTGTGAGGCAAGTACAATTATACACTATGCCCAGGCAGTCGAGAAAACTTTCCCGACCGAAACGAGAATCGAACCCGCCGTCTCCGGATTGGCTATCCATTGCCTCAACCACTAGGCTAACTGGAGACCCACTGGAACTCCCTAATAACCTCCTGCAATGCCTCTGAGACCTTCAGTATCCACCTGATATTCCCTGGCATTTCTAATACGTTCCTGAGCCCCCTATAACGTCCCTTAAACCCCCTGTAACGCCCCTGAGGTTCCCTGAAGCGTCTATGAGAACCCTCGGAACCCTCAGAAAGCCCATGAAACGCACCTGACACCTCCAGTACCCTCTGATGTCGCCTTTGACCTCCTGATACCCTCTGAAATCCCCTGAAGCGCCCCTTGGACCACCTCAAGCGCCCAACTGTAGAATTAGCTTAGGTTAAAATGCACAGAACAAAAAACTTAAACCCGCCGAAACCCCCTGGGACCCTCGGAAACACCACTGAGACCTCCAGTACTCCCCTGATATCCCCTTGGATGTCCTGAAACGTTCCTGAGACACCCTCTGTGAGCGTTTTGTGAAACCCCCTTGAACGTCCCTGAGACCCCTTAAAGTACCGTTAAGGACCCCTGCAACTCCTCTGAAACCCCCTAAAACCTCCCTGAGGCCTGCAGTACTTCCTGATACCAACTTGGGCCTCCTAAAACGCTTCAGAGCTCTTTACAAATCCCCTGAAACACTCTAAAACTCCCCAAGGACCCCCCCCCCCCCCCCCCGCAAAACCCAGAGATCTCCTGATACGGCTTTGACACCCCTCAGACCCCCTGCAGCACCCCTGAGTCCTTCTGGTGCCCCCTGAAACTTCTCCTGGAATCCCTTTGTAAAAAGCTAAAACCTCTGAAACCCCCTGAGACCCCTTTAAATGCCCCTGAGACCTTCTGATACCCCCTGAAACCCCCTAAGGTCATTTGAAACACCACTAAGACTTCCAGTACTCTCCTGATATCCCCTGGTACCCCCCGAGTGGTATAAGGCCCATGCACTACTACTAGTCTTCATGGACCAAGGATTAAATAACAAGGAATATGAATTACCTAGGACTGATGACAAAACTAATGACTAGACTAAGTACTGGACTACTATGAGCAAATTTCTAAGGACTAGGGATTATAGAATTAATAACACAAGTTTACAAAATAAAACGAAAGTCGTGAACTTCAGTCAACGACCATAATTTTTGAAGCATAATTTAGCACTGATTTCGAAACCGTGCTTCAAAAAATTTAAAGTAGAACAGTTTTTGAATTTTAGCTTAATATCGAGTTTTACAACTTTTTAAAATATGGAATTTAATAAAATTCAAATATCTTGCGTTTTGTTCAACGAATTTTAAATCTTTTCCCATAAATTAAAAGCTAAATATTATACCATTCGATCATCTGAATACAGGTTTTGCGTCAGATTGATGAATTTCAAGATATTGGCGAGTTTTGGGGACGATCTCCTTAATTTTTAGCAAAATTTCCAAAATTATATGAAAAAATGTATTTTTTTTCAATAAGAAAAAAATAATTTAAAAATTCTTTCTCAACGTTTATTTGACATATCATATGTAGGCTAGTGACAGTAAAAAAGCTCAATCGGAGCTGGATAACTAAAAACTTCAGACTATGTAACAAAAACTAAGAAATAATGATTAAGGACAAGCGCCAAAGGATATTAGACTAAAGAATAAACAACTCTCTACCCAAAGTGTAACAGCTCAATATGTCATACCGCAAGAAAGCACCGGTAAATACTCAGCCAAATCCCAATTACTGTGAAGCTTGGTAGACCTTACCTACTGCAAAACTACCCAATTTGCATAATATTATCAACGGCATTTGCTGCCGTACCATAAAAGCGTGACGGTCCTTTTTTCCAAAACTCCAACATCTGACGGCTAAGTCGACCGTCGTTGTCGTCGGCGTATCCGTGTGACCAATTGCGTGAGAGTTGGTGGTGGCAGTGGCCCTAATTTAAATATTTCTCCAATCGACCAACCATACCGTTACTGGTTACTGGGTAATAACAGTTGACCCAGTGACATGGAGCCTTTGTAAATGAGAGGGTGACGTTTTCAAAGTAGAAATTTGCCAATCTTTTGGGAAACTCCAAGATGGTTAGTCATGACCAGTAAGAAATCGATATTTTGGCAACACTTTCAAAATGGCATACCGTGAAACACAACACAACAAAATTGTCAATTACGTTTTTCTCGCTCGGTTTCACTTTAGAGATTATGCTGGACTACTTTGGAGTTATGGACACATCCAAACCTCAGTAGGCCACTGATGGGAAAGAACATAAACCAATTATTGCAGGAGTTACTTTGTTCTCCAACGACTACTACTTAGATTGAATTCGAATTCCAACACTGGCCATGAATCCACAATTTCGTAACGAAATCAAGATAAGCTCGGAGAGCTTGAATCAAAGGAGCTTATGACAAAGCACTTGCATCCAAATGAGCACGGCACGATCAGTAAAAGACTAAACCAAAGAGACGACCGCCGATGAATATGAGGGAAATTGCCAAATTGCCCCATAACCATAACTCACGTGTAGTAGGGCCAATCCCAGCTGTAAATTTCTGCTGCAGTGTATCGAGAAGGCTACTACAATGTAGGATTCGGGTGAATGTTTCATGGCAAAGGCCACTTCGGAAAGCTTTGTAATCTACCGGAAAAGTTGAAATTCTGTGTAGTGAAGGTAGAAGCTTCTGTTTTAGTTTAAAATGCTGAGTGCACCTCGATAAGTCAAATGGTTATTGCAGTAATATGTATTACCAACCAATCACACTATCGTTGAGAAATGTTAAAACCATTCATAACCCTCGTTTTTTGGAAGCAGAATAATGATAATTCTTTGAAATTTTTGTTCCCAAACTAACGCCATCTAGTTGTCAACAGCAATTTCGTGTCCAACTTGCAGACAATCTTGCAAGCAATAATCTCTAGTTGAAGTTTGTTCGTTCCAAATGAAAAACTCGCTTATCGAAAATTTTCTCAACCGCAATGTTGTCAGAAAATACCAGTCCACCATGAAAGTAATACCACCATCCAAACGGCCAGTAAAATGCCGCGCCAGTTTAGTGTGTCCGTTCCATTTCGTTCTTTTTTTTTTTCAACTTGTCCTTTCGAGAGCCTTCCGGAGTGCCACCGCACCGTCACCTTGCCTTCGGCCATCAACAGTAAGGCAATAATTTAAATTTGAATTTAATTTTTCCACTAATGGATGTTAATTAGTTTTTCTCGTTCGAAGCAACGGAAGTTTTTTTTCCTCTTCTCCAAAGAATTTTGACATATGCACACCTTCACACTCAGAGTTCGAGGAGAATGTGGCCCTCATATTGGAAGAATGGGTCAGAATGAGTCAGAGCTGTGCTGCCGATAACTGGGCACGTGGTAGACGCTACCTTGGATTACTTTTTGCCGCCGATTTGTAGTGGAAATTTCCAAGTTGGTTGTGTAGCATGTAATTATTAAACCTTTTTCTTTTGCCGCATTCGAGATATGGTTTCTTAGTTCTCGGATATTTCCTGTATCAATCTGCATAATATGTGCTGTGATAAAGCTAGTCTAGAACGAGTGGTAGAAACGAAAAAACAAGGAATAATTACACGAATGTATAGATGACAAACAATGATTGATGATTTTAAAGTACACTGGAAGTTGTTTGGACAATCCAGAACATCCCTAAAGTTACCATGTTTTTTTTTGTACTTGAGATAGAAATTTCGTAAGGAAGCTGAGAAGGATCTTCTAGAGATAAATCTCAGAAAAATATCTGGACGAATCCCAGCAATTCTAAAATATAAAATCTAGAAGGATCTTTAGAAGAAATGCTAGAAGAAAGTCCAGGAGGAACCCCGGAAAGAACTCCATGAAGGTTGTCAGAAGGCAATTTGGAGACATACCTAGACAAATTTCTAGAGAAATCTCAGGCCGAATTTTTAAAAAATCTCAGAAAGAATTGCAGGAGGAATACCTTGTCCAGGAGAGATCCCAGTAAAATAAAATTCTTTAGGAATCATAGGCGTATCTGCTGAAGGGATCGCTGAGGAAACTCGGAAGAAATTCCTAACAAACCCTAGAAAGATTTCCAAGAGAAATACCAGAAGAATCCCAGAAATTTTCCAGAAGAAAGTCAAGGAGCAATCCCCGCTAGTACTCTTCGAGGATGCTCAGATGGCTAATTTGAAGAAATACCAAGAAAATTTCTGAAGGAATTTCAAAACGAATTTCTGAAAGTTCACAGAAAAAAAAAACTTTGAAGGAAAAGCTAGAAAAAAATGCTGTACGAACTGTAAAAAAATCAGACAGAACAGTAGGAGAAATACCTCGATAAAGCCAGTAAAAATCGTTGAGAAATCTGAGACAGATCTGCTGAAGGATTCGCAGAATTAATTCCTAAAAAAAAATAGAAAAGTTTCAGGGTCAATCCTAGAAGATTTTTTGAAAGAAAGCACCAGAAGAAAACTGGAAAACTTGTAATTAGAAGGCACGAAATGTTGCTAATTGGCAAATTGAGGGATGAAATCAGTGAAAAATCGCGTTCTGGTAGGATTCGAACCCATGACTCCGTAATCGCTAGACTGGCGCTTTAAGCAACTAAGCCACAGAACTGGCAATGATTCTGTGTTGTGGATTGGCATCTAAGCTGAAAGAGAGAGAGGTTTATGAAAAATAAGTGTTCACGGTGTGGCTTCAGAGTTTGGTTTTCTATTCCGCAGAATCATTATCTGATGACCAGAACACGATTTTTTTCACAAATTTCATATCTCAATTTGTCAATTAGCAACACTTCGTCCCTTCTAATTACAAGTTTTTCCAGTATGGAAAAATTCCAGTGAAGGGCAATTGCATCATTGTATTAGAAGGAACTTTAAGAGAATTACCAGAAGAAAGATTAGGAGCGATCTCAGGAAGAACTCCTCAAAGATTCGCAGAAAGACTATTCGAGGAAATATGAAATTCCAGAATATTCCCAGAAAAGAAATCTAGGGGAAATGCTAGAGGAAACCACTGGGGGAATTTAAAACAATTTCCTTGAGAAATCGCAGGTGTAACTCTAATGGCAGCCCCAGGCAGATTTGGAAAGAAACTTCCAAGAAATTACAGGAGAAAATCTGAGGAATTTCAGAAAAAAAATCCCAGACAGAACTCGTAAAGAAATCCCGATAGAACCTTCAAGAGGAATCCCAGAAAGAATGGCTGAAAATCTCCCAGAAGATATACCAGGATACCAAAAGGAAATACTGAAGGATATCTAAAAGAATCTCTAGGATAAATCCTAAATGAACTTCTTGAAGAAGAACTTAAGTTCTGCAGGAACCCCTGACGAGATATCTGAAGGAATCCCTGGAAATATCCCAGAAGGAAGGTGTCCAATGGGATCAAAAATACTCGAAAAAGCCTTCAATACTATTGTTTCATAACTCATAAAGAACAAGATGATCGGGTGATTCAGGAATGTGGCCACCTAGGCAAGCAACACATATGTCACATTAAAGAGTCACAGTACCGTAAACCGGGGTCAAATTGATCTCCGGGTCAAAATTGATCAGACGTTTTTCCGTTACATAAGGTGTGTTTTAAATGGTTTTCTCACATTTATCGTTCAGTATAGGATTCCTACATCACGATACTTGGAAGGAAGCAATGTAAAGTATGCTTAATCTAACTGAAAAACGTCTGATCAATTTCGACCCGGAGATCAATTTGACCCCGGTTTACGGTACTTGAAGTATGTATGTCACAGTGACATTTCAACAGTTCACAGTTTTCAAATCGTGCTCGCCGGTATCAGGGAGCTTCAGCGGATTTCCGGTGGCATTTCAGGAAGCTGCAGAAGAAGTTCAGGAGATTCAGAAGGCGTTACAAAACCGGTTTTGGAGGTTTCAGAGGGATTCAGGTGCGTTATATGGGGTCCAAGGAGGTTTAAAAGGGTTTTCGTGGCATTTCAGGAAGTTTCAGAGGATTTTCAGGAGGTTCCGGAGGCGTTGCAGGGTAATTTTTGGGGATTTCGGATGGTTGCAGGTGCGTTACAGCAGATGCGAGGGGATTTCAGGGGGTTTTTGGTGCATTTCAGAAAGTATCAACGGAATTTCAGGAGGTTTCGGAGTGGAGGCATGACACGAGCGCTTTTAGATGGTATTAAGGGTCTCAAGTGCGTTACATGAAGCTCGAGGGGATTTCAGAGGGTTTTTGTAGGCATTTCAGGAACTTTTAGAGGATTTTCAGGGAGTTTCGAAAGCGTTATAGGAGCCTTTACGGTGGTTTCAGGAGCTCTGAGATGCGTTACATGGGGTCCCTGGTTTCGGGGGGTTTCCGATGGAATTTTAGAAACTTTCAGAGGATTTTCAGGAGGTTTCGGAAGCTTTACAGGGATGTTATCAGGGCTTTCGGAGGGTCGCACGTGATTCCGAGGGAATTTCAGCGGGTATTCGGTGGCATTTCAAGAAATTTCAAAGGATTTTCAAGAGGTTCCGGAGGCGTTATGGGACGTTTTCAGGAATTACGGCGGGTCTCAAGTGCGTTATTTGAGGTCCAAGGAGGCTTGAGGGGGTTTTCAGTGGTATTTCAGATAGATTTAGAGGATTTCAAGAACATTTCAGGGGGTTCAGAAGGGTCTTAGGGATGCTACAAAGGGTTTTGAGAAGGATTAAGGGGGCCTACAGTTTTTGAAAATACAATTTGGATCACTGCTCTCATGTGACCTTCCAGGAGATTTCAGGAGGTCAAACATATATGTTATGCATGAAGAGATTCCATGATATATGCTCAAGAAAGCTTTTAGGGAACCTCAAATAGTAGAGCGGACCTGGTGGGATGGTTAGAACACTTGACTATCATGCCGAGGACCTGGGAACGAATCCCACTCCTGACAAACTCACAAAATGTGGGTTCTTCCTTCGGAAGGGAACTAAATCGTGGGTCCCGAGATTAACTAGCCTAGGGCTAAAAATCTCGTTAAAACAGATAAAAAAATGGTCGCAGCAGCATTACAGGGGTTCCCAGGGGATTTCATGGGGTTTCTGGTGGCATTTCAGGAAGATTCAACGAATTTTCAGAAGGTTCCGGAGAGGAGGCGTTACACGAGCGCTTTCGGAGGTTTTGAAGGGTCCCAGGGGTGTTACATAGGGTTCGAGGGGTTTTTAAAGGGTTTTGGTAGACAGGTAGACATTTCAGATTTTTTTAAAGGATTTTCAGAAAGTTTTGAAGGCATTATAGGAGCGTTTTCGGGTGTTACAGGAGATCACAGGTGCGTTACAAGGGGTCCGAAGAGATTTGAGGGGTTTTCGCGGTGGCATTTCAGAAAATTTTCAGAGGATTTTCAGGAAGTTCCGGAAGCTTTACAGGGGTGTTTTCAGGGATTTGGGATAGTCACAGGTGCGTTATAGGGGTTCCGAGGAGATTTCAGTGGGTATTCGGTAGCAATTCAAGAAGTTTCAAAGGCTTTTCAAGATGTTTCGGAGGCGTTACGGGACGTTTTCAAGGTTTCGGTGGGTCTCAAAGGCATTACTCGGGGTCCAAAGAGGCTTCAGGGGGTTTTCGGTGGTATTTCAGTAAGTTTTAGAAGATTTCAAGTACATTTCAGAGTTGTTATAGGGACATTTATGTAGGGTTTAGAAGGGTGTCAGGTACGTTATAACGTATACAGAAGGTTTTGAGGGGGATTAAGGGGGCCTACAGTTATGGAAAATACACTATGAATCACTTTTCTCAGGTGAGCTTCCAAGAGATTTAAAGTATTTCTTGAGCGTTTCAGGTGGATTCAGAAGAAATTCCGACGTTCCAGATTGTTTACGCTTGCAAATCCAATGACAATACACTGTAGTGCATAATTGATCGGACAAACGCCGATTTTCATACAAAATGGCCAAGTTTGGGATGCTGTAACTTTGGTTTGTGTTGATGGATTGAGTTCAATTTTTGACACGGAACTACTAATATGCTGAATTTTACGTATACAAGGTACAAAATGTTTTCGTTCACACGTTTGGGCTTGGCAAGGCGTTCAAAATGTGCAAAAGTGATCGGACAGCGGCACGCGTGTAAATCAAAATGTTCTACTATGTTGTAGAACTGTTTATTTTGATTTTCAAGGGGTTCTCATGGAGTCTCAGGAGCGCTCTATGGAATTTAAGAAGTGTCTCAGTACGTTTTAGGGTAGTACCAGCCCAAGTAACATTTTAAGTTTTGTTCTGCTCTATAAGAGATCTTCATGGCCAATATTATAAAACTTGCAATAAAACTGGTTCATACATCAAAACCTCTTGATTGTAGTAAATACCTCTTTAAGAGCATCTTCTGGCTAAGTGGACCACTCTTTCAGGTTTTGCAAACCGTATTAAGAGTAGCAATAAAACTGTTTTAAAACCTAGTTGAAAAATTTTCCATATTCGAGGTTATGATGATAAATAAAAATCTGGCTTTATGGATATCTTCAATCACACTATTAAACATTTCATCAATGGTTTTCATAAAAGTAGTCATAAAACTGTGAGTTTTGGTTATTGCTGTAATAAAACCCTAATAAAAGTCCAACAAAACCAATCAGCAATGGGATTGTTACTTGGGGTTTCAAGGCAAGGAATTTCCCATGCATCAAGATAGGCCGAAAAATTCCTTCCGAACTGCAAACAGCACTTCAGGGGCATTTCATTGAGTTTCAAGGACGTTACAAGGGGTTTCAATGGTTTTCAAGGAATTTCAGGAGTGTTTCATGGATG
Source organism: Aedes albopictus (assembly GCF_035046485.1). Lineage (NCBI taxonomy): Eukaryota > Metazoa > Arthropoda > Insecta > Diptera > Culicidae > Aedes > Aedes albopictus. The sequence continues at coordinate 22,197,346 of NC_085136.1, read as the reverse complement.
TCAGGGGCGTCCCAGGGGGTTTCAAGGGGTTTCAGCGGCATCCCAGGACATCCGAGAGGCGCTTCAGGAGCTTTTAAGTGGATTCAGGGGCGTCACAGGAGTGATCCATAGGGTGTTACAGGGGTGTTCCAAGTGATTTCAAGGGTATTCCAGAACGTTTTAGGGACGTTCCATCCAGTTTCATCCAAACTATCAAAGCTATGGTTTCCTTTCTCTTAGAAACGGCTACTCAGTCTTTTAACAGTGAAACGATGTTTATTAACTGCTCAACTTCGTTTAATCGTTAAAAGACTGCGTAACCATTTCTAAGAAAAAAATGAAACCCTACAGTCGAGCCTCTAATAGCTATGGTTGCCATGACTTCCAAGGGCGTTCCAGGGAGTTTCTGGGATGTTTTAAAGGGTTTCAGAGACGTTTTCCAGAGTTCCAAGAGTTTTCAAGAGGTTTCAGGGGCGTTCCAGGAGATCTCAAGGTGCGCTTTAAGGGCTTTCCATGCGTTTCAGAGGTGTTCAGGGGCGTTACAGGAGGTTTCAAGGGGGCTTGCCAGGGCGTCCCAGGTGCATCAAGGTGCTTCAGAGGCGTCCCAGGTTGTTTCAAGGGATTGCAAGGGTGATCCAATTGTCTCAGGAACGTTCCAGGGGTTTTCAAGGGGTTTTACAGTGCTCTTCAGGGGCTTCCAATGGGTTTCAGGAGTACTCCATGGTGTTTCATAGCTTCAGGAGCACTCCAGAGGTTTCAGGGGTATTCCAGGGCACTTCAGAACCATTACAGGGGGTTTCAGTAGCGTTCCAGCAGTTTCAGGAATGTTCCATGGGTTTTCAAGGAGTTTCAAGGATGTTACGAGGCGTTTTATGGGATCTCAGGGAGTTTCAAAAGGATTAAAGAGGTTCCAGAGGGTTTCAAGCACTTTCAGAAGAGTTACTGGGGCATTTCAGGGGAAGACAATCAGACGTATGTGTAATAGATACATTAAAATGTCAACTACCTGTGTATCCGTAGCGAGAATCGGTCAACATTAAGGTAAGCTGTGAAGCTTAAGCATGCGTTCAACATTTAGGTTCCCAACTTCCGGTACAAATGTTTTAATTTCTCTCAGAAAATGAATTTTAAGGGAATTCTTATTTCATGGGAAGTGTAAAAAATGACTGGATCCAGCCAATCACGCCCCAACCCATAACCACAGACAAACAGACATAACACTTCGAACATTTTTCGATTCAAATCATAGTCCCGGAAACCTATTCGCCCAATACTAAAAGGATTGAGTTTGGCCGACCATCAACTAGGTGGCGGTAGTGAGCAAACGTCAAACTCGAACAAAAACGATGCGAGCGTCACGGGTGGGCAGTTGGCCAACTATAAAATTATTAAATAGCCCGTTAAAACGGTGTACGATGGAAAATGTCAGAGTGTTACGTCTGTTTGTCTGTGCCATAACAGTTTGATGATCAATTAGACTTGTAGAGGTTTTGAGAATCGTCATAAAACCTTATACTCTTTATTCTAGTTTTATGATGGTTCTAAGAACCTCTTCTAGTATATTTGACTAAAAAATGTTACTTGGGAAGTAACATTTTAAGTTTTATTGTACTCTCTAAGAGATTTTCGAAACCGGCTTCCACTAAATCTGATTTATACATCAAAACCTTTTGATAACTTCAAGAACATCTTCTGGCTAAATTCGGAGAGGTTTTGCAAACCGTTTTAAGAGTAGCAATAAAACTGTTTTAACCCTTTGGAGCCGAAGGGGTCAATATGACCCCGGCGATGAAACCGAGCATAACAATCGTGTTCCACACCAGCGCAGCTCCGGCTCCAAAGGGTTAAAACGAAGTCGAAAGGTTTTCCACCTTCAGCGGTTGTGACGATAAAGTTTCCTTCTGGAGTCCATCCAGGAATTTCCTTCAGATGCTTTTCCGGAAATTCTTTCAGGAGCCTTTACTGGAGTTCCTTGTTGTTGTTGTTGAAATTTTCTCCTAAACTTCCTTCAAAAATTTCTACTGCAGCTTTTTTAGAAGTTCTGCCGGGAGTTCTTACAGGAGTGCCTCCGAAAATACTTTCAGGAGCTCTTTCAAGAACTTCCAGCCTCTCCATGAACGTCTTTACAACTTTCTACAGGAACTCCTTAAGGAGTTCTTGAGAATATTCCTTCGCAAGGTTCTCCGGATATTTTCTTGGGAGTTCTTGCGAACATTCCTTCAGGAATTCTTCCGAAAATTTTTCCAGTTATACTGGGAATACCTAAAGAATTTCCTGGAGCAATGCTGGAAGGATTTTTTGGAAGAGCCCCGGAAGGAATTCCTGGAGGAAACCTGGAAGAATCTCTTGGGTAAATCCTGCAAGATACCCGGAAGGAATGCTTGAAATAACCGAAGAAACTCTTGGAAAACTCCCGGATGGAAATTTTGTAAAAATCCCCAGAAGAAACTCCTGGAGAGTTTTCACAAGGAGTTTTTGGAGTAACCTTCGGGAAGAACTCTTTAAATAATTCGTAAAGAGGTACTCAAAAAAAAAATCCTGGAATAATCCCGACAAGAATTCCTGGAATTTCCGGAGGAATTTATGGAGGAATTCTTAGTTATTTCCAGAGGAATTTCTTAAAGATTTCTTGAATGAACTCCTGGAAGTGTTCTTTAAGTGCCTGTTGGAAACGATTCCTGAAGAAACTTTTAGAAGAATTTTAAGAAAGAGCCGTGAAAAATTCGCCGAAAAATCTACAGAAAAATTTCTGAAAAAAATATTAAGGAAATAATAATATAAGGGACTTTTTCTTAAAATTTTTCTAGGAGTTTCTTCGGGAATTCTAATTAGAATTTCACAATAATGCACGAAGGAAGTTATCCTAATAACTCCTGGAAAGACTTCTGGAAATATTTTCTGAGAAACTCCTGGCAAAAACTCTTAGGAGATTTTGGTAATTTTAAAATTTGTAAAGCTATGGAAGAGTTTCCCTGGAAACCTTGAAGAATCCCGAAAGAACTCCTTGCGTAACCTTCGATGAACCTCCTGGAAGGATTATTGAGCATATTCCTAGAAAACTCCTGATCCAGGTATAGGGCACAATATCCGGAGGTATTTCTGGAAGAATTCTCAGAGGTTATGTTGAAGATATATCAGATGAATTCTCTAATAAACTATGTAGAGAAATTCCGGATGAGCTTATGGAAGAATTCCCGGAAAACTTTTGAGAGAATTCTCTAAGGATCTTCCAAAAGAATCAGCGGGAAAACATCCGGAAGAATATTCAAAAGGTTGAAGCAACTCTTGGAGCTCGTATCCTCACCATTTCAGATTGTAAATCGGTTGTGGATTTTTTATATGTAGACCTACAACAGTTCAAAATTGTTGAATGAAAAAAAAAATCTATAATTTGGGTGAAATTGATCAGCACAACACCATGAAACGTTTAATTTAAGTCATGATTTAAGTGCATATTTACCAATATTCATGAAAAGAAGGGCAAAAAAATGTTTCATTTTTAACAACAATCGAAAACCAATTAATCCAGAATACTAGCAGCACTGTTGAAAATCGCGAGACACTCTTAGCAGCGCACCGCACGGATGAAAGTGGAACTATTCATGAAAATGGTAAGCTTCATAATAACACCAACACATGTTTACACTTATTTACACCCTAACTCAACAGGAGGCACTGCCATCGGCGACGTTTGATGTTTGTATGAAACGGAGACAGAATTTCAATTATTCTTGGCAAAATCACAGATAAACACACGTAACACTGGCGAAATTTCCATCGACCACGCATTTAACGATCATTATAAATATTCATAGTTGCGACTTTCACAACCAAAGGAACGCGCATCATTTTTGCTTGCGTTTCACGTTTCATACTAGCGCCTTCTGTTGCCGATATTGCACAACTCAGTATTTCGTGAAACACCAGGTGATGATAGTGTGAACTGGGCGATGGATGTTCACGAAAATTGTTCTAGATGTTACGTCTGTTTATCTGTGGTAAAATTTCGGGTAAAATGGTGCTGGCTATGATACAAAATTAGTTAAATAAGTAATGATTATTCGATGAGAAGCTTTTATGAGCATTATAGACCATCTCACGGCGAAATTCTATCTCTTTTGCTCCTTCAGAGAGTTTGAAAACAACAGGACCAGTACCTGTCAAATTTGACAGGTGTTGGTCCTGTTGTTTTCTAATTTCCCGTAGGAGAGAAAGAGAGCGATTTCTTGATGACGTCACCGTGCAATGGGCAATAGCGAAGCAATGACGCTACAACAGCAGCAGCACTAGATACACTGGAACAAAACAGCACACTAAAACCATTCAAATCATGCAGCGCAGTACTTACATAGAAATACTGCATTTATGCAGTCTCTACACCGAGTAAAATCGTTCTACTCTAGTTCTACGGTCAGCATCGCATCTACCGGCGGCGATGGCGGTGACCATCGCGACATGCAGTAGCAACTAGCAAATGGGAAAAAAGTACAAGTAGGTAGATCAACAATACAGACACTGAGAAAGAAAGGGAAGTCAATTTCTCATAGCCACAAACATCTGCACGAAGGAAGAGCAGGCGGGGGACAACGGACAGCGACAAAATTGCCTGTATTTAGGAGCATTTAAGGAATTTTCAACTATCACAACTATTTACCACTTTTCGTGAGCACATTCTACCACCGGTTCCGGGATTTTGGTGCTGCTGATGGCACTGGAACGGGTACGGTGGTTTCTGTTGTTGTTGTTGTTGATGGTGGTGGTGCATTTTCCAATATTCACAACTAGAATGAAGATGCCAATTTCAGTGCGGGTGAATTTTGCTGTACAGGAATTTCGGCCGTCCGCTGCTGGTCGACAGTTTGTGATGGCGCTAATGTTGGTTGTGGGAAGTTTCGGATTGTTTTGTTTTGCGTTTTACATTTTAGTACAGTGTAGGAGGGTGTTGACAGTTGGTGCGATTTGACGTTTTTAATGTTTGTACAATTTGTAGGACTTGATTCAAAACATTCTCCGACGATTTTTTTTATTTTGTTTATGTAGCGCTTCACAGATCATAGCAGGCGGAGAATTGTTTTGATAAATCTTACAGGTGAACTATGATGGATACAGTAGGATGAAAATATTTACAGAAAACATTTCTTGCCACACAGCGTCTGAAATAGATGAGCACACACACACAAACGGCTGGATGAGAGACAGGGAATGGTCGGGTTCTGGATACAAGTTGGCTAATCATAAGAAATGTGGATCAATGCACTTACCTTGTAACAGCGGGCACTTTAAACTTATTAACAAATTAATACACTGAGTAAAACTGTTCCTTCGGTAGAACACACTGTACACAGTTTGCTGGAGTTTCTACGACAGGACAAAGAAACACCTAGCACGCTAGTTCCACTACTTTATATACACGTGCGAGTTTGCCCCAACTTGTTACATTTTTATGGAGACACTTTGGTGCATAAATTATCGTCACTTGCTGGTTTGTCCTTCTTCCGAACGGAGGGGGTGGAATGTTTTTCTTTTTTGCCACTAAAGTTCTCACCTCAATTCTCTGCTACTGTTGTTACTGCTACCACTTCACGCAATCTGTTGGAAAATGTTTGTCACGCGTCTTATTTTCACTGTTCTGCTCAATGCACTGCAAGAAAAATCAAACACCTTCTTGTTAAGTATTCCCACGAAATCACTGGGCTTTTTTCTTACAGTGCATCAAAACTTTTATCGCACTGCCAAAATCGACCGTCCTCGTTTGGTTTCATTCACCCGACACTGACTGTTCTCGTTTTGCCGCAGCCGACTTAGATGGAATGCCATTTACAATTGCTCTGTTTACAATCAATCTGTCACTGTACGAACCAAACGTCACGGAATCGTTCGGTTGTCGCTGCGCTGTCAAACACGTGCGAATGCGAATGTCACTTTGGTTTGTTTGTTTCGCTTCGCTACGGACGGAGCGACCTTCCTGGTTTGCGGACGGACAGTATAGTAACGCCAATGGCCGCGGTCTTGGCCACGACTGACTGGTTTGCTGACCGGCTGCCGGCAAAGAACTCCGTCCGAATCAGACACATAAATTTTCCGCCGGACATGTACTTGTACTAGGAATAATGGCCGGCATACGCCTGCTTTGAGCCGCCGGCCGTACATAAGAACAGACTGGGCGTCGTTACATACACACACTGTGATGCGCTTTGAAATTTGCATAATGTCTGCGAAACATATAAGGCAATTGACCCTAATGTAGAGTCCACGGATTTCAAGATTGGAGCAATCGATGGCTGTTGATAATATGCTTCATTTTGATCTGTTTTAAAGACTGATGCTTGAATACTTAAAAATTTTATATTTACATTTATTTCCAATTCAAGGGACACTATTGTTGAAAATTGGGACGTTTGCCCTATATAAATACGGATAACGGATTACCGGGAAACCCATTTCAATACCACTTACTGAATCTTGCTTTGCGATTCGGTAAATACCTTGGAAAATTCATCTAAGTAACCCATGGATTTCGTGCACGGAAACTTACATACACTCGAACAAAACATCACAATCAAAGTGGCCCAATTTACCACAAATTATCAAATGAAACTACCACGCGAAAATCCAAGTAGGAGCCACCGCTATCATTGAGGTTAATTACCAATTACTAGATACTATCAAGATCAAAACTGCCAAGAGGCTAATAGCGCTAGTTCTACTGTCGATCAACCACCCCCGGTTTTGGCCAGGAAAAAGCTTTCGCACGAACGTATATTCCGTTCTGGGTTTTTCCCAGCACCACCAACATGAACCGGCTTATGATTGATGGAAAAGTTTATTCTATCATCATCATAACCGTTTGCATGCAATACGAGGGTAGATAGCATCCTCCCTCCTCCATGTAGGGGGACCATGCTTTTTTTCTTTGATGAGGTTTTTGAGCTGATTTACAGTGCTTTTTCTTTTAACCATTACTAGATTGGTTTCAATCGGCGGTCCATGTTGGGTGCGGCTCCGGCCAGAGTAATAATAGCTATGATAACAGGTCACCGATAAAATTGTGGAGAAAACCCTTGAGAAAACCCCATTGAGCAATCAGCCGAGACGATAGGTCGTAATGTGCGCGATAAAAGTAACGATAATCGTTGAATGCATATGGATTTCTAAATTTAACATTAGCTGTATAGAATACGTTTGAAATTGTGCAGCAAAATAAATAAAAACTTGTTTGAACCACTTTGACATTCATGTACCTACACAACAAAATCATTTATTCGATACAAAAAAAGAAATTTAAATTGCGAAATAAGATCCACGTGCATCGGTGGGAATCGAACCAAAGATTCCCTAACCGCTACACGGGCGCTTCTGTTCCTCCAAGCTACGAACATATCCGTCACCAGCGGCTCGAATATATTGATCAACTTAAACATTTTCGCAAATTTTTTTTCTTAAATTGTCACACTGTGCCTTTCTAGTTTTTTTCCGAAATGTTAGGTCCTACTTCCTACCTAACCCATTGTCCATTTTTTTTTACTTTATTGCAGTAAATACAACAAATACCATGAAAATGTGCAGACTACTTCTCATCCCTAGATGATTCCTCGGAAAAATACCTCAGCGAAACCCTTAACTAAACCAAGGAGTATTTTTATTGAAGATTCTCGGATAACTGCGAAGAAATTTCAAACTTGTGTCCTGTAGAAAATTTTGTAAAATTCATTCATAAAAATCCAAAAACTTCCTCATGGATTACCGGATGTGGTTTTCCCCCGGAATTTCCAACATTTTTTTTCTCAAAGATAAAAAGAAGAACACTTGCAGTGGTTCCTCTGGGACGTCTACCATAGATTTCTTATGGATAATCGGACAACATTCCTGCAGGTGTTTCCCTCTTAGAGTCTTTTGGACACAGATTCATCAGACAGTTTCTTTGGGGTTTTTTTTCCATAGAATGCATCTTATGATTCCTACACTGCAAAATATTTTTGCTGGTAATCAGCAAACTTTGCTGATTTTTGGCGTGCTGATTGCATTCAGCAATACAAATTACTGAGTATCAGCAATTATTTTTCAACTTGCTGAACCATTCAGCAATTTTGACAGTTGATCAGCAAAGTTGTGCTGAAATTCTTTTGCTGATTTTTGGCGTGCTGGAAGCATTTCAAAAATTTTGGTGTGAACATAACAACTCACTTAGATTTTCTGGGCGATACACAAAAACTCATGAAAATTCCTCCACAATGTCCTACCAAATTCAATCAGTGTTTGTTTTACCTTCTGTTTCTCTTTTAGAAAGCCTGACGAGTTCTTTAGGATATCCTTCGAATAACGAAATGTAAATTTCTAGAAAGATCTCACAGCGATCTCTGTTTTTTTATGTTTTTTTTTTAAATATTCTAGATAAAACTTCTAGTTATTGTTCTAAAGGAATCTCTTAAAACCTTGGAGGGAATATCTGTAAAATGTGTATTGCTTAGTCAAGAAAGAATTACAATTATTGCACAAGCAACATTTTTATGTCCAACACCTTCGAATAGATCTTTAGAACCATCATAAAACTAAAATGAAAAACTTTTGGTTTTATAACGATTCTAAAAGACTCCTCAAAACTAAAAAGTCTCTCAAATATGTTACATTACTTTACGAACAAACTTCATCAGGAGTTTCCTTTAAAGATTTTCCCCAAAAATCTTAAACATTTATAGTGAAGTTCCTGAGGAGATCTCTGGAAAAGTTCTCGAAATTTTTTAAATTTCCTGAAACAAAAAGGAGGCTACGGCTACAGAAATCTAAAGAATTCCTGGCGAAATCTATGCAACAATCTTTCAAAGAATTATGACTAAACTACTCTAGACTTTAGAGATTCCACCAGCAATCTACCTACAGTGCTATTTAAGACTACGACAAGGACTTTTTTTTTCAGTGAATTGTTTATAAGAAAACCCGGCATTCTCGATGAAATTTCTAGAAAAACTGCTAGAGAAAATAGTGAAAGGTTGATCGAGGTACTCCTAATAGTAATCCACTAGAGTTTTTGGCAGAATTCTTGTGAAAATCAGCCAAGTCCTTTTGAGCGTGAAACATTTTGAGATTACTTTGGAATGAGTTAGCAAAAGATGAATCTTGGAAATGATTTTTGAAAAAAAAAAAAAGCAAAAATAAACCATGAGAAATTCTTAAACTAACTTACAATAAAAGCTCCTCATTCTAATACGATCCTTTAAAGACCACCTGAGACTGTTACAAAAATTATAAATACACTTTGTGTTTCTAATAAAAAGATGTGTTTAGATGATTATAACCAATTGTTTTCCTATCCAATTGGTCATCCTATCCTTCGGATGGCAAAGCTTGTCATACCTTGGTGAAACCTTAGAGAAAACATGGTTGGAGTCGCGGAAAATCTTGTGAGAACGTGATTTCCGAAAAACGTTATGTAGAGGTCGAATTAGGGGTGATACACAAATTATGTCACGCAAAAATCGACCTTTTTCAAAACCCCCCCCCCCCCCCCCCCCAGTCACACTTTATGTATGGGACCTCAATATTTTTTGTATGGGTCGTCACGCTCTGCAAGACCCCCTCCCCCCTAAAAGCGTGACGTAATTTGTGTACGGCCCGTTGCGTATTGAGTCTGTAGATTTCGTGCTAAAATCTTTTGCTACATTTTTATTGTGAGTCACAGAAACGCTTGGTGCCGTTTACAAAAGAACGTGAGCACAAATAATCCAAGTAACCATTGGGAATCCAATAAGTTTTGAGGAGGTTCTGAGAATCGTTATAAAACCAAACTATTTTCATTCTGGTATCTATTCAAATATCTTGAAAACTTTCTTGAAAATGTTACTTAGGAAGTTGGAATGATAAATTAAAAACATTGTAGCAACTTGTTTTTTTTTTGCAAAATAAAATTTGCTGCTACGCTTTTTGAATGAAACTTATTTAGGGTAGTTCAAAGCTATCAAGATCAATTAGACAGTTGTTGAAACATAATTCCATCTTAACTTAAAAAGTTGATGATGATTAACCTGGGCTTGTTAGGGGAATATCTGTAAATAAAAAGAAAATAGGATTAAGTACGGTTCCTTTGAATTCCACTAAGAATTTGCATCCTTTGACAGATACGTATTTCGACCTCAACTGTACAAGACACTGAAGACGACCTTACAGTTGAGGTCGAAATACGTATCTGTCAAAGGATGCAATTTCTTAGTGGAATTCAAAGGAACCGTACTTAACCCGATTTTCTTTTTATTTTCTTAAAAAGTTGTTGAAATTGTTTTGTATTTCGAGAAAACTATTCAGGGTGCCTGTACCAGTTATCGCACTACCTAAGGAAAACAACTTCTACAAAAATAAGAAGAAGACCGACGAATTTCGTCGATATGTCAAATGATAGATTTGTTTTCATACTTTACAGGAAAAATATAAAATCTGAGCCAAACCCACTTTTACTATTTATTACGGCGTGCGCCAATGATAGGTACCGTGTACCAGTTATGGACATATTTTTTAATTTAGGTTCCACTTCGCACTATTTACATGTATTCCTTATGGGATTTGCCATAACTGGTACACTATGGCGAAATAGGGTGCAAGGAAGCCGAAATTTTAAGGAAAATTATTTATTTCTATCATAATTTGAGCAAAATGTGAAGATTGAATGAGTGCAATCATCTTTTAGGAACGTGATCTTTTGTTCACATATTTTTTCTTGTTGATTTGCATAGTTAAAGGTTGAAAATCAACTATGCCGAATTTGAGGTACTATAGCCATAACTGGTACACTGAGCTTAGACCTAATTGATTTTTAGCTTATTTCAAGCCTAAATTTACCAAACACCGTATCTAATAAAATCTACGAACGGAGAAAGTCGAAGGGGAAGTTCGCAATTCCCATAGCAACTCATACCTTGAGCATTTCCGAAACGTGAACAATCCGGGTATTTTTTTTTACAAATTATACCCAAAGGTTAGTAATACAAGTAGTCCTTAACGAAATTCAGCGCCTCAAGTGAAAAACAGTGCTGGCATGGTAAAATCAGAGCTGATTACTCAAGGTTTCGAAATTTTAGCGCCCCATATACTTGAACGCTACATGAATTATTTCGGGAAAACTCTTCCATGCATTATTATTTTATTAAATTTGCTGTTTCAAGAATCAGTTTTGTAAGAATTCTTCTTAAAATTTCTAGAAAATTCTTCAAGATTACATTCATGGACACCACATGACATTGCTTTGGGCATTATTTGAAGATTTATCCAACATTTACTAGAATGTTTCATAAAATCTCGAAAATTTTTTTAGAATGCAATAACTCAACTAAAGATTTCTCTAAGTTTCCCTTCAAAATGCATCCCTACCATTACATTGCAATAAGGCAAATTTATTTTTGACTTTTTGTCTCCCCTACCCCCCCTTCAAAAATGTTTGGCTCAAAATGGCATTTTGAGGGGGCAGATAAAAAATATTTATCAAAATATCGAGTCTTGATAAAAATTCTTTAACAAATCCGATGAGTTTTAAATATTTTTCAGATTAAATGCTTTATTATTTTTATCCCCCCCCCCCCTCGACCAGCCAAAGAGTGGTGGGACAAAAAGTGAAATAAATATTTGTAACGGCCTAATTGAAAGAGAAAGCGAACAAAGAGAGCCTCTCAAATGCAGATAGGACCTATTGAAATGTTTGGCTTGAACTGTGAGTTTATTCGAATACTGATTGTTTTATTCCGGACTAATCGGTTTGCTTTGTTGTTGGATGTGTGAACATTGTGCTGTCAAAGATTGCACATTTACACGATCGTCGCGAAATCCTTGCAAAGCTTAAAATTTTTAAATATACAGTCATGGGCTTCTGGGTGAACTTCAGTTAGTTAAAAATATTCTAGCAAATTCGTCTGCTGCAGAGTGATAATCCTCCATAAATTTAATCAGGCATTCCTTCAGATGTTCCTTCTGATTTTCCAACAGGTTCCTCCAGGGAAAATTACATTTCCTTTGCTAACCGGAAAAATCCGCATTTATTCGTTGCTAACCGTTGTTAACCGCGTCTAACTACGCCTGCGTCTCAGTTAGCAGCGGTTAGCGACGGTTAGGAATGGATAAATGCGGATTTTCCTATTAGAATAGGATATGTCATTCCCCTTGGTTTCCTCCTAGAGTATTTTTTCAGAGATTCATTCAGGAGCTCTTTTTGAAATTCATCCAGGAGAGCCTTCAGAGATTGATTAAAAGTTTTTTTTTTCTTAAATTTCTCCAGAGCTTCCTTCGAGGGACCAGATGTTCCTACTGAAATTACTCCAGCAATTTCTTCTGATGTTCCTTTAAGAATTTTCTTCTAGGATTCGTCAAGAAGTTCCTTATAGGATTTCCTTATAGGAGTTTCTTGGAGTATTTCTTGGATTCCTGCAGAAGCTTCTTCAACGATTCCCTCAGGAGTTTTTTTTTACAATTACCTCCAGGAGTTACTTCTAGAATTCCTCCAAAATTTGCCAAAAACGACCAGGAGTTGTTTCAGGGATTTATCCAAGATTTCCTTTAAAAATTCCTCTTTCTGGGAATTTCAACTGGGATTTATACCAGTATTTCTCCAAAAGTTCCTTCTGGAATTCACTCCGTCCTTCAAGGATTTCCACAAGGTTTTCTGGGGTTATTCAAGGAGTTTCTTTTGAAATTCCGGAGAAATTCCGAAGAGACTCTGTAAATCTCCAACGCGATTTTATATGAGCAATTGAATTAATATTTTTCGAGGGATCTTTCCAGGATTCCTGAAGTTTCCTCTTTGAAGTATCAGAAATCCTCCAGAAATTATTTTTGTGATTCCTTACGAGATTTCTATTAATTTGGAATGTCTTCAGAAGTACTTTCTCCGGGATTCCCAGAAGGAATAAGTGAATACGAGATTTGTAGTAATGAGTTTGTTTTTTTTTGTATGGTGAGATGCTAAACTCTCTGTTTCTGCATTGAAACGGTGCAAACTCATGGGTATTATGATTCCTAGCCTAGTTTGTAACGAACATACTAGCGAGGATCAAGATAAAAACAAAAACGATTCTCCGAACGATCATTCGTTATTGATATATACCTGCGCATTCCATGCGTTCGATGTAAACCGACATTCGAGTCGGTAGATTTCGGGTAGATAGCCGATGCTCTGATCGGTTGGGCCAAAGGGCTCGAGAGAGCAAACTAATAAAGGAGACATCAGTCTAATCTGAACCATCAACCTGACCAGTTCGCTTAGCGCATCTTACCAACCGCAAATCACACTACCCCGTTTCGAGTTCCTATAACGTGTCGTTGGTTCCACCGGGTCGGTCTGTTTCGTTTAAGAAACCGCTAACAGAAAAGTTATATAGGTAGTCTAGGTCTGAACCGCTTGCTGATCGGTCGCCTTTAGTTTGCTCTGTGCTAAAAACCTCGAGTTTTCTTGTATCACCCGAAATCCTCTTATCAAAATACCGCATCATGTTACAAGTTTGATGCTGCTTGAGCAAAACTTTGGGGAACTATGTTGTTGAAGTTTCACACGGTGTGTCTGGTGGACAACATTAATTAAAAAAAATCGGTATCGCCAAGACACCCACCAAACGAAAGCTAAGGGTCCCCCCTTTCATTTGAGACTTAAAGGAGAAAGTTCTATCGGCGGGTCTAGAACATTTTTTTTTTTGAAAAAATATGATATTTTTTCATTTTTTTTCGAAGAACACATTTATGACAAAACACTGTTTATCCATTGCAAGTATGATTTTCCGACGATATATTTTTTATATCATGTTTATTATTCTTCACATAAAAGCACAATAGTCCCATGTGAATGGGAAATCCAGCAGATGACAGTTTTGTGTTTATGGACAGTGTGGTGAAAGTACTAGAACAGTGAGTATAAAATCGGGTTATATGCTGTTCCTTTGAATTCCAATCTAGATTCCAATAATGTGTTTGCATCCTATGACAGATGCGTATACGTCTTTAGGGTCTCGTATTTGACTGGCACCAGCAGGTTACCAATCGACCACCTTTACAGCATATACCGTCATTTGGTTCTTCAGATTTGTGCTCTTGAAATTTCGGGGTGTGACTTCGTCATATATTCTCCTCAAACAGCTTCTCAACTTCAATGCGCGTCTGGTACTCAAGACACATGTTTTCTTTCGTCTTCTTCTTCTTTTTCTTGGCGAAACGTCCTTACAGGGACAAATCATGCTTCTTAACTTGTTCTATGAGCACTGTAGTAGATGTAATAAAAATAAATGAAATTGTTTGATTTGTTTGAAATTTTCTCATTTTTTCTCCTACAAGCACTTTCACAGTTTTTAACTAAAAACTTCTTTTGTCAATTACTATTTTGCATGTGTATAGCGTGTGACTTGCACGAAAATAATGCATGCTCATTTAAGTCGAGGACATTTCCTTCACGAAAAGGTCCTGGACTGACCGGCAATAGAACCCGTCATCCTCAGCATGGTTGTGCTGGGTACTCACGCCTTTGCAGCTGTGGCTTTATGGGCACTTTTTGTTATCAAAAACAAATCATCGGTGAACAAAATCGGTTTACTGTTCTGGTCACTCGTTGACGCCGGTTTCCATCTGGATGGTAGTTCATGAATATTTGAGAGCTTCATCTGATCAGGCTGATCTCTGGGTTTCACCCGCAAATATTCAGCAACCTCACCAACTTTATGAGAAGTCTGAATGATGTTCAACAAGTTTCAATGTACTTCAGCTTTAGTGCAAACAAGCTGCTTGCCTTTGATCATCTTCTTGTAGCATCTAGAACACAACTGCAACGAGCATTTTTTTTCTGCGTCATCGGTAGTAGCGCTGCCACGTTTGCCCTTTATGAAAAGTTGTAGTTCTTGCTGAACTACATATTTCACAAACAAGGGCCGCAACTCCATGTAGAAGGTTTCAAATAATATGTAAGCTCATAGAGAGTAAATCTAATGGGTATATTCGCCACCATTGAATGAGATAAATTTCAATGAGCAAGTCCGAACTTTTTTGTGGGGTAGTACTAACTGCTATCTCTGATATCTTTCAGAAAAAAAGTTTTCATAATACATATCAACAACCTGCAAGTAGAAACAAGAACAAGTTAAGACATTTTCAATCCGTTCGGATTAATATGTTTGTGCTCAGACATATGTACTTTAATGTAAAACATGTGTATATGTCCATAAAGCTGTAGAATTGAATGAAAAGTTGCTAACTCGTCTATAATGCCGTGATGCTAGCAGAAGATGTGGAGCGGACCTGGTGTGATGGTTAGAACACTTGACTATCACGCCGAGGAACTGGGATAGGGTCCCACTCCCGACAAACTCGCAAAATGTGAGTTGTTCCTTCAGAAGGGAAGTGAAGCGTGGGCCCCGAGATGAACTAGCCAAGGGCTAAAAATCTCGTTAATGACGAATTTCGCACCAACTCGTCTTCGGGGTTGGCAGCACCCCCTCAGAATGTTATGAAATTTTGTAGGTTTCAAGACTTTACCTTTTTAAGCAACTTTGCGTATTTTGTTTTTTCAAAATTAACCTAGACTAACATTTAAAAAGAGTCAAAGTTCTTTAACCGTTTTTTTTTTCACAAAAAATAACTCGAATATGATAAGATGTACAAAAAAGTGATGTATGGGTGACATTTAGAGAATTGTCCAAGCTTTCATGAAAAAATATTTTAAAAATTTTAAATACATTTTTACACGCTAAAAAATATATTTTTAAAATTAAAAGTCAATTTACAGAAAATGCCCACTTTTTTATGTTTTGAAATTTTTTTCCCAAGAAAGTCAATATTGTTGCCTAACTTTCCCCCATACATCACAAGATGGGCACTTTTAAGGAAAAAAAGTTTTTCTAACAAAAACTTTTTCATGGTAGTTTTTTTAGCGTGTTGCGCATTAGCCGTTTTTTCACAAAAAATATAACTCGAATATGATAAGTTGTACAAAAAAGTGATGTATGGGGGACTTTTAGGGAATTGTCCAAGCTTTCAAGAAAACATATTTAAAAAATATAAAAAAATGTTTTACACGCTAAAAAATATCTTTTCAAAATTAAAAGTCAATTTAACAGAAAAAGCCCACTTTTTTATGTTTTGATTTTTTTTTCCCAAGAAAGACAATATAGTTGCCTAACTTTCCTCCATACATCACAAGATGGGCACTTTTAAGGAAAAAAAAATTTCTAAAAAAAACTTTCATTTTATTTTTTTTTTGCGTGTTGTGCATTAACTCGTACAGTAATGTATCCAGAATCCTAATGACAATCCATTAAAACTTAATGGGCTCAACTACTTTTTTAATATCTTAACGTGCTTGACATTGAAAACGTGCTTGACATTGGAAAGGGCTCAAGACAAATTTGCTTTTAGGGTTTTATATCAATGAAAACGCTTGTGTATTGATGAAATATGTACATATGTACACAGCTAATCGCGTTCGGTAATTTTTACCGAAATCTCAACCGCTGAGCGTTCGGTAATGGATTTTTAACGAAATTTTGTAAAAAAACAACAAATTTCGGTAAAATGTTATCGTTTATCTGTCAAACTCTAACGAATTTCGGTAAAAGTTGCTATCTTTACCGATTTTTTCCTGTAAAACAAACTTAACGGTTGAGATTTCGGTAAAACATTACCAAAGTCGGTGATTTTTTCTAACTGTGTATATGTGTATTCAATTATTTTCTTTTCTACAATATTTACATCCTTCTTTTATACATTCTATTGTAACGTTTTTTGAGATCTTTAGTCTATCTGAAACAAAGTAAACTTTTTTGGATTATCTTTTGAATTCGAAAACCTCTTCGCTTCAATTTGATTTTCAGAAATTGGCACAAATGAATGAAATTTTTGTGTACCACGTATTGTTTTTACGTGACTGTATGTGTATAGTTCTTCAAGTTCATCCGTCATTTTTGCATATTGTTCATTTGAAATAAAGCAGAAATTCAATTTTGTTATATGTATAGCTGACTGTTTAACTGCCCAGTCATACAGTTCTCGAGGAGTTGTGATTGTGTTTCTATAATCTCGAGCAAGACTTGCTCGTTTTGCCATTCGCTTGAGAGTACCTCCAACAGCGTCACATGGACCTTTGCCATGTGAAGTTGCGAAGAAGTGCTATTCTGCTTCCAATCCATAATTGGACCGAAAACTGCACAAACTGGCAAATTTTTTTTTGTTCTTATAATGAGCTGCTGCTCCATCTGACATGAAAGTAATTTTTGAGAAATCAATCGATTGTTTAATGAAATCCAGCAGTTTTGATATAAATAACTGAACTGCTGTTGTATCGTGTGTAAGTACTTCAGATATTATTATAAAGCTCAAGTTTTCCAACTTATTTTCTTTTCTGTAGTACACTTCAAAGGGGTGAATGGTAGCTTGAGAATTATTCCAATGGTAACCTTGAGCTGAATTTTGAATGATAAATGAATAATTTTCTGAAAAGTCACAAATTGTTAATACTTCACCCTGTATAAGAGATTCTTTTTTATCCCGCAAAAATGAGGATTGTTCTTTATAAATGAAATCATGAGTTATAAGCTTATCAACTTTTTCTACAAAATACGGAACAAACTCGTCTATAGTCTTAGTTATAGTTTCCAAATTGCATCGATCAGAGGTTAGCCATTGTTGAAATAAAACCGATTCTTTATCAATCGCTTCTAATAATGATGTTAGTTCACTGGTTCTAGGCACACAATAATACAATTTCAGCAAACAGAATGCTGTTTTAAGCATTCAGATATCAAAACAAGCTGAGAAACAGGTTCTATTCCAGTTGGGATGTAACGCCAAGAAAAAGAAGGCACCCAATCAAACAAAGTTGTAATGCCCATTGAGTGTTATTAAATGGGTATAAGGATTCTTGATACATCCTGTACGAGTTAATGCGCAACACGCTAAAAAAAATAACATGAAAAAGTTTTTGTTAGAAAAACTTTTTTTCCTTAAAAGTGCCCATCTTGTGATGTATGGAGGAATGTTAGGCAACAATATTGACTTTCTTGGAAAAAAATTTCAAAACATAAAAAAGTGGGCATTTTCTATAAATTGACTTTTAATTTTAAAAATATATTTTTTAGCGTGTAAAAATGTATTTAGAATTTTTTAAATATTTTTTCATGAAAGCTTGGACAATTCTCTAAAAGTCCCCCATACAACACTTTTCTATAGGTCTTGTCATTTCTCAAAAACTAACTCAATTACATCGATTTTAAAAAATTCTTCGAAAAAAAGTTAGGCCCTCTTCAAATGTTACTCTTGAAAATTTTCGAAAATTTAAGTATGCAAAGTTGCTTATAAAAACCTAGTCTTTATGCCCACCAAGTTTCATTCGATTCTGAGAGGGTGTTGCCAACCACTGGTCGAGTTGGCGCGAAATTCGTCTAATACAGATTAAAAAAATAGCAAGAGATCAAACCATTGATTACCGACAGATTAGCACATTGTTCTTACTACATATACCGACATGTAGCATTAATTATTCTGTTTTTGTCAGCTGAGTAAGGCTACCTGTTCACAAAGATATACTGTTACTAATATTTTTTATATCTAATTACCCGTTATTAGACAATTTTACTAAACAAATCTAAAACAGTGAATATTAACTGCTTTCGATGATAATTGTGACTGAAAAACACTTCTTCAAACACAAAACGTACTCTTTGGTTTGGTTTTCCTCGTCACTTAGGTGATTCTTGTCGTAGTTGTTTCTTTAAAAGTAAGGAGCTATACCTAACTGCAATAGTCTGAATTAACTAAAAATGTTTAAGTTTTAGGTACCATAAAGGTGCACAAATTGAACAAATACCGGCATGTGATAATTCTATCCGAGCCACGGCATACAAGAATATAAGACAGACCAGCACATTGATAAAATTGGTGTGGAGTTCTCTCTCTCTTCTTGGCGTAACGTCCTCATTGGGACAAAGCCTGCTTCTCAGCTTAGTGTTCTATGAGCAATTCCACAGTTATTAACTGAGAGCTTCCTCTGCCAATGACCATTTTGCATGTGTATATCGTGTGGCAGACACGAAGATACTCTATGCCCAAGGAAGTCAAGGAAATTTCCTTTTCGAAAAGATCCTGGACCGACCGGGAATCGAACCCGTCACCCTCAGCATGGTCATGCTGAATACCCGTGCGTTTACCGCCTCGGCTATATGGGCCCTGTGTGGAGTTCTAGATCGTTTTATTCATGCTTTTGAACGATTTATATTACATCATCAAAAAACTTTCAGTTTTCCGAAATGGATTACCTTCCAAATGTTGTGCCCCGTTATCCGAGCTACTTTGATGTATATTCTATTTTTGTTGGCATTACTCGGCCTACTTTGATCGTAAAACTGTTAAATCATAAGACACTGTCAAAAAAAATAAGAAAATTGCAGCCGCAATAACTACTTCCACATGTATAAAAGGCGAAGTTTATTTGTATATATGCCCAGATACTGCTGAAATTCTATTTTTAACTGCCTTAATTTTTTAGCAATATTTTGTAAGGAAAATTTTTAATTTTTGATTTAACCCGTTTACTCTTTTAAAAGGACACATTACTAATGGGCGACCTCATACAAGCCCATTTGGCTACACTCAAGGTTGAAAAAAGAAAAAAAAAAAACACAAGCCTCAAAGATTGTAATATTTGAAAAAAAAATTGTTCTAGACCCGCCGATAGAACTTTCTCCTTTTAGTCTCAAATGAAAGAGGGGACCTTCAGCTTTCGTTTGGTGGGTGTTTTAGCGATACCGATTTTTTTAAATTAATTTTGTTCTACCAGACACACCGTGTTCAATTAATGAGAATATAGCAACACAGTTACCCAAAGTTATGCTCAAACAGCATCAAATCAGACAAACAGTCATAAAACGCTTGCTTTTTTGTTACCATTGTTGCAGTTACCATTTTATTGCAGTAACGGAGAATTCACTGTGTCATTATACAAAAACTCAGCTTATTACTACAAATCTAGTACTTCACTGATTGCGTTTTGTTCATGGAGATATGTAATCCCAGAAGGAACTTTTGAAAAAAAAAAAACAAAACGAACATCTGGAGGAATTTTTACAAAACTGCTGGAGAAATTTGATGAAAAAAATGTTGTAGGATGGAGGAGGAACGCTGAAACACTTTCCCTAAGCAATCCCGAAAGGATTTCCTAAGATAATTCCAGAATTATTTCTAGGAAGAATCCCCCAAGACCTTCTGAATCTTGGAGAAAAAATCCAGGGTGCAATTCTTAAAGGGATCTCACAAGGAAATTCTTGTGTAATTTTCGGAGAACTCACTAATGGAAAGTTCGATTTGGGTCGTCTGTTATGAACGTTTATCAGTTCAAGTTTACTTCGCATGTCGCGCGTGTCGCGACTTCGATTTGGCGCTGCGACAATAATATACGCCAAAAATTGTTTAAGAAGAGAGAATTAAATTTGTTCTAATTTGATGTTGGATTTCTCGGCTATGCAGTCTCCAAACTCCTTGGAACGACAACGGGTTTAATTCGTCCCTACGTTTCGGCAATGTTTATTGGCATCTTCAGGCAATATGGAAATAAACATTGCCGAAACGTAGGGACGAATCAAACCCGTTGTCGTTCCAAGGAGTTTGGAGACTGCATAGTCGAGAAATCCAACATCTAGTGCATCCAAACAGTCGAACACTCAAACCTCCAGTTCTAATTTGAGTAGTTGAAAAAAAATCGATTTATTTTAATGGATTATCTCATTCGGATAGCGCATGCATTTAGTGTGTAGTAGTACCTCTTCTGACGCTTGGTGGCGCCACATTCACTAAAAAGGTGTCGCCAAAAAATCGTAAGAGTGACCTATATTGTTAATATAGTATATTTGCCATCACTGTGCTAGTAATTGCCTTGTTTATAATAATGTTATGCTCCGTAATGACCGAAAAATGAGCGAATATTTTTAGACTCTCTTGGTCATCATCTCCCGATTCGATGACATTGAGAGAGGCACTTTAGTAAAAATCAAATGACGACTCGTGTTGACACTGACGCTTTCCAAGCCTGCTTAAGAGTGCTGAAAAGTAGTACTTTTCGGCACACTTGTTCAAGTATGGAAAAGTAGACCATTTCACTACCTTCTAGCCGATGGAAAACATCACTTTCACAACGTAATAACATAAAAATACTATTGTGATAAAAGTAGCGTGGTTCTTCGTTTTATACAAGAATACCAGGAAAATATTTTTTATTTTGAGACCTTATTGCTTAAATTCTTTGTGCTGCAGATTAGATAATCTTTCCAAATGTGGAAAATCTTCGTTTTCCATGCTTTTCTCTTGATTATACCAGCCGTTCTCGGGCTTAACCTGAGTATTATGTTATTTCTCACAGTGCATGCATGGTTTTTATACTTGTGCGTATCACTGCTCATCGATCACGTTCGCCGTTAGTACGATCGTCCGATGATATGAAACATGGTAAGTATTACCATATTTCTGTATTCTCTATTTTCACCATGGAGATGAGTGGGTCCATGTTTTTATAGATAGTAGCGAAATCTACAATAGCGTTGGACATGCTTATCTTTGCTACTAGCCATTCTCGGGCTTAATCTGCTCAATTTATAGATCTAGTTGACTAATATCTGAAGAAACCTCCACAATACAATAGTCCTGTTCAACGACGCAGGTTGAACTTGCTCGAAGTTGCTGCATCTTGCTCTTACCCATTTGTCATCGAACGGGTAAGAGCGGGATGGAGCAACTTCGAGCAAGTTCAACCTACGTCGTTGAACAGGACTATTGAAATCCCCCGGGTCATTATGCCCACAGTTCCCCTATAACTGACACTAAGAATTGCAAGTAAGGGGAATGGGGGTATGGCGCGCCCTCTAAGGAATGACCCAATTTTTAGCTATGAAACACACAAAAATACCCAAATTATTTGCCGACATCCTAAAGCTCGATATTTTTCGTTCCTATTTTCCTGAAAACTAAAAATTTAATAAGCCTACACAAGCAAAGTTATAATTTTTTGAAAAATAGATTGGCACAATGTGCGTTTTTTTTTTGCGGAAACGCACTGTCCGGACGGGTGCGACGCCAAAAGTAACACATTAAGAAATTAGGTGATTTGTGTGCTGTATACATAACGGCCTCTCAAAGGAATATATGAACATTTGAAAGATTCCAGTGTTCAGCTCTGCGCTACTGCAGTCATAATTCAAATGCCAACCGCTATTTTGCTGTTATGGCAAGAGCAGGGAATTCGTGATTTTGAGCCTTATACTCGTTTTTTTACGCTTAAAATAGAACTTTTTTCGTGCAAATAATCAGTTTCGCGAGTAAGCAACTGATTGCCATACCAAAGTATGCAGCTTTATTCTAAACTAGCTGTCCCGGCAAACTTTGTCTTGCCGTCTTGTGGTGGTTTGACAACTGTTGAGCTCAAAATAGCACCGCACTCTAGATTGCTTTCATTTCGATCGTGTTGATTCCCTTTCCAGCTCATGAAAAATCAGTACTTTATCAATTTTCTTACTTTTCTAGTAAATTTTCGTAACTTTTTGTACATATAAACACAGCCACCATGAATACGAACCGAACCGTGCAAGAATCATGCTGATCGGTTTATCCGTTCTTGAGTTTTATTGCCTCAAATAAACTTCAAACTCATTTTTATATATATAGATTACGAAAAAAAAGTTTCCGCATTCTTACAACTGAAATAACTAACCGTTTTTAAATTTTATTTTTTAATCCAATCCAAATGCCTGTGTGGAGTCATTTGTGTCCAAATTCCCCGTGTTAAGAATTTGTAAATATTTTGTAAACATCTTTGGTTCACCCGTATACAGATAGTAGAGTGGGTCAACGTTGTATGGAGAAACTTTAAATTTGATCGCATCAACCCGGAACTAAGCTTTTTCAATCTGTATTGGTGGCCAAAAGAACAGTGCATCATTTGGAAGCGATTGTTGCGTCCTCGTACTTCGCATTGTGATTGAAATTTGTATGGAAGTTAGCTTGAGAAAACGTACTTTTTTGCATTTTATTCATAAGTTGAATGCTTTTGTCTAATACTATGTAACTAATTACGTTATAGTATAGCCTAGGATATGCCGAAAAACTTTGCCAAAGACCGCAAAGTGATCCGATGCTTGTGAAAAAAGTTATTCGCTTGGTAATTTAGGTCAAAAATTCAGATTTTATTATTGTTGTTATTCCTTTACATGTTAAATGTTAAGCACCACCGGGCTATCTGTACGTTACAACTTTATTCGCAAGTGTCGGGTAACTTTCCGGTCTTCGGCAAAGTTTTTCGGCATATCCTAGACTATACTTCACCGTCATTAGTTAGATCGTATTATTGTTTTGGACGCGCAAAGGAATCGAAAAAGTTTTGTTCCAAAAAATCGACTTTGTTGACCCAGTCTAACAGATAGGCTTGCAATTGTTTTCGTGATTTTTTTTTTGATTACTCAATAAGAGGACGGAATTTTAGCTTTTTTATCACTGCAACTTTTTCAACTGAATTGAATCAATAAAACATATTTGTTTGGCATTTCTGAGAATCTTTCAGTGTTAATATGACTTTGCAAATTTGGCTATGAAAGTTATGGAAGCTTCAATTTTTCAACTATCAGTTGTCAGCTAGCGAACAAAGCTACCTACCGTTTAATGGTATAACAGTGCCAATCACTGTCAGCCACGTTGTTTCCTTTATTTCTGATGTTTCATCACATTCACACACCAGCACAATATCCACATAGACAGGGATGGCATTCCGCACTTAAAATGTGCACAATGCAGCTTATTTTCATATTAAAGCCGCGCACATTTGCACACAAACTAAGGAGTATGCCATCCCTGTACATAGATTGATAGTGCTCAATTCTAGATAAACATTTGAAAAGCGCCTATTTGCTTTTTGTAAACAAACATGTTTCTATATCTGTAGGGCCCATCTGCATCCACCCACGCACATCAACACCCTTTAACAGATAGCTTGAAGAACACTCTTTCCGATAAGGGTGTTGATGTGCGTGGGTGGATGCAGATGGGCCCTACAAAGACAAAAACATGTTTGTTTACGCAAAGCAGATAGGCCCTTTTCAAATGTTCGTCTAGAATTGAATAATTTTCATCCAATGGCAAAATCGGACGACAAACTCTATACATGGAAGACTATTGAAATGGCGGATGCCCAGTGGCTAATAAGCCGGTAAGCACACGGGTATTCACCAAGCTGCATGTCACGGGTTCGATTCTCGGTCGATCCAGGAACTTTTCATAATGGAGATTTCCTTGATTTTCTTGGACATAGTATCTTCGTGCCACGACGTACACGTATAAATGCAACATGATCATTGGCAGAGGAAGCTCTCAGTTAATGACTGTGGAGGTGATTATAGTACACTAAGCTGATAAGCAGGCTTTGTCCCAGTGAGGACATTATTCTATTCCAAAAAGAAAAGGAAATACAGTCGCTTCCCAAGCAGCGCACAAGTAACAAAGAAGTGTGGACAGCGCAGGTTTTTGGTTGTACAGGAACTACATTCATGTAATACTAACTCAAAGGTAGAATAACTTGAAAATGACTCGTGTCCAACCAAAAATCTGCGCCTTCGACACTCATTTGTGACTTGTGTGCTGCTTGGGTTCGTATTATAGGAGGCGTTCTGTATTGGAAACAGCATTTTAATATACCAATCGAAGTAAACCGTACAACATTGTTCCCTAAACACTACGAAAAAATCAAAATAACTCGTGACGCAAAATTATTGCACAGAACGTAAACAATTTAATGACGTAAATTTACAGGTCTTCTGACTTAATAATACGCCATTCTTGTAAAATTGAGTTCAATGTGACGTAAACAGTTTGTGAATCGTACATCATTACGTTTCATATGACTTATTATTCAGTTAAATGTGACAGAAAATTATGTCACTTGTGCGTTTAAATTTACGTCATATGTTCTGATTGAATATGTGCATCCAGAGCATGATCCAGAGTGACGAAAATTTAAGCTTTGAAATCGGACGTGTATCTTACACCATGCGTCTCCATTGGACGTTTTCTCTTCCCCAAACATTGCACTAATGTGTTAGAAATGGATTTCCTCAATTTTCGGCAGCGAAAGGGTTCCCAATCCTATCCCGAACCCTTGATACATATGCGACATTCCCACAGTTCAAGTGTAGCTATCCGCCAATCCCGTGGTCCTCCACCGTGGAAAATACATAGAGCACAATAATTGAAGTGAAACACATTCCCATCGCTCCTCGGCAGCAGCGACAGCAACAGCAACGTAACGATTCTGCGTCGAACGTGGCTCCCTATGTACGCGGGACACTTGACACTTTTTTGCTGCGAACGTTGTTCCTTTTGCTTATTTAGTCCGGTTAGCTTACTTGGATGTAGGTATATAGCAACTACACTAACGGCAGCACTCTGTATGAAATGCAACTGTATTGGTCAAAGTCGGCGGCGGTCAGCACTCTCGAATCCTTCTTCTTACATGTCCAGCACCACTCGAGAGGTCAGTTCACTCAACTTTAAACTCGTTTTCTTCTTCGACTGGGGTTTCTTCTGTGTTTTTCTTTAAACAATTGTTGCTGCACACTTTTTTTTTGATAAAATCTTCGCTTAATTGGGTTTAATTGGCTGTTATTTTTCAATTCTTGGAAAACTACCTTTGCTGTACAGATTGTCACAAAACCACGCACCAACCACTCAGGAGTTCAAAAAGTACTCAGTAAATTTTAAAATCAACGATTTATGTTTGATAATAACAGTTTCACAGCTTGCTTCGACTCCAAATCACCGAATGTCCATTCACGCAGTTCAAACACTAATAATCACATACAGTAAACTGCCGAAAACGCAAGCATCGACGACGGATCCGAGGTCCAACGAACTAGTCCTGCAAACGATCCCTGCTAGACTGACCGGCCAGCAGACGGTGCCCAACGCCGATACTGTGGCCATGCTCCCGTGAGCATGGAAAAGCGCGCTTCACAGCCGTTGGTTGTTGGTTGCCTGCCAATCAAGGTTTCCTTGTCCGCGTGGCGATTTGTGTTGGTGTTGTGAGGTGCTCAACTCAAGCTTCAACGTCGAAATTTGCCTCCACCCATCATCCAAGCAACCCACACTTGGTCCTTTCCATGCCATCCAGTGTTGGCTTGGAAAAGCAACAGAACTTTGCTGGCATTGCTGTCGCCCAACGCCTACTTGAGCGGTGAGGTGCGAGCTTTTCTCTTACTTACATTCAAGCTCACACGATACTACTCCAATGTGCAAATGGATAACGACGGAAAATGGCACACGAATATTTTAATGATGACGACGACGACGTGGGTACACGTTGGTCAACTGGGCGACTTTTTTTTGTTTTACAACCCTGAGAATTAGAATTTGGGCCTTTTTCTTTCTGTCGAGTTTCGTGGTGTGTCCTTCAGACCAATGCGTCGCGCTGGGGCGTTCAATGCCTTCCGCACTGATTATACAGAGTCATAAAAAAGTTCAAATTAAATCTGAAAACATGTTTACGAGCTATACCAACAACAAAGTTTGGAGATTTCTTTTCAAGACACTTCCTACGCCTAATTAATTTCGACCAACATACCTTCGATTTTCTCGTATAACTTGGGTAACATTTATGCTGAATGCACTAAGCAGATTTCATCCCAAATTTTGACAGTTCAGTAAAACACAAGTCTCGTCATATGATAGTAAATAATTATAAATTTAGACCCTGGTTAAACATACAAATGAATAGACATTTTACTTTTAGAATTTTGGCCAATTGATAAGAATTCAAAATTGGTAAAAAGGAAAAAGGTAAAAAGGAAAAAAAAACTTGTTTAAGATATGATAAAAATAACCTCGGATGGCAATAATCTCTCTGTTTTACGATTGCAGTAGGCGTGGGTCGTAGAAGGAAGTGACATTGTACCTATAAAATACATAGATAACTAATTATAATGGATGAAAAAGGCAACTTTATGAGCCTTCTAGTCATGCAACGTTAAATGAAGCTTCTAATTGGCCTAAAAATATGCTGAATTTCATCGCATGCGTCCGTGATCTTTACGACCTGAGACGTTCTCATCAGTGACGCACTTTCAAATCTGGCGGTGATGTCCACAAAAGTGAGATGCACTGGTTCCAGATCTTCTTCTTCTTCTTCTTCTTAGGATTTAGGGGTTGAAACGTCAAAGTACAAAGACAAATTATCGAATGTACAAAAGGACGAAAACTATTTGTTTCAGACAAATTTTCACACTTTGACACTTTATTTTGTTGACCTTTTGTCGAAGATATTTTTATCAATACACTAATACCTCTTTATATGCAAGTTTTTGTTATGCACTTTTAAGTTATGCACCTTTTTATGCCCTACCAACATTGTGCAAAAGAAAAAGTAGCATGTTATGACTGTACCTATGGCAACAGCGGCCAGATGGCGAGCAAAATGAGTTTGCAAGAGTGTTTCCAGGGGTTCTATGGATTACTGCACGAATTCATACTGGCCTGTTTACTCTCACACGGAATTTGACGTTTAAGAGGTGTCGGAACCGCTCAAACGTCAAATTTTCTGTGAGAGTAAGCAGGCCAGCATAAATTCGTGCAGTGGACCATTGTGTTTCATGAAGTGCCAAAAGGTCACAGGGGCGTTTCACGGGGGTTCCAAGGGTATTTCAGGGGGCTCAGAGGTTTCAGGAGGTGTCATGGGCGCGTCAGAGAGTATCAGGGCGCTCTAGGGGGTCCCATAGGGTTTCATGGGGATCCAGAAGTGTTTCAGAGGGTTTCAGGAGGTCTCAAGGGTGTTTCAGATGGTCATTCCAGGGGGCTTTAGGGAAATTCTAGAGTACCTGAAGGTCTCAGGAGCATTTTTGAGGTCTCTGGGGTTACCTTAAGGTTTCAGCGGCGTTTAAGGGGGTTTCAGAGTCTGTCGGCTTACCATGGGGAATCCAACGGTCCTATGGGGCGCTTCATATTATTGAAATGCTTGTGAACGCCCCTGAAATACCTTAAAACCTTCATAATCCAGGGGGTCTCAGGAACGTTTTAGAAGGTCCCAGAGGATTTAGGGAGGATATCTGATGGTCTCAGTGGCGTTTCAGGTCAAGGTATGATCAAGCCAAACCTCGAATTGTTAAAAGCACAAATCAGCAGAATCAAATGACGGTTTGCTTTGAAAAGTTGATTGATTGATCATCATCACCGGGTAACCAGTCGATCAACTTTTCAACGCAATATCCCTGTATGCCCTTGAACTCCTGAGACCCCTTCAGAAAAAAAATGCCTTGAAACGCCCCTGAAACCTTCATAACCCTGGAGGTCCAATGGACGTTATAAGGAATCTCTGGGGCTCTCCCTAACTAAGGGGATTTCATGAGGACACCTGGAGGTTTCTGGAGCGATCCAAAGGTTTCAGTGGCCCTGGGACCTTCTTCTTCTTTATGGCTCTACGTCCCCACTGGGACTTGGCCTGCCTCGCTTCAACTTAGTGTTGAGCATTTCAACAGTTATTAATTGGAGGGCTTTCTTTGCCTACCATTGCATGAATTTGTATATTGTGAGGCAAGCACAATGATACATCTCTAATAAAGACAAATCAATCAATCAACAATGATACACTATGCCCAGGGAGTCGAGAACATTTTCCCGACTGCAACGAGAATCGAACCAGCCGTCTCAGGATTGGCGATTTATAGTCTAAACCACTAGGCTAACTGAAGACCCCTGGGACCCTTCATACTATTTAAACGCTTCTGAAAACTCCATTATTCTTTAGAAATGCCCCTGAGCGCTCTTGAACTTCTGGGAAACCTCCAGGAAAAATCCTGGAATGCATTGAAACGCCTCTGAAAGCTCCATAATCCAATTGAAGCGCCCTTGAAATCCCCGCAATACATTTTAAATTTACCTGAAACCCCTTGTAGCACCTTTAAAACCAAAACTCCCCTGAAACAACTTTCAAAACTCTTTGCAGCGCCTAGTATGCCTAGAAACGCCCTGAAATTCCCGTAATCAAATGCAAATGCCCATAAAACCCTTTCCATCGCCTCTAAAAGACTGCAGAAGCCCTTGAAAACGTACCTGGAACCCTCTTGAAGCGCCCCTGTAATGTTATCAAACGTTCCTAGAACCTTTCAAAATGATCTGGGAACAGTCCT